>NC_067400.1:627222866-627590366 GCF_016432865.1 Antechinus flavipes | reverse complement strand
AGGGCATGGATGTTTTGCTTAGGGATAGAGAAAGGGAAGAACAGCTCCGGAAAGCAGGGCTTTTCATATTAGAAAACACCAGGACAGAGATCCAGAAAATAGGGGTCAGCATCCGGCACTCCTGAAAGCTCCCCAAATTTGTGGGGCAAGATGCTGCAGTTCAGCTACAGCCCAGCTCCCTTCTCCTCTTCCTAGCTCCCTCTCCTCATCATTAAGCACTGGAAGACAAAGGATAATGAAGCTGTAAACAAGTATTATGGGATGGGCTTCTGTGCTTGGAAGGATGCTGGTGGGAGGGACTTTGGGTACCATTCAGCCACATTCCCAGAAATCTTCTGCATTTTGCTGGGGTGGGTGCTGATTTCTTCTCCTATCTTCTCTAATGCTGGCTTTTATCTCCAGTTCTCTCTTTCCCATTATACAAAGTAACCTCATTCCCCCCATTTCCCTCCCATTGCCCGAGCGGGGCTTCCCCTTTCTCACATATACCTCTTTTCTTTCCCACTTTTTATCAGTCCTTCCAATATGCTGTCTCCTCAGTCTCTTTAAACCTCCTACATTTTTTCTGCCCTTTCCCCTAAAATAGACAAGCCCTTCCCTGCCCCCTGACCAGCAGAGCCCACTTCTGCTCCTGCCCCATGCCCTTTGCTTGCTCCTAATCCTAAAGTACCCTTGCCTACCTTCATTTCTTCCACCAGTAGAAACGTATTGTGTACCTACTCTGCAGATCAACTGTTCCCCATCCTCTACCTCCTCTGCTAGATGGGTAGTGGATAAAGTGCTGAGTCCAGGATCTGCCTCAGACATTAATTAGTTAACTCTGGGCAAGTCATCTAACCTCCGTTTATCCAATTGGAAAATTAGGATCATGACAGCACCTCTTTTCCAGGGTTGTTGTGAGGATCAAGTGAGATAATAGTTATAAATACTTAGCACAATACCTGGCACATAGTAACTGTTTAATAATTGTTTATTCCCTTCCCTTATGCATATATCCAATTCCCCAACCTTATCCCTCCCACTCTGCTAACCCTCCACAAATCTTTACTGGACAGACCTGCCCCGCCCCCCACCAAAAAAAAATTCCCCTTCTACAGGGTGCTTCCCCTACTACCTTTCTCTTGTTTCATCCCTGGACAGTTTTATTCATGATGTCAGGACAACAAGCATTTGATGCACTTACTATGTGCCAGGCCCTGTGCTAAGTTCTGGGGACATAAAGAAAGACAAAAGGCATAGTTCCTGCTTGGAAAGGCTCACAGTTTAATGAGGAAGACTACATGCAGCAACTACGGGATATAGATAGAATAAATTTAGAGATTGTCAACAGAAAGAAAGCACCAAGATTAATGTGGGTTTGGAAAGGATTTTGGTATAAAGTGAGATTGTAGATGAAACTCAAAGAAAGACATTAAAGAAAGGAGAGAAAGCGAGGAAGGGAGTTCCAGGCAAATGAAAATACCTGGAGTGGAGAGATGGAGCATCTTGTATTAGGAACAAGGAGACTAGCATTGAAGTACATGATGGGGGATTAAATGTCTATATAGATGGGAAGGTATAGTGCTCTGGGTTAGATTTCTGGAGGTCTTTGGACCAACTTTCGTTTCAGCTGAGTAATCACCACGAGAATAGCCAGGGATAAAGTCCAAGTTCTTTATTATCTCCTTGTCTGGGGCCGGGGCTAACTTTCTGGAGGCCCTTCACACTGGCCTTGGTCTCAGTGGAGGAAATGCAGGAGGACAGGCCAGCCACCAGTGGTGTGAGATGGAGTGAATGTCTCTGAGTTTGTCCCAGCTTATATATTTTATTATAATTACATCATCGTAAATGTGAATCTTATAGAACTATATTAAGTACTAAGTACACGCACTGAACTAAAGCACTCTTAAGCACCAAGCTAAACTAGATAGCCATTGTCTTATCGATTCCACTTGTAAGGTCATCTTGTAAGAGTCCTTGTTTCATAGTTCTGACCCATTACAAGAAGGGGTAAGGTTTTGAAGGGCCATAAAACCAAACTGGGTTTTATGTTTGATTTCAGAGGTTATAAGGAGATATATATGCATAAGATGGGAAGGAATATCTGCAGAGCTTCTTTGGGTATGAGAGAGAGAACTGTATACTCTCTATGGCATTTAAAGGCAGCTGGGTGGTCCAATAGATAGAGCCTAGAGTCCAGAAGCCCTGAGTTCAAATCTGACCTGACGTACTTACTATGTAACCCTGGATATGTCACTTTACTCTATATGCCTCAGTTTCCTCATCTGTAAAATGAGCTGGAGAAGGAAAAGGCTAACTACTTCAATATCTCTGCCAAGAAAACCCCAAATGGGGTCAGAAAGTCAGACATGATTGAGAATGGCATTTAAAGCCATTCACAAGCAAGTTCCAACATATTCTTTCAGCCTTACTAGATACTGTTTCTGCTTCCTGAAGACCTCTTCAGCCTCAACACACTGATCTTGCCATTCCTCCTGTACAACCTCCCCCTCATAACCCCATGCCTTTCCACAGGCTGAATCCACACTCCTGGGACATCCTCCATCACCAACTCCATCCTTTGGAAGTCCCCAGTTGCCTTCAAAGTCCAGTTCTCAAGTGCTCCCAGAGGGAAAGGGGAGAAGGTCTTGATCCTGCCAGTTGCTAGTGCTTTTCTCCCTCTTTAAAAAAAAAACTGGAAAAAGAAAATAACTCCTTGAAAGAAAAAAAAAAAACTCTTTGAATTTACTTTGTCGTTTGTAATTGCTTCCATGTGTACGTGTTGTTTCTTCTGATAGACTATAAATTCCTTTCCGAAGGCAAGAATAAATTCACTGTTTTCTTTGTCTTCTCAGTCCCCTGTATCTGGATGCAGAGAGGGAACTGGCAACAGGAGGCAAGATTGCAGCTGGGCTGCAGCATCTTGCCTCAGAAATTTGTCAGGATCAAAAAGACTCCTTTCTGGAGTCCCTGTCCAGCCCCCTGGTGCTGAGCCCTGCTTTCTGAACCTCTGTCTCGGTATCCTCCTCCAATCTGAAAAGCCCTGCTTTCTGGAGCTTTTCTTTCCTTTGACACCTGATGAAGCCTGGGGACCCCCTCTCACATTCACTTCTTTCAAATGCATGAAAAAAAAAATATCACTGCCTGGAAGTCATTTCTGGTTCCCCTTAATGTTAAGACTTTCCTCTCTATATTTTCCCCTGATCATGTTCTGGAAGAAGTCATTTCAGGTTCCCCTTAATGTTAAGACTTTCCTCTCTATATTTTCCACTGATCGTGTTGTTATAGGAGAAATATATACCCATTTAATTCCTGTGATAGAAAACAGCTGTCAAATAAATCTATCACAACACAGTATTTTAGAGGTAAAAACCTAGCTTTTATTATACATAAGCACAGGTTTTACCTTCTGTAAGTAAAAAAAATAAATAAATAACTTTGAACAATGATAAAGATTCTAATGAGGCTTTTTTATAGAAAAAATGATGTCCTAGAGATAGGGTAATGATTTTGACATATCTTCTTATGCTATAAAAATTGAACAATCTCAGTTAAACAGAAAAACTGAGGTCCTGATTGGTGAATGTGTTGGTCAGAGAGAAACTGAAGACTCGATCCCTGAGGCAGGCAGGGAGAAGACACTGATAGGGATCTGTTTAGCTCCATGGTCTCACCCACTGGGGAGGCGTCCAGTCTGAAATTCAAGTTATGTCAAACTGCTAAGACCCACCCTCTCTAGGGGTCTTGGGCAGCCTCACCCTGCCATGCTCTGTCAGAAATCCCAGTCATGTCCCTGAGTTAAACTTATTAAATTAATTTAATAATTATGTTATTGATGGATTAATGAACAATTAAAATTAAATTTAGGATTCAAACTTTCCCTATAAAATTTACTTATAGCCCATGCCATACTCCCTGCCCTTCTTTGGATCACTTCTCTCTGCTTATGGGTAAGATTTTGGGTTTTAGGTATATTTGCATCCCCAATATTGCAGGGGGGACCAGTATAATATCTGATCAACTTAGATCTAAAGAGTGTGCTTTTCTCAGTGTCTCTGGTGGTGTCTTTCCCCTTCCCCTTCCCCCATGCTATGTGGTCTCTCCTCACCCTATTTCTTCTCCTCACCAGCTACTTCTTTTAGGGTTCTAAGTCCTTTTCAGGATTTAGCCTGCCAGTGAAGGACATGTCCTAACCTCATAGGGTGTTTCCTTTCTCCTGGTGAATGAGCTGCTTGATTTAAGATCACTGCAGCTTGTGGTTATATCCAGCCTCTCTGATGTATGATAGGCTCCTCCCAAAACAAAATCCTCTCCCCGTGTCCTGGAGTCAGCCTCAGTTTCTCGTTACATGGGGATTTCCTTGTGTTCCCAACTTCCAGAGTCCTGAAATCCAAGTATTCTAGATCTATGATCCTGCTTGGACAGTCTCGTGAGCTCTGTGCTGACATTTGATGAAAAGGTATCCAATTTAAATGAAAGGTTTTGCTAAAAAGCAGAAGGGTAATATCCTTGAAATTCCTGTTTTATTATAGCTGAGTTTGCCCTAGAACGTTACCATTTCTGCTGCTTTAATAACGACTTTCTAAAATGATCATTACTAATTCATCCCTAAAAATCATAGTGACCATTCAGTGTTGGTGGGATTTTAGTGATTAGATGAAAAATGGTAAGTTTCAAAGTCTTAAGTTTCCAGGAAATAGATTTTATGACTTGAGAAGTTCTTGCCACTTGGCCAGAAAGCTAGCTCTCTCAGTTATATAAGATGTATTTTAGTTGCAAAATGTAAAGTTTATCCACATGATGAGCTATGTTTCCTTTCAGCTTGAAGCATCGATGGTTCCAGCAGAAGATAGAGACTTCCAGCTCTTATCCCCAGAATTTCTTCTCCCCAAAAGGTAGAAAACGAGGGAAATGATGGATCACTGCCCAGAGTCTACTCAAAACTCCTGTCCTAATGTATTTGTCTTTAACAACCTTGTAAGCTGTTAGCCTGCTAGCTAAGCCCCAGATATTATATAAAGCTAATTTATTAGACTTCCTTTAAAGTCCCAGTATAATCTTGGGGACCTGGAAAATTGATCTGCTGGTCTTCTCCTTTGCCTAAAGGTAAGGAGATCCCTCACAATTTTAAGTCTAATTCTTCTAAAGTAGCAGGGCCCCTGGGAAAACCCAATCTCTTTTCTAGGGCATGGGCTGATCCATAGCATAAACTGGGGTGCTATTGATTGTACTTATGTGGGGAATGCTTTGAATAAGTCTTTTTTGTTTGCTTTACGTAGACCCTACTCTTTATGGAACGCTCAGATGGTGGAAGTCAGCTACAAGAATAAAACAAGGACCTTCTATCCCACAAGACTCACCCCCGACGTGCCTTCTCAAAAGCTGGAAAAAAATTAGAGGAGGCAATTTAAAGAGGAAAATGGGGAGGGGCTTAACCCTCTCTCAGGATCCCTTTCTTTGTTATTCTTGAAAATTAATTTTAGTCAGTTCTACCCATAAGTTCCACATTAAAAAGGAAAAAGCCTGACTTTTTTTTCTTGTAAACTCAGCACTGGCTAAGTTGGCTCTATAGAAGTCAAGTTAGTTAATTAAAGTTGTAAAACTTTAAAAACATTTTAGCAGATTCTGGAGGTTTTGAATTAATCATTAAATTATTTGGTAATATCTTGTTTCCTCCCTAACAAAAGGAAAACTAATTTGCTCTTAGTAAATACTAATTGATAAATAATGGTTCTTTTGAAATTGTAGAATTGAGATTTGACTTGTAACTAAAAACTTGTGGAGAATGTTTAAAACTAGCTAAAACTGGTAATTGATGTTTATGGAAAGATGGTGGTGAGGTAAAAAAAAAAATCCTTATCTGGTTTGGCTTTGCATTTAGAGTTATTCCCTTCCCCTCTTCACAGAATGTGGGGGGAGGTGAGTAGCATAAAACCATTTCTTTAGATATCAAGAAAGGTTATGAATTTTCTGTGATGAATCTCTTATTACAATTGTATAAGATAATCATTAATGGTGTGTTCTAAAACTGTGAAGTTGTTTATTCTGGGTATAATATCTTTGAAATTTGTGTACAAATATTGAAGTATTATTACTAAAATTTTAAATCTGAGTATTAAAACAAAGTTCTTTGGTAATTTGTTCAAAAGGATTGCATGTTTGCACATCCTAAAAACTTCTATAATTACTGTGTATAGGACAGTGAAAAACTTTATCTAGATTTTATTTTCAGATGAGTTATCCCCCCCCCCCCACTCACATTGTTTGGGGGAAGTGGAAGAAAAATCTCACAAAACCATTGTTCCTAGCAAGATCATTGGCCCTAGAAAATGACCTTGGTATGGAATATGAAATTCTCATACAAGAAATAAAATACAGGTGACAATTTCGTTATCATTTCAAAAAATTCTTGAGGATTTTTGGTTGTTATCCGAAATTTAGGATTGAAAACTGCAATGCAGTTTTATTTTAGATCAATCAGCAAAATTATATATGTTCACCCTTCTCTCACTGCTTGTGGATGCTCCTTATCCCAGACTGAGCCCTCTTCTCACTTCACTGATTATTGGGGAAGGTGGAGAAAATCCCACTCATGCTCAGCACTTCTATGCCCCACTCCTTACTGATAAGATGAAATTTCTTTAATTTTAAACATTTCCCAAACATATCCTCAATCCATTATGTGGAAGTTAGTACTAGCCTTCCACCACACTACCCACCTAGGGAAAAGAATCTTTGGCATAATTTTAAAACCTCTTTTCAGCCTATGTTTACAAGATGCTAACCAAAAATATTTGTTTGTTTGTTTTTTCAAGTCTGTGGTGGTTTAAGTTTTAAGAGGTGTTTTAAGAGAAAATCATTTCTGTAATCCTGATTGTAGAGGACCAGAATTCTGAAAAGGTATATTTGAATCTAAAGACATTGAGAATACTTAAGTACTTAAGGCCAATTACCTACTCAATGTATACTACTAGCCTGCATATTACTATGTGCTTGTGTAATACCTCCCATGCTGATGGGATTTATGTATATCTGTTTCAAGTAAGACCCTTCAGCCCAGAAACCTGCTAACAAAATCTGGTTTGACTCCCCACTCCCTTTTAGTGTTTTTCAACTCCCTTCCTGAGAAGTCAGAGAGGATGTGACCACCTGTGTTCTAAAACAAAAGAAAGCAGGAGATGTAGAGGGCCAGGACTCTGAAAAGGTGTGTTTGAATCTAAAGACAGCAGAGTACTTAAGGCTAATTACCTATCCAATGTGAGATAATGGTTCTATATGATATGGTCATGTGATGGCTCACCTCATCATTGGTGCTTGCTGAATATGTCATGATGAGGTAATCAAGAGGCAAGGATTGGAGCCCTGAGGGAGAGGGTCAGGCTCTCTCAATTGAAGTATGTTGAGGAGAGAGACTTCAGTCTCCAGACTCCTGAGTTCAGGATTCATCTTTAATGAGCCAGGTGGCAGCTTGCCTGCCACTTTTTCAGAGTTCTGGCCCTCTATATTAATGATCTATTTAGATAATATACTGTATCAAGGTTCTACCATTTAATAATGCAAGGAACTTCTAAGACACGTTTGTTGGCTCCTTGGTTACCTGCAAATTCTCTGAAAATGGTTATTTCAAAACTCATTCAGCAAATTATTTAACATTTATTTTATGTATTGTGTTCTCATTATTTAACCAATATATTCTATGGCTTTCTTAAAATACCTAAAACAGGATTTTTCAAAACTTGTAATTTTTCTGCATCTAGCCTTCTCTGTGCCCTACAGGCCGTTTACCCTCTGCCTCTCTAGAAGTTCATCTGGCCCCATCTTATCTCATTCCCAATATCAGTTTTGAGATAGTTTGAGGCACAATGATTTGTAAGCTTTTTTTTTTCTTTTTAGATCTGAGACCTCTGATTTGGCTATTTGAGAATTCTTTTTTTATTATAGCTAATATTATTTCTCAAGTTTGAATCCAGGTATAGATCAATCAGAAAACCAACCAATCAGGAGAAATGCCACAGAACTTCAGAAAGTGGAGGTTTGTTCATCTGGGTAAAAAGGAGTCTGAAAGATGCATTTTTGAGCTTTATTTGAGGTCAGACCCTTCTTACATAATTTGCCAACTGTGTTCCTTTCTATAGGAATAATTACCACCTATTCCTGACTCTGGTTTTCATATCAAATAGCTAAAGAATTGTCATGTTCCTGCTTTATTTATCTTATAGCAAATATCTTTTTTTCAGAACAAGTACTCAGCTTAAAAGCCATGAGCAAAAATGCAAGTATAAAGTATTTCTATTTTCTATCTGAAAGTGTATAGTTGTAAAGTACAGACTAGCTCCCTGGAGGGCCTCTGGGTCAGCCAGAGTCAGAATAAATCAAAGTCCTTGGTTTTTAGAGAGAGAAGTGAAGGAGGCAGGCAAACTGCCACAAAGCTTGCCTAAGATGTATCCTGGATTCTGGAGTCCAGATTCTCCAGCCTCTCTCCTCCTCATCTTGCAGCCAAGTGACTCTGACCTCTCTTCCTCCATTCTCCAATCCTTCCTACGATTATCTCACCACCAAACATTCAGCAAGCCCCAATGGTGAGGAGAACCATCATTCAAATATATGCTAATAGAGCCATTATCTCACATCGAATAGGTAGCCTTAAGTGCTTTCTTGTCTGATTCAGAGTTTCAGCCCTCTCCATATAGTTATTGGGTAAAATGACTTTTCCATCATTGGGCAGATGAATATTTGGCACATTCATATGCCTGTTACTAGAGATATATATTACTAGAAATATGTTTGCTTTTATTCTATAAGAACATTTAGCTACTAATACAGCTACTATTCTCGCAGAGTGCAGTTTAGAAAATTTTAATTAAGGTTTTTTTTTTTGTTTTGTTTTGTTTTGTTTTTAAGAAATGTAACTTAAGAGTTTTTTTATTACATTCATGCGAAGTCAATTCCATTTAAGCTAATGGGAAACAACATCTGTTTGTCCTGTGTGTCTGTGGCACAAGCATGTTTTCTTATAATTAACTTATTTGATATACACAGACCAAGCCACAAGAAATTGGCTTGCGGATGCAACCATAAAAGAGGTACCCTCAACCTTCAGGGAAGGTGGAGAAAACTGAGCATACTTTCTCCAAGTGAATTGGTTTTTTTCCCTACACTTTTTAAGCCATTTTTTCTGCTCCATATATCCCAAGAATGAAAGCCCTGCTCTTTAATGTTCTCTCAGGCTCTTCCCTTGTCACTCCCTGTGAGCTCCTGCAATGAGGAATAGGAGAACTTTTGGTCAGACTAGGACAAAGTCTGATCTCCACCTGTTATCCTCTCTACCCAATGACTACCACCTTGGCACGCTTTGCCACATGTGTCCTTGGCCACCAAGTGACTTTTTTACTGTTTGCAATACTACGGTCTCTAACCTCTGCTTGTCAGGTCTGTTTTCTTCTAGGCTTTCATCAGTTCACCTTGAAATGACCAGCACTAGACAGCTGCATTTACCAGCTTCAGGGACCTAACTCTGAATTCACTGTAAAACTCATTTCAATCCCCTCCTAGACCATCTCTCAGCTCCCTTCCATTCCTTGCAGGAAGTAGTTCAGAAAATAAGATGGTTACCTCACACCCCAAAAGACTTTGGGATCCACTTGTGTGAAGGGAAACTGTTGGGGTGAATGGACTCCAGCAAAACACTGCCCCAGTAAAGGGCAAACTGAGCTGTCCTAATTTCTGCTATTGTGTCCTGGTGACCAACTTTGTATCCCTGTGATGTCACCAAATTTGGTTTCAGTTCATCTCTAGGATACTTCAATCCCACAGACCGCTGTAGTTCACTCCCAATTTCTGGATGGATCCGGCCCCTACAATTTCAGCCTTGGTGAGAGACTTGCAACCCACTTTTCAAAATGTTTCTTTAACAAATTAAAAGAGAGGGAAATGATGATCTCCTGATTGGGGGGTGTGTTGAGCAGAGAGAAACTGAAGAATTGATCCCTGAGGCAAGCAGCGAGAAGGCACTGATGAGTTTAGCTCCATGATCTCACCCTCTGCGGAGGTGTCCAGGCTGAAACCCAAGTCATGTCTAACAGCTGAGACCCACCCTCTGTAAAGGGTCTTGAGCAGTCTCCCCTTGCCGCGCCCTGTCAGAAATCCCAGTCATGTCCTTGCAGTTAAATTTTCCCTATAAACTCTATTTATGGCCCATGTCAGACTCCCTGCCTTCTTCCTCCACCTCACACGGGTGTCTTTCTCCGTTAGCTTAAGTAGAACTGACTTTTTGCGTGGATGTAACAAAAATTCCCAGTTACATTTGTTTTAAAAAAAACTGAATTAAAAGTGTCTGCTTTCAGCTGCACCCCACAAGATAACGGCTGGATTGGTAGCTAAATGCTTTTATAGTACTGGCCCTGCAAGACCAGCGATGTGTCCCCGGGCAGGCACTTAGTCCTCGTGCTGGCTTTGAAGATCTTCAGCGCCCGGGACCGGGGATCCCCTCGGCTCAGAGTCACGGTCCTGAGTGGCCACTTCCCGCGCGTGTGTGTCTGTGTGTCTGTGTGTCTGTGTGTCTGTGTGTCTGTGTGTCTGTCTGTGTTTCTGTGTATGTCTGTGAGTTTTGAGGGGGAGGGCTGGAGAAACTGACTCACCCTCTACCTCCACCAATCATTTGCCGCTCTTTTCCTTAGCCTCGCCTCCTCAGGCTCCGCCCCATTTCTGTCGTCCAGTCCCGGCGTCCGGCCAAGTGCATTCTGGGCCTTGTAGTTCTATGACTTGAGCGCAGGCGCAGTTCTCAGGCGGGGATGTTGGGAGTGGGGGTAGGGCAGCCAGCCGCCTTCTGGCTTCGGTTTTTGGGTGGCTCCCGGGGTTCCTTCGGAAGGTGAGTGTGCGCCGCGGGAGAGCGTGTGGCACGGTGCGCCTTTGTGGGTCTCCGGGGTGTCGTTGTCTCTGCGTGTGCCCTGGGCCTCCCTCGTGTTGTGTTTGTGTCTCCTGCGGCTGGTGTGCCTTGTAGGCTTTTTGTCTCCCGGGGGCCGTGGGGTGTCCGTTGTGTGCGAGTCCCCGCGCCCTGGGGGGTCCCCCGTGTTGTGCGTGGACGTGCGCTTTGCGTCTCCTGGCGGTGACTCCGGTGTGTGTGTGTCCTGGCTCCTGCGTGCGTTCTGGTTGTGTGTGCCTGTCCTGGTGCGTGCTCGGGGGTCCCTGGGTTGTGTCTCCCGGCTGGGGTGGGTCCCTGTGGGCCTCGTCCGGGTGTCGTGGGCGGCCTCTGTGGGCTTTGTACCCCGGGTTGTTTGGGGGCTGTGCCTCGCGTGCCCCGCTATGTGAAAGTGTCAAGGGAACTCAGGTGTGAAGTGTTGCGCGTGGGGATGAGGGGGCGGGGCGAGGCGGGGCGGGGCGGGGCGGGGGAGGCGGGGCGGGGCTGGCCGGGCCGGGCTGGGAGGGCCGGGCCGGGCCGGGCGCTCTCTCCCCTCCCTCCTCTACACTTCTCTTCCTTTCCCCCACACCCTCTCATTTGCAGGGCCATTGATCTGATCGATCTAGCTGCTGCCGGTGCTGCGGGCTCTGGCCCCGAGCTCCCAGCGGGTCCATGCACGAGCCCCCACTCTTTCCCTAAACCAGGACTGAGTCCTCCCTAGTCCCCTCCCTTCGTTGTCTCCCTCCCCCGTCCCCAAAGCCACCGATCAGATCGATCACTGAAGGGACTGCAGGCTCTGGCCGGGCTCCCAGCTGGTGAGTCCAGTAACCTCCCACTTAACTCCTAGCCTGGGTTCCCCCGCTCTCTCCTCCTCATCCCCGCCCCAAAGCCATTAATCTGATCAGTCAGTGCTGCAGGCTGGCTCCCAGGAGCCCCCTACTCCCTTCCTGGCTCGGGACTGAGAACCCCCCTTCTTCCCCATTCCCAGTTGTGCACTCCCACCTCTCCAGGGAGTGTGCCCCACCAGGGGGCCACCCGCCTTGTGGCCCGGGGAAGGCCCGCGGTGGCCGGAACTCGGCTGGCCTGGGGGGAGAGGGGGACCACTTTTGACAGTAAGCTCCCTGAGGCCTTGGGCTGCTTAATTTTTCCTTGGCATTCTCCCACTCCCTGCTGTTCTGTGGGGCGACGCTCTTCCTTCTGGACTGCCTTGCCCTTTTCTTCTTCCTCTAGACTGGGGGAGAGGGCCCCACGTGAGTCAGGGCAACCCAGGGCCCCCACCCCTAGACACACTTCCTCCCTCCTCCATTATCTGCCACGCCCCCCAGTTGCCCCATCATCTTCATACACACCCCTCTGACGGACACACCCCTGGGATCAAACTGGCTACTGTAGGGGGTCCCCAGAGTTCCTCTTCTCAGGCTGCTGCCTTTGATCTTGAGGCTGGGTCAGCCTCCCTGCTTCCCCTTTGCTTTCTCTACCTCCCCACTCCCGCCTCTGCATGGGGTAGCTGGGTGATGCAATGGATAGAGTCCTGGGTCTGCAGTCTGAAGACCCCTCTTTCTGAGCTCAAATGTGGCCTCCTGTATTTCTTAACGCTGAGATCCTGGACAAATCCCTTCCCTGACTGCCTCAGTTTCCTTGTCTGTAAAATGAGCTGGAGAAGGAAATGGCCATCCGCTCCAGGATCTCTGCCAAGAAAAGCCTAAATGGGGTCACAGAGTCTGACATAACTGAACCAATATATGATGCAGAAAAAAGTCACTGCATTAAAATAGATATGTATATAATGTGTACACACACACACACACACACACACACACACACACACACATACATATATGTAATGTTCGGGCTAGCTTTCCGGAGGTCCTTCTGAGGGGCCTTGGTCTCAGCAGCATAGACAAAGAGAGAATGGTCAAGAATAGAGTTTAGTGTCTTTATTCTGGCCCAGTCTTGATCTTAGTGCAGGAGGCAGAAGGGCCACCAGGAGGCTGGTCAAAGATAGAATGTCTCTCTTCCAGTCCTTCTCAGCCCTTATATACCTTATTGTAATTACATCATTACAGCACCTATGTATATGGGAACTAGAGAACCAGGACATCTCCATGCTAAGTACTAAGTATATGGGAACTAGGGATACAGGACATCACCACGCTGAGTACTGAGTATCTATGAGAACTAGGGATACAGGACATCACCATGCTGAGTACTAAGTATATGGGAACTAGGGATACAGGACATCACCACACTGAGTACTGAGTATCTATGGGAACTAGAGAGCCAGGACATCACCATGCTGAGTACTGAGTATCTATGGGAACTAGGGATACAGGACATCACCATGCTGAGTACTGAGTATTTATGGGAACTAGAGAACCATGACATCACCTTGCTGAGTACTAAGTATATGGGAACTAGGGATACAGGACATCATCACGCTGAGTACTGAGTATCTATGGGAACTAGGGATACAGGACATCACCATGCTGAGTACTGAGTATCTATGGGAACTAGGGATACAGGACATCACCATGCTGAGTACTGAGTATCTATGGGAACTAGAGAGCCAGGACATCACCATGCTGAGTACTGAGTATATGTGGGAAGTAGAGAACCAGGACATCACCACGCTGAGTACTGAGTATCTATGGGAACTAGGGATACAGGACATCACCGTGCTGAGTACTGAGTATCTATGGGAACTAGAGAGCCAGGACATCACCATGCTGAGTACTGAGTATCTATGGGAACTAGGGATACAGGACATCACCATGCTGAGTACTGAGTATCTATGGGAACTAGAGAGCCAGGACATCACCATGCTGAGTACTGAGTATCTATGAGAACTAGGGATACAGGACATCACCATGCTGAGTACTGAGTATCTATGGGAACTAGGGATACAGGACATCACCATGCTGAGTACTGAGTATCTATGGGAACTAGAGAGCCAGGACATCACTATGCTGAGTACTGAGTATCTATGGGAACTAGGGATACAGGACATCACCACGCTGAGTACTGAGTATCTATGGGAACTAGGGATACAGGACATCACCACGCTGAGTACTGAATATCTATGGGAACTAGGGATACAGGACATCACCATGCTGAGTACTGAGTATCTATGGGAACTAGGGATACAGGACATCACCACACTGAGTATCTATGGGAACTAGAGAGCCAGGACATCACCATGCTGAGTACTGAGTATCTATGGGAACTAGGATACAGGACATCACCACACTGAGTATCTATGGGAACTAGAGAGCCAGGACATCACCATGCTGAGTACTGAGTATCTATGGGAACTAGGGATACAGGACATCACCACGCTGAGTACTGAGTATCTATGGGAACTAGGGATACAGGACATCACCTGCTGAGTACTAAATATATGGGAACTAGAGAGCCATCATCTCATCAATTACATTGAGTTAATACCTTGTTGCAAGTATACTTCTCCAGAGTTCCGGCCCTTTACATACATATATGATATATAATATAATAAATACATAATATATACTCATGTATAAATACATATATATATATGTATATGTGTATATGTATATGAACTATGAATATATTAATATGTGCATTTATACCCATATATACATGCACATATATATAATACACTTATATGCATATATACAAATATACACACACATGCACATTGTAAAATATAAATATATACATATAATACATTTATACACATATGCATGTATAAATATATTTATATGCATACATAGGTGTATATACCCACAAATATATGTGCGTACACATGCATTATGTACATATAAAATATAAACTTATTCATATATGCACATGCACTTATACATATGTAATACATTCATGTACATGTGTGTATACACCTAGACATGCCTACACTTATACATTCACGATGTATGTGCAGTGTATATGCATGTGTATTCTGCATACACATATTTTCATATGTGTGCACATGTATACAGGTGTGTATGTTCACTATAGTGTACATGTATGAGATGAGTATATGCTGTGTGGTTCATGTATGCATTTTCACCTGTACATCTACGTATTGCATGTGCATGTGTGCATACACACATACACACCTATGTGAGAGTATTTTCCACGATGGACTATGAACTCCTTAAGCAGCTTTTTCTTTCAAATAAATCAATAAACCATTGTACTTTTGATCCCCAGCCCTCAGCATGGGACCTTGTATGAACAGAATAATATTTGTTTAGGATATGACCCTCCCAGAGAAAAGAGGCCTTTTCCCCCAGTTTAGCCCCATCCCTCGGCTCCCCGAGCCGTGCTCCCCTTAGTGTTCAGATCTCCGTCATTTCCCCTCTACCCACAGTCCCCAGCTCTGGGTTCTGTGGGGATTCAGACCTGGCCTGTGAATGTCAGGAAAAAGCCATGTGAGGCAGAGGGAGAAACCGACAGCCCCATATTTAGATTTGTCTCTGATTCTCTCTGTTTCCCGGATTCTATTCCGGGAACTATTTCGACTGTCTGAGCACAGCACTGTGCATTGTCTAATGCGTTAGATTGGGGGAATCAAAAACCCATTAAAGGAGAAGATGGCATTTTGATTAATTATTTATTCCTCCCAGTCTCCACTGCCTTAGTTTTTGTTTGTTTTTTTTTAAGGGATGGATGAAAAGGGAACTGCTTTGATACTCTCATGCCCCCCATAGTGGTTCTGTTATCTATAGGGGGGCTGTGGGAAGGGGGGATTTTCATCAGAGTCTGTCATAAATTGCTCCCCCCTTACACAATTAATTACCAGATTAAAGGGACATATATATTTATAGACCTATATTTACATATATACATATATTTATACATATTACATATTTGCAAATTCAGAATGCAACTCAGTCTGAAAGGAAGCAAGCCCTGTCATTCCATCAAGAGGAGGGTAACCAAGCAGGGTCTCTTGGTGGGAGAGCTCAGGAAGGTCTGGGCATCCGGGTAGTGCAAAGTTCTGCTTTGAGCAATGAGCAGACCCAGGTTCTAAGGCTTTCTGGCTGTTGATGTGCTATGGGACCGTAGGCAAGTCATTGAAAATCTCTTTGGTCTCCAGTTGGCTCCTCTGTAAGAATGAGTAGTAACAGTGGGGAGCTTGGGAGGTCAGGCAGGGAGAATTCTGAGGTCCGGAGGAGTGAGGACACTGGGGATTTGTGGGCAGAGCTGGGGACTGTGGGTGCTGCTCTCAGAGAAGAACACGCCTGGGGGAGCCCAGGAACAGAGAAATGATCTGGAGCTAAGTTCAGGGTGTTCGGAGCGGGTGAGGGAGGAGCTAGGACTCGGGGCCCAAGAGGGGCTGCCCCTGGGCCTGGCACTCTCTGCTCTCTCTCTGCAGTGAGAGCCCCTGGCCCAGAAGCGAGGCCTTGGGCCCAAGTCTTTGTCTTCTGATTGTCCTTGTCACCTGAGGGTTTTCTCCCGTCTCCTCCTCCGGAGTCTTCCTTCAGCTTCATCCTTTATGTTCTTTTGCTCTCCTCCATTCACCTCCATCACGTCTTTCCTTCTCCTTTTCTTGCTGCTTTTCTCTCTATCTATTTTCCTGTTTCAGGCCCTTACTAATCCGCTCAATCATATTGATATGTGTTTTGTGGCCCTTACTAGAGTCACACTTCTGCTCGGGGAGCTTATGGGAAGTAGATCTTGGGCTTTTCCTGTTTAATTTCTTGAGGGCAAATCCCCCAGAGGATGTGACATAAATTATTACATAGAGTAGCCATCCTAATAACGACAGTATCTAGCAATTGTGGTGCTTTTAAGTCTATAAAGTGCTTTTCAAATATTATTTCCTCTGATCTACACGTCTCTTGGAGGAAAATACTGTTATTGTTGTCCTCATTTTACAGATAAGGAAACTGAGGCAGAGGGAGATTAGGTGATTTGCCAGGATCACACAACCAGTAAGCATCGGAGGGTGGGTTTTAGCTCAGGGATCTGTCCACCACATCACCTAGCTGCCTCTATAGCTCAGTGAGTTACTCATGAAGGGAGTGATCTCATGCTCTGTTTTAGGATCTTTGGGTGTCTCCAGAGAGCCCTGGCTCTCATCGGACTGAGGCGCCTGAGCCCATCCTGTTCATCCTGGCAGGTTTCAGCTGTATCCCCAGAGACCCCTGAGCCTGAGCCTGGCCTAGCCAAGCTTTCTGGCATGGGGTCTGAGCAGAGTCTCAGAGCCAAGGGCCAAACTAAATTCCCCTTCCTTTCCAACCCCCAGGCCCAGCTCCACAGGATGGCAAAGGTACGGAGGACCCCGTCCTGAGCAGAAATGAATGCTAGAACAAGACACGGCTGACCAGACCTTTCAGAGGAGCTGGAGGATGGCGGCCAGAGACTGATTCAGAAGCATCTCCTGACTGTCTGGCCTGGTGGGACCAGACTTGGTGAGGTCAGAAGACTCAGAGAAGAGCAGGGAAGGCTGTGATCATGGAAGCCTGGGCTCCCGTGCTGGAGGAGAGAGGTGAGATTCTCAGAAGGGAGGAGGCTGGCTCTGCCACTTTCCTATGGGATTTGGGGGAAGCACTTACCCTCGGGAACTCATGTGCCCTCATCCATCAAATAAGAGCATCGGACTCAGTGATCCTGCCTGGTGGTAAGTGTGTGGTCCATTGGGGATCCCGGGCGATGTGTGAGGGGACGGAGGGAGAGTAAGGAGGGATATAGGGGAGGAAGGCTTGGCCCTCCAACTGACCTTGCTCTGTATCCTTCCTTCTCCTCTCTCTCCATCAGCCCCGCCCCATCACCACCCAGTGCTTCGCTGGCTCAGTCTCCTGGCCACCACCTCGGGAGGCCAAGGTCACACACTGCCCCTCCTCCCTGGCTGGCCACAAGTGTGGACAGCTCCCTTTAGCTCCTCTGAGGCAAGCCAGCACCTTTTCCAAAGGAACGTTTTACTTGGAAGCTCTGAGGAAAGAAAAGTATTAAAACATCTCGTATCCTCTAGCCCCGAGGCTTGTTTTCCAAACCAAGTTTATTTTGACCCCAGCAGATTTAGGTGGCCCCAGCTTGTGGGGACCACCAGACCTACTTTTTTAGTCTCTCAATGCTGCTCACTTAGAGGCCCTTCTCTGATGCCCTTTTGTCTCCTTCAGCGCCGAGGCTAAATTGGAAGTTCAGCTCTATAGGACAATGATTTGTTAATTGGTTCATGGAAAGGGAAAAATCTTTTATTCATAGTTCCTCTAGCTCATAACTGACAGTAAAACAAAGTAGGATAACTAGCTAGACTAGTGACTCTAGTTAGACTAGTTACTAGCAACACTAGTTAGATTTTCAACACATTCTATTGATTTTCACAATTTACAGGCTTTTGTAAATGATCATAAATTAGGAAATGGATTGAAATTTTAAAAAAAAGCTTTTGAAAATTCAAAGAGGAAAATTGATCATTAGTTAAAATTTCTGAAAAAAATGAGTGAGACTCTTGTATTTTGATTCTTTGCTGTAGTAACGCTTCACCTATGTTCTCTCTATTCTAAATTTCCTCTTCTGATACGAACATATGTAATTGTGGGAGAAGGTTTCCTATCCCTTGCTCGTCCATTTTAGTAAAAAAAAATAAAATAATAAAACACCCATGCTCAAAATTGAGTATGCTGGCTAATTATTCATGGGAAAACAATAATGGGGATTCAGAAATAACTATAGTAGACACCAGTCCTTCAGTTTACCCCTAGAATCTGAGTCAAAACCACTCTTTGGGCGGGAAAATATATGCAATTCTGGGGGAAAGAAGTAGAGAATGGAAGCTAGATATGAATAGATTAGATATATACATATAATTTATATAGACAGATATGCATTCATATAAACTATAAACTATGGAGAGGAGCTATTAAGAATAATGGCCTGAGGAAAACCAAAGAGACGTTTTCCTGTCCTTACAAGAAAGGAGATGGAGAGAAAGCTCCATTGCCAAGGTTTTTTTTAACTTATTAGAGAATTTTGAAGAGAGATTTTTATTAAATAATTGTAAAGAAATGGAATGACCTAAGACTGAGTTTCACAAGTGAAAAAATAGTCAACTTGGTGATATATTGAGGGCTTGAGGCAGTGAGCTATGATAGGAATCATAATTAAGACACTTTAGTATATATATAATTTTGTCAAAATCTAGATATAAACATTAGATTGTTTTGGAAAAAAATCACAATTGACAAAAGGAGACAGGATGGGGCCTCTTCCTTCCACTTTAAAGTATGCGTCTGCCTTGGGCATATTGGGGTGATTTTTCGCCCTTGGGTCTAGACCTGCCCTCTCCCAGTGCAAATCTGCCATCTACAGTCTATGAGGATTACCCAGGGTACTGAGAAATTAAGTGACCGAGTGCGTAAGGTCACCCAGTCAGCACGTGCTAGGTTTGGACCCTGGGTTTCCTGGGTTTGCAGCCGCTCTAGTACTGCCCTCTGAACACTCCTGAGAGTAACCAGGTCTCGGAGTCCCTTCAGGAGAGCTCAGGAGCGGAGGAGCCGAGCTCGGTGGGGTCAGAGAGCCCAGGGAGACTGAGGCCCAGGTGGGCCATGTGCCTCTCTTCAGGGTTACCTGGCCAGGAGGCGTCTGAGGTAGGATTTGGGGACAGGTTCTCCTGAGTCCTCTCCAGGACTGTCTCCTTCCTGCCTTCGGCCTCAGGCTAGGGGAGAGGAACGTGTCCAGCCCCACTGAGGGCTAAGATCAGTGAGTGAGAATATTGGGTGCCATTGGTTGGTGTCCTTCATTCTCGAAGAGGACCCGAATGGCATCCCTCTGTTAAGAGTCCAGTTCCAGGGTCTGCCAGTGGCCGATCAGACCCACATGAGTGCTGGATGCTCTGCTGCAGGTTGGACACAAACAGTCCCAGGGACGTTTGGGAGCGTCTCTACCTGTGCATCTCGCAGGTCTTCTGCTCACAGAGCACAGCCCTTCTCCGATGAGGGCACGCCACGCTGGGCGGTTCTGTGTCAGGGTCTCCCATGTCATGTGGTCCATCCTTCAGAGACCTTGAGAGTGTCCTTATAGCACTTTCTCTGACCCCCTTGTGGGCCCTCGCCCTGCGTGAGTTCTCCATAAAAATCTTTCTGGCCAGTGTACATGTGGCCAGCCCAGGGGACTTGTGCTCTCTGCAGCAGAGGTTGAATGCTGGGAAGTTGGGTTCGGACAGGCCCTCAGGGTCCGGTGTCTCAAGCTGCCGGATCGTCGGGCTCTTCCTAAGACATCCACATGGCAGGATTCCGCTTCCTGGCAGGGCTGGTAGCTCTCCAGGTTTCCCAGGTGCACAACAGGGAGTCAGCCCACGGGCTCTGCAGACCTTCAGTTTGGGGGTCAGTCTAACCCCTCTCCTCTCCCACACTTCCCTTCCGAGCCTTCCAAACCCTGGGCCAGCTCCAGCAGTGTGTGCATCAACCTCATATCCATGTGGACGTTCCTGGAGAGCCGAGAGCCGAGGGAAGGGGGTCACCCACAGCATCCACGGTTCCCGCCAGCCTCGCTGCTGGTCCCACTGAGGGATGGCGGGCGCTGGCCGGGGGAGGCCCGTGCGTGCTTGGGGTCCGTTGTCAGGCCGACGTTAGCCCAAGCGGCAGAGAGTTGGTCTGCACTTTGCTGCGTCCCCGTGCTCTCCCTCCGCTAGCGCCTGGGCTCGTGGCCTCTTCAGAGTCAAAGCATTTACCCTCAGTGCGGTCGCTGACTTTAATCCGCATTTGTCCCCTTTAAAGGCATTTGATAACATAGCTGGAAACACCAGGCTAAAATGCACGGCACGAGCACCCAGCCGCGTTTCAGCCCGGCTCGTTCAGTGACGGGACAGCTCGAGAGCATTGCCCGACACCCAGAACCCGGGCAAAGCGTGCCGTCAGGAAACCGGGGTCCGCTGCTGATGGGCTTCTCTGGGCAACCACTTTTTGACCCAGTTTCCCTAAGCCCTCGTGACTGACAGGGTCAGAGGCCTTGGTCAGGTCTGCAGATGTTGCGTACAGACCCCTGTCTGCTCCTGGCATTTCTCCCAGAGCTGTCAGGCAGCACACGACGTATCAACCATTCCTCGGCCCCTCCTGAGCCACGCTGGCTCTCAGGTGGTGGATCAGCCTGTGATGGGGACTCTGGCTGAGAGAGAGAGAGAGAGATCCCCTCCCCTGGGGTCGTCACAAGACCTTTATAGACATGGACTCCTGGGGGATGTCTTCCTCATACATATGATCTGGAAGATTTCAGTCAGCTTTTCTATGAGTGAGGGACCCCCCACTGCTGGACCAGCTGGAACAGAATCAGTACCTGGTACTTTACTGAACTCAGTTGGAACTTCAGCTAGGGAGGGGTAGAGTTCAGCACATAGTACAACTGAGGCAGACGGCCTCAGACAGGTGAAACAACAGCTCCAAGGTCGCTGGCCAGGAAGTGTCTGAGACAGTGATGGGTTCTGAAGAGCAGGGACCGAGAGGTACAAAGTGAAAGGCGCTTGTGACAGATTCACGATGGCCTCCTTCGGCCAAAAGGCACCTTTATTTACGAGAAAGGTCACAGACAGAATACAGAGGTGACTTTGTGGTCCGCTTTGGGAAGGGGCATTTTTATAGAGAGATGAAGGGGGAGAAACCAGCAAAGAGTTGGGGAGATAAAGGATGCTTAGTTAGGGAGAAGGTCCCAGAGCAGATGATCTGATTAAAGAGTTTGGGCCTGATGTTACTGAGAAAAGAAGATGATGAAGGCTTTCTTGATGAGGGGAGAGAACAAGCTGGCTTGAGTTCCCATCAACAGGACTTCCTGATTCTATGCCAGATATTCCATCCACTGTGTCCCATAGTAGCCCCTGGTGTGCCCCCTTCCCTCCTGTGGGCCTCTGAGTCCAGGCCCTGGTGGGCCAGTTCTCCACTGGTCGATGAGTGGGGTCGGGGCAGGGCAGCCCAGTCACCCATGACAGCTCCAGGCCTCGGGAGTCCAAGTTCACAGGGGGCCTCTGACACTTAGCCAGCTCTCTAATGCTTTTTATCTTGGCCCAGCAGTGACGAGAGGCCGGCTGCAAAGGTGTGGAGAGTGGAGGCGAGAAGAAAAGGTGGCGGCAACCTCGAGGCTCTGGACAGCCCAGGCCAAGGTGAGTCAGGTTTCTCTTCTGGCCTAATGTTCTCATCCCCCAAAGTCCTGTCCTGTCTTCCATTTGATACATGAGGTGCAGATGGGCACAATAATTTGTCCTAAGATACCAGAGACAGAACTGTACTAGAGCCCCAGTCTCTTGACTTCAAGAACAGCCCTCATTCCACTAAACCGGGCACTCTAGGTCAGAGGCTCTCTGTTTGCTGGAACCCTCTCTTCCCTATTCCTTCCCTTTCCCCTAGTGCATATGGCCTTTGCCACAGTCTACATGATGTTCTTATTTATTATACTCAATGGTACGCTTGTGTTCATTCTCATGTTAATCTACCATTTGGGCTGTTTCTGATTTTCATAATCACATGTCACACAGCTACATTTGCTCAAATCAGACTTTTCCCCTTTTCTACATTATTTCCGTAAGGTTTATTCCCAGGAGTGGATTACCGGGTCTAAGGGGACGACCCGTTTTGTGATTTGTGTTGACCATTGCCAGTTTATTCTCCAGTTTGCAGTGCTACCGGTATCTATTTCCCCACAATCCTCCCAAATTTTGAATTGGTCACATTTATATATTTTTGGGTATTGCTGATTGTCCACTCTTTGAGGTGGTTCTACCTAGGAGTTCCAAGTCTTCTGTCCATTCCCACAGCCAAAAGGGTAGGGACAGGAAAAGGGACGTGGGCCTAGTTTCCAGCCTTTACACAAAAGACTAGAACTCAAGGAGAGAACATTGGAACTTTGTCCTTCCTCCTTCTCCTCTCATAATTATATCTCTGTGCAGCAGCTTGACTTAGTGTGGTAAATACTTCCTCCCAGTTGCGTCCTTACCATTTTTCTAATTATTGGAGAAACTGAACCTATTTCTTCAGTGTTTGATTGCTCTTTGTTTTATTCTTTTGTGAACTAGCCGTTCATATTCTTTCACTGTTCATTCAGCGAACGCTACGTTTTCTCCATTCTGCCATTTTCTCTTATTTGTTTTTTTCAATCCTATCAATTCTATAAATCAAGCACGACCTGTGTGACCATCAGCAAGGGGCTTAATCTTTCTGAACCTCACTTTCCCCATCTGTCAAAATGAGAAATAACACGGTAATTGCTTGTATCTTAGCATATTATGGATACTTGAGATAATTATATCTTATTTATATGGATTATATTTAATTATATGGATTTCCATTAGATATTTTTAATTTCTGTAATAATCTAGTGCTCGGGTTTGTGATTTTGGTTTGGAAATCTCTGCTATTAGAGTACCTCGTCTCATCTCCTCTGACCTTTCCCTACTGCTGTGAGATTAAATTCACTGGGGCTTAAAGGGGTTCAGTGACTTGCCCAGGATTAAGTAGGTAGTAAATCTCTGAGGTCAAATTTAACCCAGATCTTCTTGTCTCTAAAAACTCATCAACTTTGTCCTTATTTCTTCTATTTATTTCCCTCTGAACACCTTGTCCATGTATCCCATTTTTTCTATTTATAGATGTGTGTGAATTAGTATCCACAAATGCATACATATTACACAGGCATATACTATATAATAGAAACATTAATATATAATAGAGCATATGAATAAATATTAATATATAAAGTATAACAGGCATATAAGCACAGTGATGTGATTCAAATGTTTTAGAAGAGAATTGCTGCTCTCTAGATCCCAAGCTCCCTGTGGTTTTGTTTTTGAGGGTTTGGGGGGTGGGGGGAGATTGCCTTAATGTTCTGGAGTTTCTGTGGCTGCAGGTTTTTGTCACGTGGCAGCCGGTCCCCTGAGTGTCTCCTAACATGACTCCCCAGCCGCCAAGCTCAGGTCACTCACAAATCTCAAGCCCTTTGTGCTCAGGGGGACCAGGCAGGGCTCATCTTGTCTCATAGGGACACGTAGTAATGTCTGGCACATAGTAGGTGCTTGCAAATGTTTGTGGATTGGTTGATAGGACCAGAAATGAAAGCATTGCAATAGGAGTCTGGGGCCTGTTCCCATAGACACCGGTGGCTGACCAGACCCTCTGCTTTCTCCATCCCCCAGAGGCTGATTGCATCCCTGTTCTCTCTGACTCTGGGTGTTCCTTTTCTTCCTGGCGTATTAAGTGCCCCAGAGAAGGCACCTTGCGTCATTTACTCCCATTCAGCCCCTTTAGTGACTTCACTGACCTTTTTGTCATTTATGATCTTTTCCCTTTCTGGCACAAGTTCTCCCGCCTCTGGGTTCGGCTCCGTTTAGCACATGTGGGTTTTGTCTCTAGATTGCTTGGAATGGATGGTGTTATGTGGCGTCTGCTACTAGTTTAAACCTATTTTCCTCCATCCCAGTCTTCCTAGCATGCAGGAGATCATGGGCTTTCCTGGAAGCAGGAGGGCCTCAGATCCAGCCTCAGATACTTAGTGGCCAAAGATCCCTGGGCTTAACTTCTGCCTCAGTTTCCTCAGCTGTAAAATGTAAATAATAAAATTGCCTGAACCTCAGGATTGTTGTAAGGATCGAAGGAGATGATGTTTGTAAAGGGTAAAACAAAGTCCCTAGCAGCTAGTGGGACACAGAAACCACTCCTCCTCTCTTCTTCCCTCCTCCCTCCTTCCTTTTCTCTTTTTTCTTTTCCTCTCCCTCCATCTTTCCTTCCTCCCCCTCCATCCCTTCTCCTCTCCTTTTTCCCTCCCCATTCTTCCTCCCTCTTTCTTCCTCTCTTTCATCCTTTCCATTCCTCCTCTCTCTTTTTTATTTCCTTCCCTTCCTTCTTCTTCCTCCTCCTCCTAGGCCTAGACAGGAGCTTTGGCAGCTGCTTGGAGTATGGGCTGAGAGGAGGCTGGACGCTGGGGGAGAGAGGGGAAAAAGAAGGAGGAGGAGGAAGAAGGAAGGAAAGCAAAGTGTTAAATGTCTGAGGTCACATTTGAGCTCAGGTCCTCCTGACTTCAGGGCTGGTACTCTATCCACTGCACCACCTAGCTGCCCCTTTTAAGCACTTTTAAAAAACATAAACCAGGACTGCATTTTGTCAAAGGCTTTTCTTGCCGCTGTCGATATCCTTGGGATTTTTGCCCTTCTTATCAACGGGATTAATTATGTTAATGGTATTCCTCCCACTGAAGCACCCTTATAGTTGTGATAGAAATCTGAATTGATCATAATTGATCATCTTTAGATCTTTAAAATGCTAACATTTTATCTAAAATTTTTACATCAATTTACACTGGTCTATAGTTCTCCATCTCTAACCTTCTCTGAATAGCTTCTGTATTTGAGTTTGCTAGAGAGATGTATTTCCATATTTCTGAAAACAGTTTACCTAACATAAGGATTGGGCTTTAAATATTTAATGGCATCCACTTACAAATCCATCCAAGAGTCTGGGGATTTTTTGGATCTCCTTTGTGTATCCACTTTCAGTTGCCCACAGCGCTTTATGAGATGAACTTCCCTGGATCTTTCTCTTTCTTGGATTATTAAACTGTTTGTTTTATATTTTTAAGAAATCCAGCTTTGTAAGCAAATAATGGAATGGAGTCATTCCTGGTAGCCTTTATTTTTTCTCCTTTTATTTGAATTCCTTCTCATCTTTTCTTTTTTTAAACCAAGTAATTTTTCCTTCCTTTTTTTGCTACTAGTTTATTGATTTTTAGTCTTTAGGGGAAAAAAAAACTCAACTCTCTTTTTGTTTACCAGATTCAATAGCCTTTGGATTTTTAATTTCATTTCTTCAGATTTCAAATTTTCTTCTTTTCTCTCTGCTTTGGGATTGTTACTGTGTTCTGTTTTAATTGCGGTTCTATTCATTGTCTTCTTGTCTTTTTGTTCAGAGCTATAAATTTTCCTGTAGCAACTGCTTTAGCTACATCCCATAAATGCTGGTATGTGGTCTCATTGTGACTGTCTCTAACATAATAATTCGTCCTCTGGCTTGTTCTTTGATCTGCTCATTTGCTCTATTGTCATTTAGTCTCTGTCTTTTATTTATTTTTCCTTTATTGAAATAGAATTTCAGAGTAGATAGAGGGTGAGCCTTGGAGACAGGAAGGCCCGAGTTCAGGCACTGTGACACATATTGGCCGGGTGTATATGAGCACATCCTTCATGCTCTCCACACTCCCATGTGTAAGTTCTGTTAGTTAAAGGGGAATTTCTGATCTGTGTTGGTGGGTAGAGCTCTCTACAAAAGGAAAGCACCAGCCTGAACCAGAAAAGGAAAAAATGTGTCATTCAGTGCCTGCGGACTTTAAAGTCTGGGGTTTGATCGCCTGGGACGCCTCTCAGGCTCATCCGTCTGTCCTGATGGTCTGTCTGGAGTCGTGACCACAGGTCTCACTGAAGACGCTTCATCGGTTTCATTCTGGCTTATCATGTTAACTTCATATTGTGAAGCATGTTCTCTGTGCACAGAAAAGAGTGGAGTTCTGCCTTTGGCTCCGTTTTGCTTTTTTTCTATGGATAATGCGTGTTCCCTCTCCAGTTTGTTCCATTTCTATGGATGGCCAGCCCACTCTGCCACATCTGCCTGCATTCAGCTCATCATTCCCACAGAGGAGCCTTCAAGGGCCTCCACATCCAGAGGAAGGAGCCTTTGTCTCACACACCGACGGTGTGAGAACAGGGTTTCCTTGTCTTTATGCTTCACAAGAACCGCCCCTCAAGTCACTGAACGAAGTTATCTTTAGAGTCACATGACTTGTAAAAGACATTGTCTTTGAGCCGTTCCTTTAAGGGTGTGTTTTTACTTTATTGAATAAAATATAGAATTTTAATTGACAAAAAAATATAGAAGGAAAAATCCAAGCCCTGCTCTCCTAATTGGTGCCTGCTTCTCCCCAACTTTTATTTTAGGAAAAGCCCCAGCATGCTTCACTTCATCCCCAAACCTGGCCCTCTCCTGCCCAGGCTCTCCAGTCTCCATCTTCTGAATAGTCACCTTTTCCTTCCCACCCACTCTTTATGCCCTCCAATTCTGGATCCATAAACTATGATCACTGACCCTAGTTAATGCACTGCTCCCTTCTGACCCCATCTCTCGCTGGCCACCATTCTCTGCTGTGTATTGTTCCTGTCTAGTAGCATTTAGCATGCAAGGTACTTAAAAGAAGGGACTTATTTTACTTTTTGTATCGATATCTCCAAGTTTTAGCATAATATTTAGCACATAGTAAGAAGTTAAATGCTTTTTTTTCCTTTAATTTTTTGGACTTTTTATGATTCCAAACTTCTGTTACCTGGCAGCCAGTCCCCTGGTGATGAGAGTCTCCTATTTTGACTCAGTAGGTCCTTTTACTTATAACCATTCATTCATTTAAAGATCTTCTATGTTCTACACCAGATATGTCAGAATGGCAGCTTAAGATGGATTTAGGAAATATTTAACAAAATAAAAAGTACAATAAAACTTAAATAAAATTAATGTCATTTCCCAGATTACTGCTGATGAGTTTAATACTACTCTTCTACATTGCTCATCAGTTGCTTGACCTTGAGGATTCGGTCTATTTGAGAAAATTCTCCATGAAATCCTGCATAATCATTTGTATGTTTTCATCCAGAGTGGCTTTGATGCATGAATAATGGATTCAGAGCTGGAAGGGATCTTAGATTCTACCAAATCCAACCAACCCTTCATTTTTAGAAATGAAAAACTCAGCACAAGGAACTATAGTGATAAACACCATTATCATTTGGATTCCTTCCCTATTAAAAATTGACTCTCAAGGGCGTTTAAAATGATGCTGACCCTGGAACAGTTTCCTCTGTTTTCTCAGCTTCCTTCTTGACTTCTCTGTTTAGCTGCCACTGCTTCCTTGTGTGGTAAGATTAAAATACAAATGCAGGGACCAGTGCCCATAGTTCTCCTTCCCACTGTCAGCAGATTCATTTTCTGACCAAATTTATTTTGTTGTTTTATGGGATAATATTCTTCTTCATTATCTTCCTCCACCCAGCATAATGCTTTGTAACTAAACTTGTAGCAATATTACCCTTGGCTGTTGGCTAACATTGTTTAACATTCATTTCAGCCTTCTGATAACTCCCCAAAAAGGCTGCTAATGGATGTTTTTATTTTTGTGCATTTTCCAGTTTTAGATGTCCCCAAACCCTGCCCTCCCCAACTTTGAATTCTAAGGATTTCCCCCCCCCCTTTTTTTTTAATCCCTACTTTAAGATCAAAAAGCTTGTTTGGCTTTGTAGTACCACTTTTTCAATCCTTCTCTCATTCCCATTTGATCCCTTGTTGCATTCAGTGAATTTCTTCACAAGATTTTCACATGTTCTGAACTCTTCTTTCTCTATTTCCTATAAAAACAAGGCTCATCTGAAGCCTCCTTCCTCTATTCTTCCTCTATATTGTACATTTTCCTCATGAACCCCAATAATGAGACATAGATGGTTCTTCTTTGTAATGGGCTGAGGCTTGAGTTGATGCACTGAGGTCCCAAGCACATGAGGCTAAATAGTCATTGGACCATACTCTATTAATATATAAGCTTGGAGAAAGAATGGCCCCCGCCCACTCTTTGTGCAAGTCCTGATGTGTTGTATAGGAAATGAGGATTTTGGTGGGTGGAGGCAGGGAAGTGGAAAAGGAAGGGGAAGGAGAGACTGATTGCATTTGCCATTGCAACGGCCCCTTTCAGCTCAGATTTCCCTCTGTTAGCTGGCTTCCTGTGGCAGCTGCCCATATTGCTATCGCAATCTTTCTTGCTCATATTGCTATCGCAATTCTTATTCACTTCTTCACTTCAATAAAGATTGAAGATTTTTCCCTTAACCTGAATTCCTGACTCCGGCTGATTTTAGATATGCCGTCATTACACTTCTTCCATTCTATACTAGAGTATTTCTTTTACCCTCTCTTTTCATTCCTTCCTTCTAGTCCCCAAAACAAAATAAATCCAGCCCTGCCCATCTCTGCTTTTCTTATTCAAAACCCTCCATACTCTTTATAGTATTTAGGTTGTAAAAGGATGCTTATTCTGATTTCTCGTTAGAACATTAGTACCTTGGCATATACTCCCTGCCAGCTGCTTAAAGAAATTTAGCTTTTGGTGTTTTTTTCCTTGACTTTTATTTCAAATACATTTCCTACTCAACCCTGATCCTTGGATGAGAAGTGCTTCAATTCAATTACAGATGCTTTTTTAAATTTTGTATTATATTTAACTTTGTAGGGTAAGTTGTTCTTGCTTATAAAGTCTATAACTTTTGCCTTTTGGAATATTCTGCTTCCAGATCCCCTCTCAATTAAAAAAGAAGCTGCCAAGTCTTGTGTGATCCTGATTGAGGTCCTTTAGTACTTGAACTGATTTTTGGTGAATACTTGGAGTATGTTTTTATTTGACATGGGATTTTGGCTATAACCTTTCTAGGACTTTTCCCTTTTGAGGTTTCTTTCAGTAAGGAGTCAGAGGCTTCTTTCTAACAAGTTAAAAAGCATCAACTCTCACTGTCAATATTGGGAATTAAGAAAAAGATGGCCTGGCTGCAGACCATATTTTAACCACGCAGATGATCAAGCACACTCTTACCTTTTCCGAAGAAATGAATCAGTACCTTTTCCAAACATAACTTGATTGCATTTAGAGGAGCTTCCTCATCTTCTCAGTAGAGGGTAAGTGCAGGGATGTAGGAAAGAAACCCTTTTTAAAAGGGCCATGCTTATGCTTTTGGCTGCAATTAGACGGCAATTTGGAATCGTTACAACATAAATATCACCTGAGACAATTCTACTCCTAGTATACAGACTCCTAGTATAGAACCTCCTTAAGTTGCCTAAATTGTTAAATGCATTAAATTTGACCAGTTTATTAGTACTACTAATAATTAACATTTATATAGTGTTTTAAGATTTATAAATCACCTTTACATATATTAACTCAATTTTGTTCCTCAAACAGTTCTGTGAGAGATGCTATAATGATTATCCCCATTTTTATACTTGAGGAAACTGACACAGAAGTTGGGGACTTGCCCTGTCACACAGTTGTTATGTATCTGAGATTCACTCACATTTCTACTTTCTATCACTTACTGTGCTCTATCCATTGCACCACCTATTTTCCCCTTAATAGGTAGCATTTGTATATCAGTTTAAGGTTTGCCAAGTGCTTTACAAACATTATCTTATCTTATCCTTGGAGGAAGGTGATAATTCACATTTCACCTGTGAGGAAATTGAGCCAAATAGAGATTAAGTCACCTGCCAGGAGTCACACAGTTAGTGAGTGAGTGAGGCTGGTTTTGAATTAATGGCTTCCTGATTTTTAATCCAGCCTTGTGATCTCTCTGCCATCTAGCTATCTGTTTAAAACCCACTTATTTCCAGAAGCCAAAAACAGTAGACAGAGTCAGCAATTAAAAAACAATTTTTTTTCATAAATCGCCAGAGAATGAATGGAGCTTTCAGCAAAAAAACAATAAAAATTTGCCATCTGCTGTGGGCTTTTGTAGCAGTAATTAGGGGATTGGTCATTCACAGGATAAATCTGGGAGGTGTCAGCGGGCATCCCTACATGACACATCAACATGAGGTTTTTGCTGTTAATGTTCATTTTTTAGCATTGTATAGGTAGCCCATTCAAACATATATTGAGTCTTACTAATTAACTGAATCATTTGAAAATGTCACATTCATTAAATTCAGCCTTGTGAATTAGGTTAATAAAAGTAAATAATTCCAGTGCTTTGTTTCTGTGGCCCCTTACTACAATAAATGGAAGTAATGGCACAAATCCAAAAGTACAATGCAATATTTCTCCTTGAGTTATATTTTAACATAACTCAAATAGATTTACTGGTGAGGATTTAGCTTGTTAAAAGCTCCTATTGTAAGTTATCCTTTCAATTCTTTTAAACTATTATTAGAAGTGCTTCAGAGGCCATAATTTTCCATTCCTAATCACTCATTTTTCTTTGTTTACACAGGAAAACTCTCCCACTATTAATAGACAAGTAAAAAGTAATTGTTTTGTTAATTACTTCTCTTGGTCTTGTGTATTCCCATCTTTAGAATAGCCAATCAAGCACATGAATTAATTAATTCATTCAAAGAACCCAGCAAGTCTTTAAAAAAAGTCAGCTTGAATAGCTTGTTTCATCCTAGTATTTACTGACCTTTTATTTGACTGCTGTGTGATTCAATTTAGTTGAAATTAGGTCCGGTGATTTGTGTAGGCCCAAACTGCTGTACATGAGGGGAGAAAGGGATCTCCCTTTGTGCCAGAAGCGCATTTTGTATTGTATTATATATATATATATGTATATATAATATTAAATATATATAAGATATATTATACATAATTACATATGTTAATTATATAAATTACATAATTATATATAATATTAAATATTATATCTTTCTCATATTTCTCGTATACATCAGCATACGGAAGATTGGAGGAAAACTTCAGCAAAGTTTCCAAGCTCGTGGCCATTTTGTGTGATCATGACCACTTTAGATCCGCAGGTCCGGAAACCCTCTGGAAACAAACCCCTCGGAATCTTACCCAATGGAAACCTGCTCTTGCTTTGCCCAGCTGCTCCCTTACTCCTTTGTAGTCTCCTCCAGTTCTGCAGATTGATTCCCAAATCCACGTGCATACCAACTCTCTCTCAGTCACCCCCCCATTGATCTAGTTGTTCTTTTGGGGTCTCAAAAGGCCCCACCTGGCCCTCGCTCCCTGGGCATCCAGGAGCATGCGCCAAGCCCAGTGTCAGCCCTGAATCCTCCCTAGCCTATGATCCTGCCCAAGTCACTGAAGCTTTGTTGCATGACGACCCCCCTGGGCTCGTGATAAGGAACACAGGGAGACAGATTGAGCGCTTAGAGCATAAAAGCTCCAGAGGGATGTCCGTGAGCTGTTGCTGGTTGTCCTTCCAGTTTGCAACCTGGAAGTCCCCTCTTTCCCTTCTCTCACTGCCCTTTCCCCCACTCCATTCTCAAATCCACTAAAATGTCTCTCCTGGCCCCAGAGAGGCTTCTGGCAGCACCTTCCTGGCTGGGCTCTCTCTCCACAATCACCAGCATCTCTTCCTAGTGCTCGAGGCTGAATGTCCGCTCATGTGCTGAGAACTCCCATTGGTCCCTTAAGAGAAGCCATCGGTGTCGCTCCTCAGGCTGGTCCTGCCTGCATTTCCAGCTTTATCTCGTGTCATTTCCCAGAAAACACCCTCTACTCCAGGGGATCCCGTCCCCATGGCTATTTCCCAGGTGACCCCATTATTATGGCTATTTCCCAGTGGATCCCATCCCCATGGCTATGGCTATTTCCTGTGCTTGGAATGCCATTCTTCATCTCCACTTTCAGAAATCATCATCTTCAGGGAGCTCAGCTCAGCCTGAAGTGGCTCTTGATCTGCTCCCAGATATTTGGTTCTTTTGGGGCTTTTGAAAACAGGAGCTTAAGTGATTAAGTTGTCCTATCAATGGCCTCCACTATTTAGCAGCAGATGGTCCCTGAATAGGTGATTTGGTAATGGCAGCAGCTCAAAAGGAGGCCACAAAAATTCTGAATCCTAGTAAAATTTATTGAAGGACATTTTGTTTTGACAGCCAGCTGAAGGTGGCCTCCTTCTCCCCAGACCATGGGATTCTGTTGTTCTTGTAGTCAGCACCTTACTTTGTGTCTGGAGAGCAATTTCTACCAAATATCGCTCCCTTCTGCTTTCTTTTTCGGCATAATGACCCACGTGTCTGACATTTTAGTTGTGCCTCAAGTGTAAGGATTTCAGTGATTCTGTGGAACTGATTAACCAACATGGGAATGGCAGGTTGATTGCTTATGTTTCATGTCATTGTTTGAGGCCTTTAAACTGAGGGATTTGAAAACTGCATTATCTATCATTCCAGAATGCAGAGTATCCTAAAGGGCTCTTCCAGCTGGCTCTTCCCAAAAAGAGAATCACTTCTGAAGTCTGATTTGGGGAGACAAAGAAGGATCTTAGGTTTATAGATGTGAAGAATAGCAGTAAAGCTCAATAAACTGCATAGGTTTGCAGGAAACAAAAAGTCTGTATTCAACAATAATTCTAAAACTCTCTTTTCAAGTTAGCTAAGTTCCCTTATTGTTAATTATGCAATTATTGCCAAAGAAGTAACCTCAAGGCCTGTTTCCAGCTGAAGGAGATGTCAGCCTTCTTTTGAGATTTTGCACATAGATATAAAATGGGATTTTCAAAGGAGGATGAGGTCCTGCAATTATAACTATCAAGAGCATGCTTCCACATCCTTTTGTATGAAACTTATTTAACACAGAAAATGACATGGAAGCATTATTGTTGATAGAGGTTTGGATTTTAGCAAGGGAGGGAGGTATGCAAGGGGTAAATTGCATTTCCTGTCCAAAAGAGCATGAGATCGTGAATAGGGATGTGTACATTCATTTTCTGGGAGCAATCTCCTTCACCTTCATAAAAGGGGGCTAACAGTATACAGTGACACAAATCCCTAATAACAAATAGATCTTCCTATAGTTTATGGGAAGAGTGAGTTACTGAAGCCATAAAACCAGACATTTCTAGGTGAGTCATGGCAGATACTGACTTTCCTCAATAATTCTAAAATTAGATGGTCTCTAAGGTTGTTTCCTGATTTACAAATCCTATAACATCATGACAGTGATTATGTGGAATGGGACATTAACATCTGGAATGAGACATTAACATCTGGAATGTGACCTGTGATGAGTTATCTTGCTTGAATGATGTGCTTAGATTAAGGGCTTAATAATTAAGTGAAGGAGGTGATTCCTTGGGATTCACATTGGGAGATGAAGCATCGGGGTGGAGGGCTGAAGAATAAACCAATACTAGCTACATGTTACACCATTCAGAACAAAGTGCAGCAGTTCCAAAGTGGCCAATAAACATTTTAGGAGGTTGACTCAGGACTCTGATAACTGCTCTTATCTTGCCTTCTACCTTCACCTCTTTCCACATCATATGGGGGCAGAAGGAACTCTGAATAAATAGGAACATCTTTGATGTTTCAGGAATCAATCACTTTCAAAGATGTTTCCATGGACTTTACTCGAGAAGAGTGGGGACAACTGAATCCTGCTCAGAAGAACTTGTACAGGGATGTGATGCTGGAGAACTACAGGAACCTGGTCTCCTTGGGTAAGGTTGGCTTCCTCAACAAGGACAGAGAATGTTCCCCATTGGATAGCTTTCTGTTCTTTTTTTCTAAAGTCTGGGATGAGGGAAAGGATCTGTCTTTCTTGGCTGAGTTTTGGCCTGCCGTGCAGAGTGGGGATGTTAATATTTCAACATAAATTTACTAAGACCTACTATGTACCATCTGAAGTGCTAGAGATTTAGAAAAGAAAAAGATCAAAAGTCCTTCTTGTAGAAACACTTACATTCAATATTAGCGAGAAGTAAATGCAAGATAGGAAGTATGGGAAAGGTGGTACATGAGCCAAACCTTGAAGGCTCCCCAGATACTGAGAGGCAGAAATAAGGATTCTAGAACTTTCTACAAGTGGTTTCCCAGAAGCCTCTGCATAGGCAGTTATTTAAATTGGTGTAGTAATTGCTCAACATGGAGAATCTCACAAACTTCTACAAGTCAAATGTAGAGCTCCCTCCAAGTATACCTGAAACTTCCGAACTGTCCGTGGTACACCCATCCCCAGAGTTGCAAGTATTTGAAAGTGTCTCATTAAGGAAACATTTTGTTCTTTTCCACTGACATAATGGTATATTGGTGGTATTGAGTCCACGCCAGCAAGTGGGGCCAGATAGTCCCATTGGCCCTAAAAGTATGCTGAGCTCAAGGTCTTGATGTGATGTCCCTTATCCTTGAGCAGCCTCGAGCTGGTCACCCAAGTCCCCAACCTGCACAGAGACACTTATGACAGAATCATTGTATCTCTTGGCATCCCTTGTCACACTGACCTGATGCTTCCAAGAAAGAAGCAGATTGTTCCTGGAGCAAAAGAGAAAGTTCCACCAGAGGAAAAGGATGAGCTCAAAAGGAATTGGGAAAGCAAAAACTTGGGGTGTGGCAACAAGCATAACATTATACACTTTGACAAAAGAAAAACTCACACTCTTTTTAAAAAATACATAATTTCAGAATAGAAGGGACCTCGATGGCCCTGTGTCTTTCTTGGACACATATACTTGGAAAATCCCCTCCATCCTGAATAATCATCCTCTTTGCTTGAAGTTTCTCACCATGGACCAGGGGGCTTCCAGAGTCACCTTTCCTACTTTTGGATATGCTGTATTTGAGGAAATTTTTCTTTAGATCAAGTCTACATGTGCTTTTTGGTAGCTTCTACCCATTGTCCCTCTAGGCCAAGGTGAAAAAACCCCTCCCTCTTCCTTATGATGGCCCTTCAAATATTTGCACTATATGTACTTCATTAACTTCCAGTATCTTATCTCTTTGCTGATTCATTTCTAACTCTTTTCTTTCTCCTGAATCCCAGTCACTCATTCTTAAATGTCTATAGAAAATCTCCACCCAGATATCTCACACTCCAAACAAATGAAATAATTTATCATCTCTCCCCCCTCAAAACAACCTTTTTCATCATGCCCTTGTTACCACCAGGAGGACTCTGACCTCTGAGTCATCGATATTTCGTCCGTTGCCCTCATCCCCCATCTGGTCGTTTATGGGTCTTGTCACTTGGACCTCCATAATCTCTCTCCTATCCCCACACATGTCCGCCACTTCGTTCAGACTCACCTGGACCATTTCAGCAGCTTCCTAGCTGATCTCCCTGCATCCCATCTCTCTCTTCTGCTATTCACCCAACTCTTCCTGATTCCCAGTCTCTCATTCCATCTCCAGTGTTTCAGAAGGTAGAAATAAATTCTCTCCGAGCTTTGTTGAGTTTAACTAGCCGGTGTGATGTCCAGGTGGCAATATTATCGCTACTTATGAAGTTGGGGAGTTTCTTCTTCAGAGGTGATATTAAAACCCATGAGAACCAATGAGATCATTTAAAGACTAAGGAGGGACAATGGATAGAATGCTGCATTTGGAGTCAGGAAGAGCTGAATTCAAATCCAGCTTCAGATATATACTAACCTTGTGACCCTGGGCAACTTAGGCCATGTCTACTGCCTCAATTTCCTTAACTATAAAATGGGAATAATAATAACATCTAGCTCCCAGCACGCTTGTAAGGATCAAATGAGGTATTTATTAAACATTTGCAAGTCTTAAAGTACTATATAAATATCATTATTGTTCTCATTATTATAGGGTCTTTTACCTAGTGTTTATGAATTTGATGAGGAACAAATTATTTTTTCCCACTAATCGTAATGAAAATTTAGCATATACTTCAAATATATAGAATATATATGTGTGTGTGTTTATATATATATGTATTTATATAAATGGGATATATAAAATTTGTATAAATGTAAGCAACAAGCCTTGCTCTAGGAAAGGGTCTTGAGACTGCCCTAGAAGTGTTTGATACCAAAAAAAAGTTAAGAACTCCTAGGGGAGAGAGAAGGGAAGAGGGTCCAGGACTGAGCTGGAGAAGATGTGCTCAGCTGCTGAGAGATGGGTGAATCTCCATGAGAGGATGCTGAGAAGGAACAGTTGGAAAAGCTTCCCTTCCCCCTACTCCCCTACCTCCCTTCCCACACTTTTGGGACTTCTGTCTTGTGTTGTGTGGCCTGGCCATCCTGGCTGCTCATGGCTCCTCCCACATGACGTTCCGTTTCCCATCCCCATGTCTTTCTTTAGGGAGGAATACTCTTCTTCCTCGCCTCTGCTCTTGTTTTCCTGGTTTCCTTCTAGGCTCAGCTCAAATCCTGCCTTCTGCAGGCGCCTTTCCCAGTCCTCCCCCTGTTGGTGTGTTCCCCCAGAGTAACTTCTGTCTAGTCTGCCCTGGTTTCTACATGCTTTCTCCCCATACAAGCGATGATCTTTAAGGACAGGGCTCCACTTTGACCTGTGTTCTATCCTTGGCGCTTAGCACAAGATTTGGCAGGGAGCTGGAGAGATGGAGGGCTAAAGTGGTTCCTATCCTAGCAGGAAATGAATCTAATGAGCTAATTACCTCACTGCCCATTCTGCAATCTCGTTTCTTGGCCTTGGAATTGGAAGCCTCCCTCTGAGGCGCTCTGCCAGCCACTGCCCTCCCCCAGGAGTGGATGGGATGTTTGAGCTCCATGTGACTGCTTCAGGCACTTTGCTGTTCCCTTTTCTATGAGCAGGGCTGCAGGTTTTTAAGCCGGACGTGATTGCCAGGTTGGAGCGAGCAGAAGCACCATGGACACTGGAGAACAAGGTTCTCAGACACTCCTGTCCAGGTAAGTGAAGGAAAGCTGCTATTAAGTCAGGGGAAACTGTGTCTGAAATTATGGACAAGAAGGGCCCCTATGGGGAAAGGTGGAAGTTGTTGGGTGTGTGTCTCCAACCTTTTCTTGTTTCAGTTGTGAACTGAGACTCTTCCTCCATCCTTCCATGCAGCCATGTTCCTCACATCGCTCTCCATGTTCTCTCTAGCCATAGTGTATGTCCTTCCTTGTTTTTCAAGCTAATCCTTCCATCTACATTTAGAATCTTCTGCTCTCTGAGGACATTGTTCCCATGAGAAGCAACACAATACAGTCAGAATAGCACTATCTTTGAAGTCAATTGGTCAACAAGCATTTATTAAGCATTTACTATATACCAGACATTTTTCTAAAGCAATAGGTATATAAAGAAATGGAAACTGGTCTCAGCCCTTAAGAAACTCACAGTCTAAAGGGAGAAACAACATCAAACAACTATGTACAAATAAGCTCCATGCAAGAGAAAAGATGCTAGCTTCAAGTGGGACTGGAAAAGGCTTCTTATAGAAGGTGGGCTTTTGGCTGGCTCTCAAAGGAAGCCCTGAGAGAGGTTTCCAGGCTGGGAAGTGGCCAGTGCACAATTGGGATATGGAGGGTCATGTGTGAGGAACCGTGTTTGTTGCTGGCCATTGAGGAGGACATGGGAGGGAACAGAGTGAGAAGAATGGAAGGGCAAAGCCTGTTGTGAAAGCTTTCAGAATTAAAGGGGAGGCAGGGCTGAGCCGTGCCTAGGGGCAAAAGGGTGAGGGCCTGGGGCTTACCCCAAGTGTCTTCATCAGTCCCTCTGGATCCTTAGATATTTTCCCTTCTCTTTATGGAGAAGAAGCACAAGCTTGGAGTCAGCAGAACCTGAAGTCAGCTCCCACTGTGACACCCTGTGACTCTGGCAAGTCATGGAGGGACCGTCTTACCTTTCTTTGTATTTCCAATGCTTAGCACAGTTCCTGAGCATGGTGGGTGCTTCATACATGCTTGTGGATGGCTGATGAATCTGGGCCGACATTTCCTTCTGTATAAGATGAGGGGATTGGGCTCAGTGGCCCGGACGGTCCATGCCAGTTGTAAATCCCTGATCCTTTGGGCTGTCAACTTATACTCTGACAGGAGGCAACACACAGAGCAACCCTGGAGTCAGCCTCAAGCATTTAACACTTCCTGGCTGTGTGACCCTGGGCAAGTCACTTAACCCCAACTGCCTCAACAACAACAAAAAAGAAAGAAGATTGAGCACTTGCTGCTTCTCTTGGCACAGAAGGAACATATATACATGCACTGGTATACACACACACACACACACACACACACACACACACACACACACACACGGTGACTTTTTTTTTTCTCCTTTCAGATTGGGAAGTGAAACCTGAGACCAAGGAGGCCTTTTCAAAACAGGGCGTGTATGTGAAAGAGTCTTTACCAGAGAAACTCAAGGGCAGTGAACCCTGGGATTGTACATCGGGACAAGTGTGGAATTACGATGGGAGGTTCAAGAAACCACGAGGTAGCCAAGAGAAAGTGTCAAGGGAAGTAACAGTCCTCCCCAAGAAAATACCCAGTGAGGTGAGAAGCCAGGCAGGTAATTTTGGGAGAAGTTTTGGACAGATGTCACTTCTCGTTTCACAGCAGAACATGGCTACAAAAAAGAGTCTCCATCAGTGTGATACAGAAGGAAATGGCTTTAAACAGTATTCAGAACTGATTAAATATAATGGACTTTCCCCAGGGCTTAAACCTTATAAATACGAATACATTAAAGCTTCCAATTCCAATTCACACTTTATCCAATATAATCGAATACCTCCCGTAGAGAAAATCTCTGGTTTTGACGAGTTTGGCAAAACTTTCCAACAAAAGAAGCACCTTATCCAACCTCAGATAAATCATGCTGGACACAAAGTCTATAAATGTGGCGAATGTGGAAAGTTCTTCAGACAGAGCATGCACCTGATCCAGCATCAGAGAATTCACACTGGAGAGAAACCCTATAACTGTAACGAGTGCGGGAAAGCCTTCAGGCAGAAAATTCACCTGATTCGACACAAAACTCTCCATAGTGAAGAGAAGCCCTTCAAGTGCAGCCATTGTGGTAAATGCTTCAGTGACAGCTCGTCCCTCAACGTGCACCAGAGGATTCACACGGCGGAGAAGCCCTACCACTGCAGCGAGTGCGGCAAGGCCTTCAGCCTGAGCCAGTACCTCATCCAGCACCAGCAGATCCACACCACGGAGAAGCGCTACAAATGCGGCGAGTGCGGCAAGGCCTTCAGCCTGAGCCAGTACCTCATCCGGCACCAGAAGATCCACACGGGAGAAAAGCCCTACGAGTGCACCGAGTGCGGGCAGACCTTCACGCAGCAGGGCAGCCTGACCCAGCACCAGAGGAGCCACGCCGGGGAGAAGCCCTACAAGTGCAGCGAGTGCGGCAAGGCCTTCGGCCGCAGCCTGTACCTCACGCGGCACCAGAGGATCCACACGGGCGAGAAGCCCCACATATGTGGCGAGTGCGGGAAGTCCTTCAACGACACAGCGGTCCTGGCTTTGCACCAGAGGATTCACACCGGAGAGAAGCCCTGCAAGTGCAACGTTTGCGGCAAGGCCTTCCGCCACACCAACCAGGTCACCCAGCACCAGAGGATCCACACCGGGGAGAAGCCCTACAAGTGCAACGAGTGTGGGAAAGCGTTCACCCACTGCGCCGGCCTCACTCACCACCAGAGGATCCACACCGGAGAAAAGCCCTACAAGTGCGACGACTGCGGCAAGGCCTTCAAACAGAAAGTTTACCTCACCCAGCATCAGAGAACCCACACCGGGGAAAAGCCCTACAAGTGCGACGAATGCGGGAAGGCCTTCCGCCAGTGCTCAGCCCTGATCTCTCATAAAAGGACTCACACTGGAGAGAAACCCTACACATGTAGAGAATGTGGAAAGGCCTTCAGTCACAGCTGCAGCCTCACTCTGCATCAGAGGATTCACACCGGGGAGAAACCCTACAAGTGTACCGAATGTGGCAAAGCCTTTAGCCAGAACATATTCCTTACTAGACATCAGAGAACTCATACTGGGGAAAAACCCTTTAAATGTAGTGAATGTGGGAAAGTATTTAGCCAGAGTATGTCTCTTACCCGCCATCAGAAAACGCACACTGGGGAGAAACCCTACAAGTGTGATGAATGTGGAAAAGGCTTCATCCAGAAGATACAGTGTATTCAACATCAGAAAATTCATACTGGAGAGAAACCCTAAAAATAGAGCTCATGACAAAGGCTTCCGGACGCATACTCATTCAACATTGAGAATTCATATCGCAATGTAGAAAAGTTATCAATGTAACGAGTGTTAGAAGGCCTTCAGGTGTAGTTTATTCCTCATCATAGCTTTCAAAATCAAAATTAACAATGTTCAAAGCTTTAGTCAGATTTGTCACTTATTGATCAATGCACAGATATTTATCAAGCACCCATTTTGTTTCATGCACTAGAAAAACAAATACAAAAAATAAAGCCATCCCTGCTTTCTAGAAGCTTAGGTGAAATAAGATGCAAGAGAACAATTTGGTACGTGAAACTGAGAAAGAAAGATAATCTTCTCTTTCCTGCAATATGCTAACTAGTGCCATCAGGTGGTAGTTGATTTATACCCTCTTGAATAGAAAATGCATAGAGCTTAAGTCTAAAATAAGACCCCTGAAAAACATGGACCACTTGTAGAGTTAAACCTGGGATCCTATTACTCACGGGAACTGATACGGAACATTGACAACAGATTCAGGTGAACTAAATACAACACGACCACCGTGATATGCAGGGGGTCACACTTAAAGGTAACTAAACTCAGATTAAATACAATAAACATTCTTAGTTCTGGACATGGTACGTACTTCCCTTTTTTTGAGGGGTAGGAAACTACAGGTGTGGAATGTTGCATGTGTTGTCAAACACAGTCCTGGTTTAACTTTTATTTTTTTTCTTTGTTCCAAGGGAGGGTTCTGTGAGGGTGGAGGGGTGGGAAAGAGCAAATAAGGAAATGATGGTGCTGTAAAAGGGGCACAAATAAAGCAAAATAAAACTTTCTAAAACACTGTGCTTTCTTGAAAACTAAAGGGGAACTTACTGAAATTTTCATCTCCAAACTTTAGATATTTTTGAAGGAGGAAATAATTAAAATATATCAATAATCAATGTCTTAAATAGATTTCATTTTCCCTGAGGTAGATACATGTCTAGCTCCACAACATATGAAATCCTTGATCACATCCATTACTCTTGGTAGATACTGGCTAGTACATGTTGCCCCATTTTTTTTTTTTAATCTTCCTCAAGTTCCCAATTCTGGAGATATGGAAAGCTTATTTAATGCCCAACTGAACAGCAGTCTCCTCTCAGAGTATTTCATCAGAATGACATGATCTTCCTGTAAGCCTCAGGAGGCCCAAAATGAGCAACATTTTGTGAGGCTCCAGATATCCCATAAGTGGGTAGCTTTGCCACTTGCAATCATTCACACTTCATTGCATAAAGTTTTGTTTGGGTTTGTACCTCCTTTGTTGCTTGTAAAGTTTTGTCCCAAACTTCAGGGGAAAAATGAGAAAAATTGAATTTAAAAGACTAAAAAAATCTAAGACCGTATACAAGATAACATAAACAGCAAAGAAATCATCCCCACAGATGTATTTGTGTTGTGTGATTTTGAAGAGGTTCTCTCCTGGCTATCCATGGGTCTAAAAAGAAGTCATTCCCACTATGGGATTACACAGTCCTGACCAATATGGTCCCTCAGAATTAGAGTCCTAAGTGTTCAGGGTTGCCCTGAAAGGAATTGGGCACATGGGGCTACCCAAGAGGTAACCCTCTTCCCATCAGTCCAAAATAACAACACATTAAGAGGGGAAGCCAAGTTTGCTCCCTCACAGTATGGTCCAGTCCTTTATCACTCCATGTGAATGGCCATGCTCTTGATTTCTTAAGAAGCATTTATTTCCATGCCCCATGGCTTCCTCCGAGTCTGGTTCCCAGGACTCATCCCCCCACAAGAAGACAAGTCCAAGATCTTTCCGACCATCCCACCGCTGCTCTTGAGCACAGTGGCTTCTGGGAAACCAAGAGTTTGGACCTCTGGTTTGGGGGGGGTGGATGCTCTTGCCCTCTCCCACTACTTCCTTTTGCCATCTCCTTGTGAGCATTTGTGGGCCCAAAAGGACTGCTTGATGCTTTCTCCCCTCAGCCAAAGGCCATCTCTGGTCTTTATATCACTCTCTCTCTGACTCTTTCCTTTTGTCTCCCAGTCTTGAGGAAGATCTGTTGAAGGTCCAAGGTTTAGCTCATGTCTAGAAGGAATCTCCCATATTTTTCACATGCCAGGATTCAGTCAGTCAATAGGCATGTTTGCTCTGATCACAGACACACAAAAGTCTTAATCAAAGGCCTCGGTTTTTCATCTTAAATTGCCTGAGCTTGCCCCAGTCATCTCTTCTATATAAGTGACTCTCAAGCTTTGTGTTTTTTCCCCTGAAATTATAGACTCCATCTTTACTCTCTTCCAATTGAACAAAGAATATAAAGGATTAAAGATTTCATTGTACTTATTAATTGTTGACCATATAAAAATAAAATAGGGAGCAGAGCCAAGATGGCTGAAAGTAGACAGGTCTTTGAGCTCTTCCAGGCTTCCCTCAGCTCGACACCAGATCAAGCCTCTGACCTGGATTTGGAGTGATAGAACCCACAAATATTTGGAGTGTAATCTCTAGCAAAAGATATTTTAGAAGAACTTCAGAAAAGGTTAGTTTCAGTAGTGGGGGGGAGAGACAGCTCAGGACCTAGGGTGGAACGGCCTCCAATCTACTGGAAGGCTCTTAGCCAAAATACAGCAGTGTTGGCTCCTCTGTCCTGGTTCAGTACCCAGGGGATCAGCAGACTAGCTGTGAGACCTCCAATGCAACTACAGAAGACGAATAGTGAGTCCCTGAACCCCAGCATCACAAGTTGGACGTGGCCAAGTCCACCCAGGACGGGCCATAGCCTGTAGAGGAAGACCAAATGGTAGTTTTCTCTCATATGGGCTTGGGAAGGAGAGAGGGAAATGGCTTGGAATTCAATATGTAACAAAATAAATTTTAAAAAAAAGGAAGTTGGATTGTAGAGAATTAAAAGGACATTTAAAGGGAAAGAAATGGAGTTTCCTTCTCAAGGAATTTAGCCATTGAAGGGAGGAGACACATGGGATGACAGCTAGCAGGGATGGATGGATCAAGTAAGGATTTTTTTGAATATGAGGGAGAATTCAGCATGTTTGCATTTATTAGGGAAATAGACAAAGACTGAAGACAAATGAGACAATCCAGGAAAGAGCACAATCTGCTAGAGGAGACTGGATGAACCAGGACCAAACATGCATACAGGGAAGTTTGCCTTGACAAGGGTAAGGGTAACCTCTTTGTGTGAGACAAGAGGGAAGGAAGAGTACAGAGAGAACATCTGGGTAATGGAAGAATAAAACAGGGAAGAAGAAGAAACTGTTGGCAAATTACATAGGGAAATGAGAGGTAAGGTTCTCACCTAAGAAGGTGAGGGAGGAGGGAGGAGGGAGCCATGGAAGGAAGCTCTTTAAAAAATGAGAAAAACAAGTGGAAAAGCCATTGTGCTGAGTAGGATAGTAATTAAGGAGATATAAAAGAGAATGAAAAGGAAAAAAATCAGCATTTATATAGCACCTATTATGTGTCAGGCACTATGCTGTGTTGATTATTTTTTTTTTTATAAATATCTCATTTGATCCTTGTAACAACCCTGGGCAGTAGATGCTATTATCCTCATTTTTACAGATGAGGAAATTGAGGCAAACAGGCTTATGTGACTTGCCCAGAATTACAGAGCTAGTAAGTATCTGAGGCTGGATTTGAACTCAGGTTTTCCTAACTCTAGGCCCAGAGGGTCACTGTGCAACTATTAACTCATACACAAATATATAATATATACTAATAATGATGACAATAATTTATAATATAATAACAATATAACATAATAATAAATAATATAATGACAATATATAAATAATATATAAAATATAATGGGGCAGCCAAGTGGTTCCATCAATAGCATGCTGGGTCTGGAGTCAGAAAGACTCACCTTCGTCAGTTCATATCTGGCCTCAGATGCTTACCATCTCCACGATCCTGGACAAGTCACTTCACCCTGTTTGTCTTAGTTTCCTCATCTGCAAAATCAATCAAAGAAGGAAATGGCAAATCATTCCAATATTTTTGCCAAGAAAACACTAAATGCATTAGATTTGGACATGAATGAAAAGACATTCAACAACAATATATAAATATATAACACTAAAATAAATATATAAATACAATCATAACACACAGAATACATTATTTAATTATAATATTGTATACAGAAATGTATATTTAATAAAACAAATTTTAAATTAAATAATATATCTAATAAAATAAATAGTTTGACATTCAACTTTCAAAGCTGTCCTGCCTGTTGTTCTTTTTAACCTTCCTTCTATTTTCTATTCTTTTTTTTTAATTCTCAACAGTCTTGCTTTCCTTTTCTCTTTTTGGCTACCTGTGCCTAGCCCCACCATTCTTCTACTCACCTTCAAATTGAAAAGAAAAGAAAAACCAATTTCTTGTCACAAATATGTATATTCAAGTTTAAAAAAAAGGCCCACATTGGTTGTGTCCAAAAATATGCTATACTTTGAATATTGAGTCCATATTAAGTCCATCATATATCTCTGTCGAGATCTGTGTAGCATACGTCTTCAACAGTCCTCTGGGATTACAGTTCATCAGAGCATTTTCAGTTATAGCCCATTGCCTCCTGGATTCTCAATTTCTAATTAGAGACATAGATATTAAGGGGGTCCAGCCAGGACTGGTGAATGAGTTATTTCTATAACAGGTGTGCTTATACTGTGGCAACCTTCAAAATAAGTACCCCTTTTCTCTAGTAGAGATTGGAGGTCATCTGAGACCATTTTTACATGGATGTCAGGTTGGTCTGGGCAGGTTCAGTTTAGATAACAGATTCCCTACCATGGGGGAAGGAGAGAAGGCTACTTAGCCTTCATTGATTGGCTGCTTGCATCTTTAAAACTGACCCTTTTCTGCCATCCTCCATGACCTGAGCTCTGTTCAGCAACTCTTATTTACCACATCCAGAGGGTAATGATCCTAGTCACCCACAGCATAGGTACCATAAACTGAACCGTGGAGAAGGGAAGACCTTCTTTTCCCTGGCGACATATGATTCTGCTCTGTGTGGTCTGTCCTCTCCAGTTTCAGGCATTGGAGCAATCCCCATGAGACATGAGTCACGTGGAAGCCCTGAGAAGTCGGGTGCTTAGGGACTTGAGCCCTGGGAGAATTTTGGACCTGAAGCTGGGACTATGCTCTATAAGGACAATGAAGTAATCTCTTCCTAGAGACTGAGATATTGGCGATTCTATCTTTGAGTAGATATTTCCTTGTAAAACCTCCAGTGTCGCATATTCAAACAGGTATAAGACTTAGTAGTCTTAACTAGGACAGAGGTATCAAGACCTGATAAAATACAAAATGAGGAGTAAAGGATCCAGATTTTTCCAATTCTGTCACTGCATAATAGCTATGAGACCTTAGTACAGGACATTTGATTGTTCTGAATCTCATGTTTATAATATTGTTTCGAAAATCCATACTAAGACTTGGACTGTATATGGACATTATGCTTCATCTTAGAAATGAGACATTTATCAGAGAAACTTGCAGCTTCCTAAACCTGGATAGGGAGATCTTTCTCCATAGGTTCTTATGATGAGGACAAAGTACAACCCAATTCGTGAAAGTTCTCAAAACAACATCAACAAGAAATTTCTGCTATTCTGCCCTTAAACCACGATCTGGGCAACTTTCCTTTTGCAACATGAGGACAATGCTACTTGTTCTAGGTACTACGTCAAAGGCTCAAAATAGGATAGATCAAGCATTTTGCAAAACTTATTTTCCCATATAAATGCTGACTGTTGTTATTGTCAGGTTTTGTTTGGTTTTTTTTTTTTTTCTCACCTACTGCCTCATTTAATCCTCATAAGAATCAGGTTTTGTATGGTGTGGAGTCACACATAACACAGCAGAAGGGGGTGATACAATCTATCAGGTACTTATGTTAAAATTTCAAACATATTTGCTCACTGAACTACCTCAACAAGACTGTAGTCACATGATGGTTTAGTGAGAGAGTAGGCTATATTACTTTCTATCCAAAGATGCTGCAAAACAGGTAAAATAAAAACAAAACAAAAGCAAAATGCCATGCTGTGGTAGCCTTATGTTTTCTATTTGGACCATGATTCCCAAAGAAAAAATGTGTTGCTATACTAAAAGTACTCTTCCTCTCCCAACCAGGAATGACTCTCTAACTCAGAAGTTCTCAAAGTGTGATCCAAGGAGTCCTGAAAACTGAAAGCAAGGGATTTGCAAGGTCAAAACTATTATTATTATTTCATAATAATAGTAAGATGTTTTAATTTTTAATATGGTAAATATCAATAGATAAAACCCACTTAAATAAGAGCTCTTTGAGAGTTCTCATTAATTTTTATAAAAGTAAAGGGGTTCTAAGACCAAAAAGTTTTCTAACTGCTTCTTTAATCAATCAATAATCCTTTTTTCCCTGAGGCAATTGGGGTAAAGTGATTTGCCCAGGGTCACACAGCTAGGCAATGTTAAGTGTCTGAGGTCAGATTTGAACTCAGGGCTCCTGACTTCAGGGCTGATGTTCTATCCATTGCACCATTTAACTGCCCCCAATCAATAATCCCTAAAGATAATTAACTACTATACACTTTTCTAGGTAATAATGTGGTACAGTGGAAAGGAGACTGGATTTGGAGTAAGTAAAACTTAGTGAAATGAGCTTAGCTGGTAGAGAGCTTCTCTTCATCAGAAATATTCAAACAGGCTCTGCAAACATATATTGTATCTAGGATATACTGCAACATATCTAACATATATAGGACTGCTTGCCATCTAGGGGAGGAGGTGGAGGGAAGGAGGGGAAAAATCGGAACAGAAGCGAGTGCAAGGGAAAATGTTGTAAAAAAAATTACCCTGGCATGGATTCTGTCAATATAAAGTTATTATAAAATGAAATTAAAAAAAAAAAAGAAAATGAAGGATGACTACAAAAAAAAAAAAAAGAAAGAAAGAAAGAAAAAAAAAAGAAATATTCAAACAGAGACTAGATGGCCACTTACATAATAAGCAGGTTGTGGAAATATACCAGGTCACCTTGTAGGCCTTTAAAAATAACAAGCAGATATCCTAGAATTTTTCCAACAGCTGAAGGTACGGTAAATAAGAGTTTTCCCATTAATTATAACTGTGTAACAATAATTTAAAATTCAGGAGGTGAGTTAAATTACTGAGCTCAATTAAAGAACATAGTAAGAGGGCTTTAGGCAGCTGTTGAGTCAGTTATCAAAGTCAATATAGCATAAAATCAGCTACACTGTAGAATCAATACAGCAGAAAACAATATAGTAGAAACTTAAAATAATATTGATTTGATCTTCTCTCTCTCACACACACACACACAGGGATTAAAAGCTCATAGGTAGGTGAAGCCAACTTAATAAAAAGAACAAATTCTACCTAAATTAATTTACTTATTTGGTGCTATACTAATCAAACCACCAACAATTATTATGAGTTAGGGAAAAAATTAAAAAATTAAATTCATCTGGAAAAACAAAAGTTCAAAGATGTCAAGGAACACAGTGAAAAATAATTTGTGAAGGAAAGTAGTTTCATAGTACCAGATTTCAAACTATATCACAAAGTAGTAATCATCAGAAAAGTCTAGTACCAGTTAAGAATAGAGTGATGGATCAGTGGAATAGATTAGGTGAAATAGATTAGGTACACAATATACAGTAGTAAATAACCATAATAATAAGTGCTTGATAAACCCAAAGATCCAAATTTTTGGAGAAAGAACTCACTATCTGACAAAAATTCCTGGGAAAACTGAAAAACAATTTGGCAGATTAACATTACACATCATGTACCAAGAAAGTGAAAATGGCTACATGATTAGGGTGATACAAGCAAATTAGGGGAGTATAGAAACTTTTACCTGTCAGTTCTATGGATAATGAAAGAATTTATGACCAAACAAGAGATAAAGGATCATATGAAATAAAATTAATTAACTTTGAATATACAAAATTTAAAAGGTTTTGTACAAGCAAAATCATTGCAGCCAAAATTAGAAGGAAAACAGGAAACTGAGTGATGGAAAGGATATTATAGCAAGGTCTGACAAAGATCTCATTTCTCAAATATATATGGAATCAAAACAAATTTTTTAAAAAAGCCATTCCACAATTAATAAATGGCCAAACACACAGTTTTCAGAAGAAATCAAGAAGAAATCTATAATTATATTTTTAAAATCTCTAAATTATTATCAGTTAGAGAAATGCAAATCAACTCTGAGGTACCACCTCACAATTGTCAGATTGGTTAACATGAGAGAAAAGGAAAATAACAAATGCTGGAGAAATGTAGAAAAATAGGTATACTGTTGGAGTTGTGAACTAGTCCAGCCATTCTAGAAAACAATTCAGAACTATGCCCAAAGGACTATCCAATTGTGTATAACCTTTGATCCAGCAATACCACTATTAGGGCTATATCCCAAAGAAATCAAAGTGAAGAGGAAAGGACCTGAATGCATAAAATTATTTATAGTATCCCTTTTTGGAGTGGTCAAGAATTGGAAAGTAAGAGGATGTTTATCAACTAGGGAATGGCTAAAGAAGTTGTGGTAGACAATTGTACTAGAATACTATGGAATGATGAGCAAGATGGTTTCAGAAAAGCTTGGGTTGACATATAAATTGATGCAAAGTGAACTGAATAGAATGAATAAAACATTGTATTCAGTAATAGCAATATTGTAACGATCAACTGTGATTTAGTTACTGTCAAGGTTAGATACTAGATATTGAAGTCCTTGAAGCAGAAAGCATCACTTCTCAAGGAATTGAGACATAATAGGGAGCAGAGACATGGGATGAGAGTCAACAGGAACAGATGGAGCAAGTGAGAGTTTGGTTTTTTTGGCAGAGACATAGGTGTATTTGTAGGCAATAAGGAAACAGCCAATAGATAGAGGCTGAAGATAAGTGAGAAAGTGGGGATGGTAGAGGGAGCCATTTGCTGGAAAGAAAAGGAGCCTATCCTTGTGTGGTAGAGGAATTTGCCTTGGCAAGGAGGGCCACCTTTTCATGTGAGAGGGATTAAGAAGGAAAAGTGACAGAAGCCAAGCGGATGATGGGTGATGAGGAAGAGAAATAGAGGGAGCTCTTAATAAATGGTCTCAATTTTTTCAAGGAAGTATGAGGTAGGGTTCTCTCAGAGAACATGGTGGGAAAGAAATCCATGAAAAGTTTGAGGAGAGATGAAAAATAATGGAAGAATGAGTCAATTAGGGAGGTGTGAAAGGACTGCCTTGCCATAATGAGAACCCAGTTGAAATAATGTAACATAAATTTGTCGTAAATGAATTCATTTCATTTTCTTCTCAAGCCACTTCAGCAGTATGAATAGGAATGGAGATAGTGGATTGGGTAATGCAAGTCTGAGTCTTGGCAGGTATGATCTTGGATAGAATAAAGCTGTGTAGACTTGAAATCATTCATCAAAAGGCCAAGGGAGAGAAGGAAAGAGAATATGGTGGTTATGGCCTAAAAAAGACAATGGATTCAGTAATGAACATGGACATTCACCTGGAAAAGTCTAACAGTCAATTGGAAATGTGAACTTGGAGGTCAGGAAAGAGGTGTTGGTTGTTCACTTATTTTCAATCACATCCAAGTCTTATGGCCTCACTTAGAGTTTTCTTGGCAAAGATACTAGAGTAATTTGCTATTTCCTTCTCCAGATCATTTTACAGATTAAGAAACTAAGGCAAATAGAGGGAAGTAACTGGCCCAGGTTCACATAACTAATAATTGTCTGAGACCATATAAAGTTTAGAAAATGAGTCTTCCTGACTCCAGGTCCTAGTGCTCTATCCACTGTTTCATCTAGCTTCCCTACTAAGAAGAACAAGAAGAACAACAGTAGAGAACATGCAATTGGGAAAATCTAAGGGGCAAATGGAAATGTGAAACTGAAGGTTAGAAAGGAAGTTAGGATTGGAAAATTATATGAAAACCATATATATAAAAGTTGAATGCATGGAAACTAAGGAGCCCAGGAGCTGAAATAGTATAGTAGAGGGCTCAGGGAGACACCAATGAAGGGCCTAGATAAAGCTATAGCAAAGACAAAAGCATTGGTGGTATTTATATAGTGTCTTATTGTTTGCAAAGCATTGTATAACTATTATCCCAATTAATCCTGACAATCCTATGAAGTAGGTATTATTATCCCCATTTTATGACATTATCTGAGGCTGGACTTGAACTCATCTCTCTTTCTCCAGGGCTGGTGCTCTATCCACTGAGCCTCCAAGTTCCTTCAACAGTAATACAGCAATAAGGAGCAAGGAGTCCTTTGGAGCATTGACTTGGAAGAATAACCAGTGCTGAAAATGGGGACAGCCAGGAAGTTCCCTCGTAAAAAGGTGTCAGGTTTCAATTAATACTGGAAAATAAAGGAAGAAGAGATTGAATATTAAAGCTAATGTTAACTAGGAACAGGAATTACAGAGCAGTGGAAAAGGTGGATGGTTTTAGAGTGGGATATTATTAAGGTTTGATTGAAGGGAATGGGAATATAGGAAACCCAACCTGGGGTTTGAACAATAATAGTTGGAGTTTGAGAATCCCTGGGATAGTGAGAGAATGACAGGGTTTCAGCTGGTGGTCATCTGTTTCAATCATGCCCAACTTTTTGTGACCCCATTTGGGACTTTCTTGACAAGGACACTGGAGTGGATTGCCATTTCTTCCTTCAGCTTTTTATAGATGAGGAAACTAAGGCAACAGGGTTAAATGATTTGTCCAGGAGCATACAGCTAAATTCCAGATTTAAATTCAGGAAGATGAATTTTCCTCTGTATTCTATCTACTGTTCCTCGTAGCTACCCCAATAAGTTGGGGCATTTTTATCATTAAGGAATAAATTTAGGTAGATTGTCATTGTCCAAAGAGGTTCATCCTGGGAATCCAGTTGTCCCAGATAGTCAAGATACAGAACTAATTGAAAAGAGTGTGGGAGTGGGGGAGAAGTGGATAGTTGTAGTTCCCTGGAGAAGACAATATTGTAAAGACAAACAATTTTGAAGGACGCATCACAATAACCATGATTACAGAAGACCCTTGATGAAATATACTACTTACCTCTGCACAAAATTACTTAAAACTGCCGATCAACATTTTTGGACTTGGCCTATCAGGAAATTTTTGCTTTACTGTCACTTTTTACCATATGTATATTTTACCAAATATTTGTTACCAGATTTGTTTTTCCTTTCTTCATTGGAGTAGGGGGGAAGATGGAGGGAGAGAGGATAATTTTTAACAGAAAACATTACATTTTTTTAAGTTAATGGATAGCTTCTATTTGGAAACTAATGTGATTTCTTGACTCTAGGAAGTTATTTAAAAGATTGTAGGTTTAGAGCTAGAAAGAAACCAATTAATTGAACTCCTTTTTACAGCCTTATTTATAATTGACCCCTCTTGTGGATAGTCTTCCCATAAAGATTCTGTAGACTTCCACATGCCATTCATACAACTATCTTTTTGAAATCTATGAAACACTTAGAAAAATTCATTCCTTTTTCTATCATCCTAGGCAATCTCTAATATCTAATATACAGAATAGTCATCTGATTTTGCCTGTTTTTAGATGAGCAGAATAAAGTATTGATTGCAGTAATTCCCCTATCAGTGGGGTTTGAAGATTCACAAAGGCAGAGGCAGCTAGATGCTACAGTGAGGAAAATGTTGGAACTTGGGAGTCCAGAAGAAGGCTTGAATTCAAATCCTGCCTGTGACACTCATTGGCAAGATAAGAGACAATTAATCTAAGTTTCCTTCTCATAGGTAAAAGAGGGATACATATAGCACCCACCCAGCTCACAGGATTGTAGAGAAGAACACAGGAGATAACAATGGTAGTTAGCAAAACTTCAAGTGCCATATCAACATTAGCTACAAAGTATTGTTTTTACATTAAGAAACTATGAAGAAAGATTTTGGCTGCTTAGGAAAACAGACTCACTGACTATTGGTCACACAGTAATGTTCAGAGTGGGAATACAAAACCAGATTAACTGGTTACAAGGAGGGCTATACTCTGGCTCTCCCCAGTAAAATTTTGCTTTTCCACCATTCCACATCAAATGGCTGACTCAAACCAGGGAGCATTTATAGTCCTGAAAATTTTTATCAAAAAACTGTCAGTCCATGCTGCCCCTTTCATTTGTAAAGCCCATGTTTAAAATTCAAATTCGGGACAATTTTTACTACAAATCTAGTTTGTCTGCATCTTTTTATGATCCTAACTCTATCCTTCCAAGCTTTGTGTTTTCTGAAAATGTGATATATGTCATCTGTGCATCAAATAACTGAGATCAATATAGTCTTAACATTATATAGTACATAACCATATTCAGAGATTCCTCCTTCTTCTTATATACGATGCAGAAACTTCCTCTTCTCAGATGTTAAACAATGGTCCAGGATGCTGTGTCTTGCTAGCATTATTATATTACTGAAAAAGAGAGGGGGATCATTTCTAAAATAGAGAATTGATTCAAAACTTTTAACAATGTAAGTCATTCTCCAATTGATAAATGGTCAAAGAATATGAACAATTTTTAGATAAAGAAATTAATGCCATTTCTAATCACATGAAAAAATGCTCTACATCACTCTACATCAGGAAAATGCAAATTAAGACAATTCTGAGGTACTTCATCTCTCAAATTGGCTAAGATGATGAATGCTGGAGGTGACGTGAGGAAACAAGGACACTAATGCACTGCTGGAGTTATGAAATGATCCAACTATTCCAGACAACAATTTGGAACTATACCCAAAAGGCACCAAGAGTGCAAAGGCACTCTTGGACCCAGCAGTGTCTCTATTGGGTCTGTAACCCAAAGAGATCAGATAAGAGGGAAAAGGACGTACGTATGCAAAAATGTTTGTAGCAGCCATTTTTGTAATGGTGAGGAACTAGAAACTGAGTGGTTGGGGAATGGCTGAATAAATTATGGCATATGAAAATAATGGAATTTAATTGTTCTACCAAAAAAAAAACAGGCTGATTTCAGAGAAGTCTGGAAAGAACTACATGAACTCATGCAAAGTGAAGTGAGGAGAACCAAGAGAACATTGTACACAGTAACGAGATTATGTGATGATCAACTGTGATATCCTTGGCTCTTTTCAACAATGACGTGACTCAAGGCAATTCCAATTGACTTGAGATGGAGAGAGCCATCCATGTACAGAGAACTATGGAGACTAAAAGTGGACCAAAGCATAGTATTTTCACCTTTTTGTTGTTTGCTTTTTCTTTTTTTTCTCTTTTGATCTAATTTATTTTTTTACTCAAAATGACATATACATGTTTAGAAGAATTGCATGTTTAACCTCTATTGAATTGCTTGTTGTCTGGGGAAGGGGTGAGGGGAGGAGAAAAATTTAGAACACAAGGTTTTTCAAAGGTGAATGTTGAAAATTATCTTTGCATGTATCTGGAAAAACAAAATACTATTAAAACCTCAAAAAAAGAAAAGGCAGAGTAGAGAACTCTCCAGGAATCCAATAAGACCTAGGTTTAAGACCCTTAATCTCTTAGTGTCGTCAAGCAACTCTTTCTGAGTGTAAAGTTAAAGTCTATACACTGAGCTGCGTTGGTAAAAAGAGTTCTCAATACCAATTAAAATCACAAGTCCTGTCCCTATCCCTGTCATTGAAATTTTTCTATATGTGCCCAGCCCAAATTTTGTGGTATAAATTCTTGGTATAATGATAGCAATCTTCCTGAACCTGAGCATTCATTCCCCAACAAGCCTTTTGTGATTACCTTCTTTGGCATTCTCTTGGTCTCCAAAGGAATGCTTCCCACACCGGCTGATGGTCTAGGAGCTCTGGTTTGAGTCTTCAAATCAGAACTCGTGTCAATTCTTTTTTTTTTTTTTTATTAAGTCCAAAAATAACCAACAAAAAAGTCAAACAAACATACAAAACATTGGTAGAAACAAATGAACATACAAAAAACAAGCAAAGAAAATAATTTTGTTTTGCTTCTCCTTCCAGTCCGGCCAGAAGTTTTTTTTGTATTTTTTTTTTTTTTTGGCACCTGTCTTAAGCTAAACAGCTTTCAAACCATGAGACTAGACAATCAATCCTAAAGACAAACTAGAGCTATATTTTTATTTTTCTATAAAGGCCTGTCTTTAGATCCAAGTTACCTATAGCCAAGAACCCACTAACTCAACACTCCACTGCTAAATTTTTAGCTAGCTCTCAGTATCTTCTTAATAAGTTTCTTTTAACCCCTTTGTTACCATAAGTTAACACTTCATCTATATGTCACTTATTTCCTCACACTAAAATGTTATCTAATGAATGTTTCAGGAAGTGATTAATGGATCCCCTTTTTTGCTTCAAAAAATATTTTCATTTTGAAGACATTATTTTAGCTAAATACCTGTGTACTTTCCGGTGGGCCTTGTGCGAACCTACAATGTTTAGATGGCAATAGTCTATTATCAGAAAAAAACATGTAGCAAAATAACCGGACCATTTCATAAACTACTGAACTGGCATACATTTACATCACCAAATAACCTTGTGTGGAATATGAACTGAAAACTACAATGAAGGCTCCTCATATTCATGTTGAGAAACACTGATGGGATTTCTCTCTAGTACAGATTCTCTGATGCATATATAATAAGGCTTCCAGTTAGACTAAAGGCTTTTTCTGTATGATATACATGTATAGGGTCTTACTAAAGGATGGATTCTCAGATGTTGAGTAACCTGGTTCATGTGGTGAAAGGCCATTCCACAAATACTACATCTCAAGCTATACTAAAGGGTTTTTCCCCAATAAAATTTCTGAATTGACTAAAGGCTTTCTCACATTCATAGTAATAATACCATTTTCCCCTTCAGCATGAAATTTTCTACTGCAGAGATGGGAGTCAGACTGAGGCTAACTATCAACCTCTATGCCCAGATTTCCAGCTCTTCAAAATCTTTTGAGAATAACATAGACATGTATCAAGAACATTCTTGATGAAAGTAGAAGAAAGTTATAAATAGGTTTCAAAAACTTCTACTCTATAGCAGAACTACATCTTTACAATCACACAACTGACTGAAAGGTGCAGAGAATACTAAGGTCTCCCTGTGTTTACTGGTCATTATCCAAGGGTCTCCCACACATATATCACAATCATGAGGCTCTCTGGGAGACGCAATAAAAAAGGAACACATTCAACAGTGGCCAAACAAGGTGTTTGCCAAAGCTGTCTGATAATCTTGGTCCCTTGGAATCCCTGGTTTTCTTTAAATATTACCCTAAATGCCACCTTTTGCTGGAAGGATTTCTTGATCCCTTCTCCTGCCTCAGCTTCTACTGCTTCCATCCCAAAAATTGCCTTTTCTATCATATATTGTACCATATATATGTGTCTGTATACCCTCGTCTCCCCCAATAAATTCCTTGAGGGCAGGGACTGTTTCATTTTTGTCTATCTCAATTACCTAGCACAGTGCCTAAGAGGCACATAGTAGGAACTTAGTAAATGCTTGCTGACAATGATGTCTATCTCAAAGTCCAAGTTCAAGAAGGATTCCCAATAGATGGTGAGGTCCTCCAGATACTCCTGTTTGTAGGATATACTAATTACAGCAATCCCTGACATATTGCAGGTCCTCTTAAATGAGATTCAAAAAAAATTTTACTTAACAATCCACACAATGAATTTCGGAAGATTGGCTACATTTACCCTCCACTATTATTTCTTTGATATTGTTGACTGAGACATCCCTGCCAATTGAAGGATTACTCACATTAACTGCAATTACAGGGTTTTCCCTCTATTATGGATTCTCTTATGGTGCTTTAAGGCCGAGACCTGTTTGAAGGCTTTACCACATTCATTACATTTATATGGTTTCTCTCTAGTATGAATTCTCTGATGCTTTGTAAGATAAATATTTTGGTTGAAGGCTTTTCCACATTCACTACATATAAAAGGTTTCTCTCCAGTATGAATTTTCTGATGATTAGTAAGGGTTCCCTTCTGACTGAAAGCTTTCCCACATTCCATACACATATAGGGTTTCTCTCCAGTATGAGTTCTTTCATGGTGACTAAGTGCTGAGTATTGCCTGAAGTTCTTACCACATTTATTACATGTATAAGGTTTCTCACCAGTATGGATTCTCTGATGTTGAGTAAGATAAATATTCTGGTTGAAGGCTTTCCCACATTCACCACATTTATAGGGTTTCTCTCCAGTATGAATTCTCAGATGGGTTGTAAGGCTTCCACTATGACTAAAGGATTTTCCACATTCCATACATGTATAGGGTTTTTCTCCAGTATGAATTCTGAGATGTTGAGTAACCTGGTTCATGTGGCGGAAAGCTTTTCCACAAACAGGACATTTACAAGATTTCTCTCCAGTATGAATTTTCTGATGTGCGGTAAGGCTTCCCCTATGACTAAATGATTTTCCACAGTCAGCACATTTATAGGGTTTCTCTCCCGTATGAATTCTCTGATGCTGAGTAAGATAAATATTCTGATTGAAAGATTTTCCACATTCACTGCATTTGTATGGTCTCTCTCCTGTATGACTTCTTTGATGCTTAGTTAGACTTGCCTGATAAGTGAAGGCTTGACCACAATCACTGCATTCATATGGTTTCTCTCCAGTATGAATTCTCTGATGCTGAGTAAGGGTTCCACTGTGACTAAAAGCTTTTCCACATTCTGAACAAATATATGGTTTCTCTCCGGTGTGAGTTCTCTCATGGTGAGCAAGAGCAGAATATTGCCTAAAGGCCTTACCACATTCACTGCATGGATAAGGCTTTTCTCCAGTATGAATTCTCTGATGCTGAGTAAGACTTCCACTGTGACTGAAGGCTTGCCCACATTCTTTGCACTCATAGGGTTTCTCTCCAGTATGAATTCTCTGATGTAAAGTAAGGGCTGAACTGTCATTGAAAGATTTTCCACAATCCCCACAAATGAAGGGTTTTTCCCCAGTGTGAGTTCTCTGATGTCGAATAAGATACATACTCTGTCTGAAGGCTTTTCCACATTCACTACATTTATAAGGTTTCTCTGCCGTGTGAATTCTCTGATGTAAAAGAAGTGGTGAGCTGTCACTGAAGCATTTACCACACTGATTACATTTAAAGGGTTTCTCTCCAATATGAAGTGTCTTATGTCTTGTGAGGTGAATTTTTTGTCTGAAAGCTTTTCCACATTCAGTACAATTATAGGGTTTCTCTCCAGTGTGAATTCTTTGATGTAGAGCAAGTGACCAACTATCACTAAAGCATTTGATACAGTGATTACACTGATAAGGTTTCTCCCCACTATGAAGGGTCTTGTGTCGGATTAGGTGCATTTTTTGTCTGAAGGCTTGTCCACAATCACTACACTTATAAGGTCTCTCTCCAGTGTGGATTCTCTGATGTTGAATAAGGTGCATACTTTGTCTGAATGCTATTCCACATTCACCACATTTAAAGGGTTTCTCTCCAGAGGGAATTCTAGCATGTTGAATAAGATGTCTCCTTTGTGGGAAGCTTTGTCCTAACTCATCAAAATCATAAGATTTCTTTCCATTAGGTAGTCTGTAATATCGAATAAGGTCTGAGTGATAATTGAAAGCTTTGCTACATTCATTATACTTATAGGATTTCTTCCCAAAGGCAATTCTATTGCGCTTTACTAGCTCTGAATACTGTTTGAAGTTATTTCCACGTGTGTCGTACTTATGAAGAGTTTTTTTAATAGTAACACTCTCTTGTGCATCAGTGATTAACATCATACTGAAACTTCTCCCAAATGTATTACATTCTTGATCATTCACTTCATTGGAAGTGTTATTGTCGGTGATTGTTACTTGTTTAAAATCTTCCTCATAGCAGCTGAGCTGCTTCCCAAACATGGCATCATATTCCCAGATCTGTTCCAACTTAAAGTCCAAGGGAACATTCATCTGGAGGCTTTCCTGCAATGATTCTTCCATAGGAATGTCATCCTTTGAATCCAAGTCCATGGACGCAGATGTAGTATCATTATCTGGAAAAAAAAATCAAGATATTTAGATAGATGAATGGAAATAAAGAAAGGAAGACATGAAGGAAGGAAGGAAGGAAAGAAGGAAGGAAAGAAGGAAGGGAGACAAACAGATGTCTCTTGAGGAAAAGGAAACTTAAGAATAAACTCTCTTTCATGGAGGACATTTTTCTGAGGGCAATTACTCAAAGATATATCTATTAAACAATATCCAAAGACAACACAGTGCATTCCAAGCTTGGGGCATGGCCTAGGCAAAAACACATAAGTGGGAGATAGAACTCCAAGTCTGAAGAACAATTTTTAGTTCAGTCTGAGTAAAATATAGATTGTGTGAAAATAAGTAACATAAAATAAGACTGGAAAGCTAGGCTGAAAGCAACCCAAGCTTGGAATGCATTCCTTCCCTGTTTTTACCTTTCACCTTCCTTCTTTTCCATCAAGGGTCAACTTTAAGAACAACTATCTCCATGAACCTTATTTGAGCTCTCCAGGAATTAGTGTTGTTTATCACCTCAAATGACTTTGTATTTACTTTTTTTTCCTCCCCATCTCTCCCTCAGTAGTATGAATAGTCTTGAAGACACAGACTGTTTCCCTTTTTTTCTTTATATCCCCAGTTCCTAGCACAGTGTGTTGTCTTTGGATATTGTTTAACAGATATATTTTTGAATAATTGCTCTCAGAAAAATGTCCTCCATGAAAGCGAGAAAAAAAGGATGATCAGAAAAGAAATAGGAATACAATGCTGAACAGATGGGTCAATAATAGATGATGTGAAAAGAGAGCTGCTTAACTATGATTTGGTTCTATTTTCTCCATCATGGAAAATAAGTGACCTTTGGCTAGGAAAAGACAGATCAAAAACAGCTAAAAAGAAGGTGGTACCCAAAACAACTAAGACAATAAGAAAGCAGCTGTCTTGTTCTGGATGAATTCAAGTCATCTGACTGTTCTATACCTATAAGCTGCAGATGTTCCTTTGGGGAATGTGCATAGCAGATGCAACATACTGCTGATTAAGAAATGCCATGTAAAACACAGATGATCATTTAGAAAAAGAGGGAGTCTAGCTATAGCAAAACAAAATTAACTCACAGGAAAGAGGGAGTTATATCATTTCTTTGGTGAACTCAAGGTATGCGGCCCATAAGAATTACATTTTAAGGTACTTCCTTGATTTCCTTTAATCAACCAATCAAACAATTCGCTTGATCAAAACTTAGCTCAAATACTACATTCTGCAGGATTTTCCCAATCCCTCACTCCATACTTTGCTAGGGCCTCCCTTCAACATTTATATTATAAAGACTACATTTCTTCTTTTTTCTATTTCTTCATCACACAGTACAATGATTATTAAATGCATTTGACTGAAGAAGAACAGGAATTAGAGAAGACAGTATGGAATTAGAATCCAGGCTCTTACTCTACTAGATCACTGTCCTTGCTAATCCCTCCTCTCCAACCTTTCTTGGACATGTTAAATGGATGAGTAAGTATTCCATAAAAGCAGAATGACCTGGTAAGACACTGCCCTGCTGAATATCACCATTTCTCTTTTCTTTTTCCCCACTTTGCTTTATTTAATAAAATCTTCAGGCACTCAATTCTGATGAGTATCCACTATGCACATCCTCACTGACTAAAGGAAGACCTGTAGCTGGTAGGCAGAGTGCAATCAGGTAATGAATTCATCTACATTCAGATATCACCTGCCTAGCTACCTTTTTTATGCTGCCATTCCTGTTCTAGCTAAGGCAGCCTTAGAATCATAGCTGGAATGTATTTTGAAGAAACAGAGAGAGACAAAAGGCAGTTTGCTTCAAGAAGTTTACAAACTAATGGATTCTCACTGCTGAATGCTATGTATCTCATATACATATGACTCTTCAGTTTCCTTGACTCCTCCAGCTCTCATAACTGGAGCTTCCTCTGAATGCCTAAGGTACTTAATATCTCTTGACACTGTGTATCTCTTAGGTATATATATATATATATAAAAGTACCACAGTGCCTAACATTTAGTAGGTACTTAATACTTGTTTCCTTCTCTAATCTCCTCCCTCCCACAACCATCCTGAGAGATAATAATCCCCATTTTAGAGATAAGAAAGCAGAGGCTCCAAAAAATGATGACTTTTCCAACACCACTAGCAAATTTCTGATATGCCCTGGCCTTTTACCCAACTTATTTTCAAAAACCTGGGAGTTTATATTATGAACACTCCCATCCATTGATGTAGATGGCAACCCCCCATGCCTTAATGCTTGGTGCAGCCAGCTCCATGGCAATGAATCGCTTTGAACTAACTGGACCACTTATCAAATCACAGAGGCACAGGGAAGCTTGGCTCCTTACTCAATCTTCTTGGTGCCCCAATCCCTGTCAGAGCTGCTGCCTATGCACTGCTCTGGCCACTATGGCAGGAACCTCCTGGCACTAACAGGTCAGGCAGGGCAGAGAGATTTACACATGGAAATGTAAACCATTGAAATATAAAGCTGACATTAGTAATTGTAGTCCAAAAGAAAGAGTAGGGCAGAGTTGAGTGTGATATTACTCTAAAAAGCAAAAACATATAGGAAAAGTAAAAATAGTCATTATGCTATATGAATCAGTTTCAATGGCAAGAAACAACAGAGGAATTAGATGGAAGAGTAGAACTGGTAATTCTGAAAACCTACTCTTTTTGGAAATAGGTTAAAGAGGGAATACATAGAGGTATACCAAAAAAGATATATTTCTATAAATCTATGAAGAGATAAGGGGAGGAGGGAATAGAAAAGATAGGATATAGAAGGGTATGCAAATCAACAGGCATGGGGTAAGAGGTGTAGTTTTTTTTTTTTTTTTAATAACTTTTTATTGACAGAGCCTATGCCAGGGTAATTTTTTTTACATTATCCCTAGCACTCACTTCTGTTCTGACTTTTCCCCTCCCTCCCTTCACCTCCTCCCCCAGATAACAAGCAGTCCTATACAAGTTAAATATGTCACAGTGTATCCTAGATACAATATATGTGTGCAGAACTGAACAGTTCTCTTGTTGCACAGGAAGAATTGGATTCAAAAGGTAAAAATAACGCGGGAAGAAAAACAAAAATGCAACCAATTTACATTCATTTCCCAGTATTCTTTCTTTGGGTGTAGCTGCTTCTGTCCATCCTTGATCAGTTGATCTCTTTGTCAAAGAAATCCACTTCCATCAGAATACATCCTCATACAGTATCGTTGACTTGAGGTCTATAATGATCTCCTGGTTCTGTTCATTTCACTTAGCATCAGTTCATGTAAGTCTCTCCAAACCTCTCCGTATTTATTCATCCTGCTGGTCATTTCTTACAGAACAATAATATTCCATAACATTCATATACCACAGTTTACTCAACCATTCTCCAATTGATGGACATCCTTTCATTTTCCAGCTTCTAGCCACTACAAACAGGGCTGCCACAAACATTTTGGCACATACAGGTCCCTTTCCCTTCTTTAGTATCTCTTTGGGGTACACACCCAGTAGTAGTACTGCTGGGTCAAAGGGTATACACAGTTTGATAACTTTTTGAGCATAATTCCAAATTGCTCTCCAGAATGGTTGGATGTGTTCACAATTCCAGAGGTGTAGTTTAAAGGGAATGGGATAAAGGAGGAGGGAAAAGGCAAGGGCAGAGGACAAGGGAGGGATCTATGGGGGAAAGGGGCAGCAAAAAGGTTAAACAGCAAGACAAATTAACAAATAAAAGCAAATACATGACCTGATGCTAAGTGAAATAAACAGAACCAAGAGAACATTGTATCCAGTAACAACAAAATTATATGATGATCAACTGTGATGGACTTGGCTCTTTTCAACAATGGTGTGATTCTAAGTAATTCCAATAGACTGGTGATAGAGAGAGTCATCCACATCCAGAGAGAGGATTCCAGAGACTGAATGTGGTTCAAAACATATTATTTTGTTAGTGTTTCTTGTGTTTTTTTTCCTTTTGATCTTTCTTGCACAGCATGAGCAATATAGTAATATATTTAGAAGAACTGCACATGTTTAACTTATATTGGATTGCTTGCCTTCCCTTCTTGGGAAGAAGGGGAAGGGGAGGAGAGGGAGAACATTTGGAATAAGCTTTTGCAAAGGTGAATGTTGAAAACTATCTTTGCATGTATTTGGAAAAACAAAATAATATTAAAAGCAAAAAAAAAAAACACAGGTAGAAGTAAAATAGAATAATGAGTAGGGATAGAAAATAAGAGATATACACAAACAATAACAATGATCAGAAGTAGAATTTATTAGAAAAAAGTAGAGTAATCATTCATCTCAGACAAAGTCAAACTTAAAAAATTCAATCAAAAAAGAAATCTACATTATATGTCAAGCATCTTAATATTGTTTTAGATGTATATGTAGCAAGTACATGTATGCATGTGTGTGTGTGTATATATACATGTATGTATGTATCTGTGTGTCCATAGGAATGTATATTTCATATATACATTTGTATATATGGGTGTGTGTATATGTATATGTACACACGTGTATGTGCATAAATTAAACATATATATATATATACATATATGCAAATATATCTGTGCTTCACTGCAGCCTTCTACAGGGAGGTGAGGGGATGAAAGGGAAAAAAAAGAATAAAGTAAAAAGTGCACAGCAAAGAACAAAAAAAAAAAAAAAAACCTACAAGGAAACAAAGAAAAGATGGCTAGGAGGAACACAATGTCTTCTATTATTATATATGCTTTCTTGAAATGGAAACTTATGGTTATGTATTCTGAATCCTCCCAGAGAATTCAGACATATGACAATTTTTCTTATTCTATCTTTTTCTATTTTGCTTTTTCTTATGTTGCATTTGTTTTTATTGGTGTTTTTTTTTTAAAACGATGCCAGGCTGCCCAGGCTGGGAATGTCCTGGGGCTCACCTCCATCTTTAGTCACCCTAGGCTATGCTCCATCACCCAGCCAGGTCATTCCCAAGTCTCCCTCTTTCACATGTACATCCTGCCCCCATGATGGCACACAAGCCCCTCAGGGCAGTGACCACGCCCCCACAGGGCCAGCAAGGAGGGCCCAAGTCAGCCCCTGGCCCTGCCCAGCTCTGAAGTCTCCCTGCTTCCTCTTGGCCCCCCACAGGGCCCGGCCAATCTCTTCCCCACCACAGCCCCTCAGGCTGGCCCAGCATCTCCCCTAGGGACCTCCTCTCTTCAGGTCAGCACCCACTTTTGTGGCTCCATAGGTTCCTGATCACCTGGAACTCCTGCCCTCCCCGGGGCACCCAGCACCGAACCAGGGGCTCCCCATGCCGGCTGACTAGGGCAGAGCCCAGAGCCCCCCTCACTTCAAGGGGGCTCCTCTCCCTTTGCCGTTCAGTTACTTTTCAGTGTCAGACTCTCTCTGACCCCATGCGGGGTTTTCTTTTTTCATTTCCTTTGTGGAAATTGGGGCAGATGGGGGAGGGACTTGGCATGGGTCACCTAGCCAGGGGCCACCTGAGGCCGGAGTGGGGGCAAGAAGCCCAGTCTTCCTGACTCCAGGCCCGCCTGCCCAGCTCTGCCATACGCTTTTCTCCCAGCCACGGGGCATTTCCCATCTCCCCTCCCGGCCCTTCCTTGACCCTCTCCATCTCTTAAATTCAGTTCCCGGAGAATGGTCCCCTCTCTGCTCCCTGCAACCACCTCCCTCGGGCCGCTCTGACCGCATCCCCCCCGGGGCGCCTTCTTCCACACCCGCATCTTTTCCCTGGCTGTTCCTCAGACCTGAAGTGCTCTCCCTCCGCTCCCCGTGCTCCTGCGGTTCCTCCCACTCAGACATATTTCCCCTTGACCAGGCAGCCGCACAGATGCTTGGCAAGTCCCGCCCTCACTCACCTGGACAGGAGCCGATCCCTTCCCTCTCCAGCATGCACGGCGCTTCCCCTCGCTCCAACCTGGAGATCACCTCTGGTTTGATCACCTGAAGCTCTGCTCACGGGAGAGAAAAGAAAAGACGCTAGGACAGAGGAGGCCGCCAGGGCCTGTCACACGTCCAGCCTCAGAGGGACGCTCTGTTCCCAGATGGGGACACGGCCCGTCCGGTGTGGCTCGGGTCCGCCAAGGACTTTGCCTGTCCTTCTCTCCGACAGGGAAGGCAGCTTTGCACTCCCACCCTCGGGACCCCAACCTGTGAGGAAAGGCAGACTCCCCCTCCTGGGACCCAGCAGTCCTCACCTAGGGAGACCAGGTTCCTGTAGTTCTCCAGCATCACGTCTCGGTACAAGTCCCTCTGGGCGGGGTCCAGCTGCCCCCACTCCCCCTGGGTGAAGTCCACAGAGACGTCCTTGAAGGTCATTGGCTTCTGAAACAAGAACCACAAGTCTGCTCATCAGGCCCAGCCCAGGCCCAGGACCCCCGGGAGGGCTCCTCAGACAGCCAGGGCCCACCCGGTGCCTCAGGGGATGCCCACGGCCTTCCCACCTCCACCTCTGAGGCCCTTAACCTTCCTCCAAAGTCCAACTTGGGTAAACGGACTTTACGACCGCCCCAAATACCAGGAGGTCATGGGGCCCTAGGAGCCCAGGCCTGCAGCTGCAAGGGCCCAGAAAGACCCCACGTCCAACCCCATCCTTTCACAAACGAGGCCTGGGGGAGCCACGGGTCTGAGGTCACACATGTCGCGCCCCGGACAGCTCGGCACACTTTCTGTCACACTGCGACCTTGTGTTTGCTCCTCTCTGTATATAGTGAGTGAGTGAATGAATGAAAGCGCACACACCGAGCACTTACTCACGCCCAGCATCAGGCACGTGCTGGGGACACACGTGGAGCTACGGAAAGGTGGCGGGTGTGGGAGGAGACCCCACGTCCTGAAGCCGAGACGCGGCTGGCAAGGGGGAGTGGGGGGGGACATCCCAACTCACCCAGGCCTTGGCTGGGAGGAGCTCGGCCATCGCTCGGTCCTCCTCTTCCATGCTTGCTCCTGGTGAGGGGGCGTCTGGAGGCAAGAGGGAAGCAGTCAGGAGGGCCCAGAGACCCAGGCCCAGGGACGCCAAGGCCTGCAAGGCGCCACCTCCTGGGAGCCCTGAGCCTGCGCACTCCAGCTCGCTTCACTCTGAGCTCACCCAGGAGGGAGCGGGGGGGCCCTTTACAGGCCCCTTCTGTGAACTGTCTTCTCGCCCAGAACCCTAACTCCGGACAGGAAGAAGCGTGTTCCTATGTGGGTCCCCAGGGCTTAGCCCCGCTCCGGGACTGTAGGAGGCGCTTCCTGATTGTGACACAACTGCATCTTAGCCTCCGCCTGCCCTGTTAGGCAGGTCCCTACGTTAGCACTTTAGCTCTGAAATCCCCGTCATGTGCCCTCGCCCCGCCTGGGACGGAGGCAGGAAGGGGGGCGCTGTTCCTGTTGCCGGGATTCTCAGAGCGAGCCCTTACAACCAGCACCAAACTGGCCCATGAGAACCCTGCGAGGCGGCTGCTACAACAACCCCAAGTGTACAGATGCGGGACCTGCCGCGGGGCTCACACGGCTACCAAATATGGACTTGGATCCTCCTGACTCCTGTTTCACAAAAGCAAACGGGTAGAAATTCCCTGCAGTGATCGGGGGCAGCAGAAACCTTGAAAGGCCAGGGGTACAAGCAAGAGGAACCCGTCTCTGCCCGCTCCGACTGCAAACAGCAAAACTGCAAAGGGACGGGGGAAACGTTGCTTTTTTAAAAAATTCTGCCTTTTACCTGTGCGTCTCCTTCATTTCCCAGTATGTCCCTCACAACACAGATCCACCCCATATAACAAAGGATGGAAGGGGGGAAACTGACCAACATACAGAAAAAGTCCCCTTACACAATGTTCTACACCCAGGCTTCTGCAAATAAGTGGGGGAGGGGAGAGACAGGCTATGTGAAGAACCTGGGCCGGGGCTCCAGGCCCCGCCCCCTGTGCCCCCCACACTCCCCCCTACCTCCAGCCACGGACATCCAGAGAGAGGGCCACCTCGCACCCGCAGACAGCCGGGGCCGAGGCTGTCCCAGGCCTGCCGACTTGGGCCACGGCTAAGCTCCTGGCTCCTGCTCTGCATCCTACTGGGGGACCCGCTCATCTCTCACCCAAGACTCATCCCACCCCCCCACCCCCGGCCCCGCCTGCAGAAGGCTGGGCCCAGCAGGGGAGGAGCGGAGCCTCCCAAGAGTTTCAATTGTTTAAAGTTTCCAAACAAAATCAACCCAAGTATGTGCTGCACGCCATCATTAGAAGGAAAGGACAGGAGGGATTGGGGGCTCCCGGACCCCCTGGGAGTACGGTTAACAACCAACTTGTGAGTCTGGATTAGAAACCACCCTCTGGTCAACTTTCCATTCCATAAAAAAGCACACTGCCCTACCTCAGACAGGATGAGGAGGGGGCCGAGGGGTCAGCAGCCCAGCTGAGAGCCTGAAAAGACCCCCTGGTGTGGGGGCAGACCAGTCACTGTTTGGTCAGAGAGGACTGAGAATCGGTGTCAGTGTCATCCATCAGCCTGGGCACTGCCACTCTCCCTCCACTCCAAACTTTCCCCTCACCCTGGGAAGATAGTGCCCACCCACCCCTGTAACTCTCCCACTTCTCCTTGAGCACAGAGCCCACCCTGATTATTGTTGCCATGAAGGCTCAGGGATTGTTCTGTCTCTGTCCTGCTCCTCCGCTGAAAGGTCTCCTCCCAGGATGGATTAATGCTGAGGGAGGATGCCCTCCATAGCTTCCATCTCCCCAGAGCAGGGTCTTTTTACCTGGGGCTTCGCTGTCAGGATCAGCTCTGTCTTCACAAATTCTCGGCTGCTCCAGACTAGGGCTCTGCAGCTCTTGTGAAGGCTGCTGGACGACAGACAGGGAGTGAGCAGAAGGGAAGGGGCTCCAGACTCTCAGGCACTCAGACAATTCTGTCCCGTCTCAGAACCCTTTGGAGAGGACCAAAGACAGAATAAATAGAACAGGAACTTTTCCTTCAGTCGTCCCATAAACATTTAAAACCCTCTGTGCCCTCTCTCTCAGAGAGAAGGGTAAGACACAGGCCCTGACTCAAGGCCAGATAACAGAATTATTTAAGTACATAAATGTACAAGAGAGCACGTCTAATGTTAAGCAGGTTTCAGTGGACTTGGAATCAAAAAGACCTAAGCTCAAAGGCAGCCTTCGGATAAAAAGGAAAGGCCCTCCGAGAATGCAAGACATCCTGTGCCCGCTGGGGAAAGGCGGGCAAAAAGGCGTTGTGAGGAGCCCCGGAGCTCAGGAGGCGGTATCCAGGGTGACCTATCCCGCAATCTGAGCTTAACCACATCGGAAAAAAGATGGATATTCAGGAATCAGAGTCTGAATCATCTTAAGATGAAAACCAGAAATGAGGGTGATTATTTGCCTCTTAAACACCCCGAACAACAGAAACGCAGGAATGAACGGAGGCAGCTGGCAAGGATGGCGACGAAAACAGTGATAAAGAGATTGGTGAGTCTTCTAAATGTACACAAGGAGATGGGGATGAAGGCAGAAATCTAACAGAGCTAACGGGGGGGATTATGGCCAGACTCTGGGGAGAGCCTGTCCACAGGTGCACCAAGACTTTTATACAGCATGTGGTAAGGGGATGCACCAACGGCCAGCCAGAGCTATCAAGGAGAGGAAGGGGACCTCAGAAAGAGAGGAATGGAGGAGGGAGGAGAGACTGAAAACAGTAGAAAACCATAGAAAAGAAGGAGGTCTTACTTTGGAGGCGAGATGGGATTCTATTAATGAATGCTCCTAAGGATGAAGAGAGATGGTCAGGGAGGGGAGGTAAGAACCTTTTTTTGGATGAGGCCTGGGAAGGGGGAGCAGGAGAACATGAACATATGGAGACTTCCAGGCAAATGTAGGAGAAACAATAAAGCTAGAAAAAGCAGGGATGCAGTATGGAGAGGACTGAGCACGGGGCAATGTCTTCTCTGACACCTGGAAAAAGTGGCATTGTTCTGGGTGTGAAGCACAATAGAAAAGGGGAATCCAGGGGGCAAGCCAAGAGGCAGCGGCAGAAAGCATTAGAGGGGAGAGCCTGTGATGGACACGCTCTGCAAGCTTCAAATGAATAAAGAAAACAGAGAAAAGATAATTAGAAGGGTCACGAATCAGAGAATGAGGGTCTTGAGTAGAGAGAAAGCTTTTTCAGAAACGGGCACAGAAAATGAAATGAAAGCTAAGTAATAGGACGAGCTGATGGGGAAGAGATGAAAGAGAAAAAAAAAAAAAAGGAAACATAGAAGCAGATTAAAGCAGATTTTAAAAAGGAACTAACAAAACACTCAAGTGAAAGGATGTCAAATGAGAAGGAGGGATCGAGGTAAGGGGGAAAGAGCCAGGGGGAACAGTGCCACCTTAAAAAAGATAAAGTAACTGAAAGACTATAATGCTCCAACTACAGCAGAATAGAGAACCTGAAACTGAAAAACTTCTCTTAAGGCTAGAATAAGGGAAGTGGTCAAATGGGGAAAAAAAATCTTTACATCAAATTTCTTTGATAAGAGCTTGGTGGTCAAGATATATAAACCATAAACATACGTAGGACTCATATCTAGTCTGCAATAGATAAACAGTCAAAGAATACGAAAGAGTAACATGAAAGAAGTTACATGAAAAGAGTAACAAAAGTATTCCCTACCACATGAAAAGAATGCTCCAAATCACAATAAGTGAAAATGGAAACAATGCAAAACTTTGATCTGGTATCCTGAAAAGTGGCAAAAATCACAAAAATTGGCAACAGTCAAGGTTGGAGAGATTGTGGAAAAATAGGTATACTGCTACATTGTCGATAGAGTTATGAAATGGTATAAATGTTCTGGAAAGCTGTTTGGAATTATGCAAATAAAGAGTCTGAAATGTCCCCATCCTTTGAACCAGAAACTCCTTTAACTGAGCTCTAAAAAAGTCACTGATAAGAAAAGTCCCCACAGACTCCAGAATATTTATGAAAGTACTTTTTTTGTTATAGCTACAAACAAGAAACAATGCCTATCAAATGGGAAAAGGCTAAATCAAATGAGGTTCCTGAAAATAATGGAATATGACTGCTCTAAAAAGTAACATGTACGATGAATACAGAGACGCATGGAAATATCTATGTGAACTCTTGCAGAGTGTTGTCAGCGAAGCCAAGAAAAGAATATACACAATGACTACAGCATGGAAAGGCACATTAAAAAAATAAAAAAAAACACAAAAACCAATAACATACATAAATATAATTACAGATTGAGTGGAACCCAAATGAAGAGATGACGAGACACCCCAAACTAGTTCTTCATGGAGGTGGGAAGTGCAAAGATATTATTTATTGCACATTTTTGGACTTTTTCAACCTGTCGATCAGTTATGTTGCATTTCCCTCCCTGCCTTTTTTCTTCCTCCAAGAAATACTATGTTATAAGGGGTGGCTCACTGAAAGGGGAATGGGATACTATGGAGATAAGAAACAAAATATCAATAAAAGTTTATTTAGAGTTTAAAAAATAACAAACAGAAGGAAATCAGACAACTTTCATAGGATTATCAGTTAATCTATATTCTAATAAAACTGTTCCGGAAACGAAAAAGACAATGAGAAAAGAAGAATAAACTTTAAGCTCCAACTAAGTGCCTGGGACCATTTTACAAATAGCAGCTGATTTGCTCCTCTAACAAAAAGGAAGTGGATTGATTCCAAGAGCCAGCGGACAAAGATATTAATAGTTAACATGTTTGCTAACCAACAGCAAGGTTTGTAAAGCCCTTTCCATCTGCAAGGCCTCCCTACAACCCTGTGACTTAGTGCTGTTATTATATCCCTTTTAGTGAAGAAGACACTGAGAGAGCGTGAAGTGACTCCCACAAGGTCCCGCTGCTCAGGTCTTTGTGCCTCCGGGTCCATGGCCACTGGCCACTCCCACAGCTAACTGCCCGGATCTGAATTCTGCTCTGCTACTTCCAAGACCTGAGCTCTATCCTCACCATCTTGGCAGCTCCAAGAAGGAGAAAAGGATCATTGGCAGGAGCCGTGGCCGCAGGAACCGGAGAGCCCAGTGAAGCCTCGTGCTGGGAGAGCCGAGCCCAGCATTCCCCGCTCTTTGTTCCCCACCCCAACAGCCCTGTCCATCCGCCCTTTGCCAAATACCGTTATCTCCCTGCCAGCCATTCCCGCACCGCCCAGATCTCCCCACTCCTGGGTCCCCCAATGCCCAGACGTCCTCACTCCACCCAAGCTGGCTGCAGGCTTTCTGTCATTTCCCCCAACTTAAAACTCACCTTTACCTAACTCTTTAGGGAGGGACTATACCTATTATCTCACTTTTATGGAGAAGAAGAGGAAACTGCCCCACAGAACTACCAGAGGAGAGGTATCAGACTCTGGCCCCTCCTAAGTGGGGCCAGATAATGGAATTACTCAAGTACATAAAAGTACAAGAGAACTAGTCTAATGTTAATGTGATTTCTAAGTCAATACGAGGCCCACGGGGATCCTTAGCTGCTGTTAAGTGGCCCCCATTTCTATCCGAGTCCAACACCACTGGCCCAAAACCTCAAAGGCTGAAGGACATACCCAGGGCCACATGGCCAGGAGGGGTCAGAGGCATCACTTGAACCCAGGTCCTCCTGGTTCTCTGGTCATTACGTCATGCTGCCTTCCTTAATGTTTTAAGGTTGGGGGAAGGGGGAGAGGAAGCTTTTTCTCACAACTCTAAAATAGGAAACTGAGATCCGGTGAGGAGGTTCAAAGACACTAAATGGCCTGTTCCTGCGACCCTCATCCCTGAGTTCCCGGGGGGCCTGGGCGGCTCCTCCTTCCACACACCCTAAAGAAACAGCAAACACACGGGAAGCGATCCACGAAGAGGGCCGAGTCTCACAACTGGGCCGAGGCCTCTCTCCTCCCCCACTGGATGCGGACCCTAACTAATCGCCCTCGTTAGCTGCACACAGTGTGGCCGGCAAACTGTGGGAGTACTTTCTGGAGCAGTCTGTGAAGCGGTCAGACAGACACAGGCTCTCAGGGCCTTTCTCTGAAGTCCACCCCAGCTACAGAACCAAAAGGTACCAGACTCTGCAATTCCCTTTCAGACTGGGTTCTGGGCCAGGTCTGCTGAGGGAGCCCCTCCCTCTCAGACACACCCCCACAGCCCTATCTCTCAGGGGTCCCGCCACTATAGTGGGCTAAGGTCAGAGGGAGAAGTGAGGGACTGGGGGCAGGGGGGTGGAGTGGGAAGGAGCCCAGGGAGAGGCAGCTGGGAGCTGGGCCTGGGGCCAGCAAGACCCCTGCTGTGGGCAGAGTCACTTCCCCTCAGACTGCTGCCTCAGTTTCCTTTCTCCACCCACAAAATGGGGAAATACTCCCAAAGTTATGATGAGTCTAAAAGTGCTCTGCAAACCTCATCTAAATGTTGGTAGAAGATGGAGGCGCCATTACCCAGCAAGGTAATGGGAGCCAGAGATCAAGGACCCTGCAGAGCTCATCTATCTCACACATACTGACACACACAGATACACAATGCACGCATGTACACAGCCATACACACGCACACCCTCACTGACATATACACATGCACACCCATACACACACTGCAGACACCGGTGCATTTACACATATACACGCCAGTCATACACACCCCACACGTGCAGTAGTCACACAGTGCACATATGCACGCACACCTGGGCATTCACACACACACACACACACACACACTGCAGACACCGGTGCATTTACACGTATACACGCCAGTCATACACACGCCATACATGCAGTAGTCACACAGTGCACATATGCACGCACACCTGTGCATTCACACACACACACACTGCAGACACCGGTGCATTTACACATATACACGCCAGTCATACACACACCACACATGCAGTAGTCACACAGGGCACATACGCACGCACACCTGGGCATTCACACACACACACACACACACACACACACACACACACACACACACACACTGCAGACACCGGTGCATTTACACATATACACGCCAGTCATACACACACCACACATGCAGTAGTCACACACACACACACACACACACACTGCAGACACCGGTGCATTTACACATATACACGCCAGTCATACACACGCCACACGTGCAGTAGTCACACAGTGCACATACACACGCACACCTGGGCATTCACACACACACACACACACACACACACACACACACACACACACTCTGCAGGGGAACCAGAAAGAGCGAGTTCCATTCCCACTCCTGCCACTTTCCAGTTTACTTTTCTCAGCCTCAATTCTTCCACCGTAAAAATGGGTCTTGAAGGCGCCTCCCCCCTGAGAGATGGAGAGGGTGATCAGGAGAATCAGAAAATCAGAGCAGGGTTGCTGGCTCTCGGCAGGGCTGTCACGTCGCCCCCAGAGGGGGAGTGAGACCCCAGGCAGCTAGGAAGGGACTGGAGAGGGGAAGAAAAGGGGAACCCACGAGGGAGGGGAGGGAGGAGAAAGGGAACCCACCCTACATCAGGGCCCCGCGTTCCCCGCCCCTCGGCCCACAGATACGCCCCAGCCCCTCCCCCTCCTTCCTACCCTCGGGGTGCCCAGCCTCGGCCCAAGGAGGGAGCGCCGGCAGCCGGGGAGAAGAAAGGGGGAAAGGGATGGCCCGGGAGGGGGAGCGAGATGGATAGTCCGGCAGAGCTCCCTCCCCCATGTGCGCAGACCCGCCCCTCCCCAGGCCCAGACGCGGCCCCGCGGGGTGTCGGGGGGAGGGAGTGTCAAAGCAGGGGCCCAGTTTTTCCGGGGCGGGATCACAAGGACGGCCGGGGGGAGGGGCTCCATCCGCGAACCGCGGCCCCGCAGGGCGCCCCTCCCCCCAGAACCCCTCCTTCCGGAGCCTGCGTGAAGAGAAGAGGAAGCGCCCCGGCCAGCACCCTCACACGCGTGCGTGCGCACACACCCGCGCATACCCTCGGTTCGGGAGAGCGAGCGGGCCTCCCGCAGAGCCCCGCGGCCGCGGGGGCACACTCACCCGCGGTGCCCCTGGCACGCCCGCGCGCGGCACACGCGTGCGCACACACACACGCCCGCCCCAACTTACACACTCACGCAGACACCGCCGCGAACACCCAGTCGCACTCGCGTACCCTGATACGCGCACGCACCGCGCACGCTCACACTAACCCTCTTCCTCCCTCTGCGGCCCGCAGTCCTCCGGAAAGCTCAAAGCAGCCTGCCCAACCTTAAACTCGCAGGGATGGGGCCCAACCCACCGACAGAGCGCATGTGCGGAACAGCCTTGCGAACTACAAGTCCCAGAACGCACCACGCGCGCCCAGCGTGGGGACGAGAGGAGGAACCTGAAAGAAGGAAATGAGAGGGCTCTAAGGGAGTAACGGAAAGGGGTGAGGCAGGAAGGCGGGCTCTGTGCGGGTGGGCGGGGCTTGAAGGCGGGCCCTCTTCTGGAGGGGTGGGATCAGAAAACTTTCGCTGTAGTCCTGATCTGGAAGAGCTTAGGTTCTACTGCTGAAAATATAGCATATGCTGTTATTGTATTGTCCTGTTTCACACTTTTCAAAGTCCCTTGGACCACAGCACGCCAGGCCCTTCCGTCCTCCACTCTCTCCCAAAGTGTCCACGTTTGTGCTCCTGGTTTCCGTGATTTTCCCATCCCCGTTTCCTTTTTTCTTCCAGCTTTCCCCACATCAACGTCTTTTCCAATGATTCCTGTCTGCACATCAGCTTCATGTGGTGTTTTTCTTCTTTAAAATATAATAGTTCTCTCTGGGGGAGAGGAGGTTTGGGGGGGGGGGGGATTCTGGAGGCGGTCTTAGTATCAGTTGGAAGTAATAATCACCCAAAATGCAGCCAGGTTTAAAAGTTCAGATCTTTTATTGCCTCCAATATAGCCCGGTTAGTTGAGGTCTATCCCTCTGCTTGGTTCTAAGAGCTCTTGCAGCTTTGTCCTTCGCTTCTGCCTCTGCTTTCTTCAGCCTCCAGAGCCAGCACCAAGTTGAATCTGTCTCGCTTTTGAGAGAGGGCTTCTGGCTCTCAATCTCCCAGAGTGCTCTGCGTCTGTCCCAGCGTGCTCCTCTCCAATCTAATTCAGCTGAACTCTCCACTCAGCTGCTTCACTCTGAAAAACTTCCTTGACTGGCCCATAGAAGCTCTATTTATGCTCCTTCGAGAGAAGGATTGTGGGATATGAGAGAGAGGAATTATGGGTTTTCTCCCATAGTGCTCTCTGGCCCTAAGGGCTTCAAGGGAGGTGAGAATTTGGATATCTCATACTAAACCCGGAAATCTCCCAAACGTGTGAACTCCAATGAGTAAAGGTGTGAACACCAGCATTATTGTCTATCAGTTCTACTTAGTACCTTGTTTCTTCTGGCCCCGTAACATCTCCTTAATTAGATAATTATTGTCTCTATCAACTCTAATGACTTAACAGTTTGTAAAGATTCCGACCTCTCCTGCTTTCTGTTTGACCTTCCAGGGAATAGCCTGAATTAATTTAAGTCTGGGTTGATTTGATGTCCTGGCCATCCTATGGACTCTCAAAAGTCCTCTGCAGCACCACACTTTGAAAGCATCCATTCTGCGGCTCTCAGCTTTCATTATAGTCCAACCCTCATTGCCACATTGCTGCTGGAAAAAACATCGGTTTACTCCACGGCCTTTGGTTGGCAAGGTGATGCATCTTAGTGTTCTGTCCAGATTTCCTATTGTTTTCCTTCTAATGACCGGGCATCTTTTCATTTCATGGTTGCAGTTATCATCCACAGTGTTCTTTGAGCCCGAGAATATAAAATCTGACACTGCTTCCATTTCTTTTCTTTTTCTTAATAGTATTTTAATTTTCCAAATAAATACAGTTTTCAACATTCATTTTTGTAAGAATATTTGGTCTAAATTTTTCTCCCTCCCTCCTTTGGCTCTCCCCTCGCTAAGACTGCAAGAAATCTGATATAGGCTAAACATGTGCAATCCTTTGAAACATTTCCATATTTGTCATATTGCAGAAGAAAAATCAGACCAAAAAGGAAAACAAAAACATAAGAAAAAGAAAAAGAGAAAAAGGTGAAAATACTATGCTTCGATCCACATTCAGTCTCCACTAAATGTGATTGGCATTTTCTGTCCCAAATCTATTGCAATTGTCTTGGATCACTACATTGCTGAGAAGAACCAAGTCTATCCCAGTTGGTTATCCCATAATCTTCTTGTTACTGTGTACTATGTTCTCCTGGTTCTGCTCATTTCATTCAGCATCAGGTCATATAAGTCTTTCCTGACTTTTTTGAAATCGTCCTGCTCATCATTTCTTATGGAACAATAATATTCCATTACATTCATATACCATAACTTATTCAGCCATTTCCAGACCAATAGACATCCACTGAATTTCCAGTTCCTTTCCACTATAAAAAGGGCTGCTTCCATTTCTTCTCTATTGGCAAAATCATTGGGTTATTATTAACATTACATTTTCTTTCACCTCCAGCAAGAGGCTTCCGAATTCTTCATTTACTACGAACAAGGAAATTTTGGGGTATGCATGTATCTTCAAGGCTTGATCCAGCAGGTGTGTGTGTGTGTGTGTGTGTGTGTGTGTGTATGTGTGTGTGTGTGTGTGAAAGAAAGAGAAAAAAAATGTTTGGAGAGGATCTTGAAGGAATATTCCTGAGTAAATTCACTCTGTTTCTCAAGGAAAGTTCACTTTGACTTTTCAAGGAATGTATCACATATGCAGTGGCTGCTTATCTATATTGCAGGAACTAGACCCTCCTGAAACTCAAGAATAATATTTGGGAGAAATGGCTAATCTCCTATATATGTCAATTATTAATTAGAACTTTGCAACCCCTCCTGGTTATCTCCTTGATGAGCTAACACATCTATATTCCCATAGTCAATAGCCAAGAAGTGGGCTGAAGCCCAAAGCCCCTGCTCCATCCAAAGCCTAAATCCTTGGCCCAAAGCCTTCTTTATCTGTAACCCCATAAAAGCCCCTGCTCTGAAATGGCTCATTGGAGTCTCATTCATGAAGAGGATGCTCTGCCTTGGAACCTTGCCCAGTTCGGGACTCATAGGCTGAACACAGGACCTCCCAGCCACAGTGAACCAGAATCAGTGTTCCCCCGAATTGGTGATGTTTTCTTCCTCTTTTTCTTCTATCCTGATTATTATATTAATCATTGTAATGTGTTTAGTTATTATCCTTATATGCTGGTTTTGTTATTGCAAAAGATCTATTCTTTGCTACTTTTAGTTATTATTATTAAAGTTCTTTTATATTTGGTTTCTAAAACACATGCATCATTTGTGATAGCTAATTCGAGCTTTAAAATCTCACAACAGATCTATGTAGTGTTAGTGTTAGGGAGAGCTAAAAAGGTTTCACATGGCACTGGAGTTGAGCTATGAAGGAAGTTAGGCATAAGAGACAAGAAACAGGAGACAGGGTAAACCTGTTGGGGAAGGATTTAATTCAACAGATCTGCCCTCCAGGTTAGCTTAAATGCTACCAAAAGATACAATCCATGAAGTCAAGAAAGTCTGCAGGGAGTTACCACACAGGAGTGTGGTTGAAGAAAGGTAGTTGAAGTTACTACCAAAGGTAGTTGAAGAAAGATGGAATGCATTTCTGGTGAGGGACACTGAAAGAGGACTGAAAGGGGAAAAAAAAAAAAGAGGAGTATATTGGAAGGAAAAGGGAAAGGGAAAGGAATGGGGAGGGAGATAGAGTTTTTGCTAATTCTAGATCTAAGGACAGCCTGATTCCACATGCTGCTGGTAGGCATTAGAAAAGCCAAACCAGTCAGTGCCTTATTCATTTGGGAATTTGCAGGACTCTGACAAGAGGGCTCCCACAGTCACAGAATGTCAGAAAGCCTGGAAGAGCTCATGGAGATCATTATGTCCAACCCTCTGATTTTTTAGTAAAGAAAACCTCTATTAGGGTGAATGACTAGGGACAGAGATTGGATTTAGACCAAATCATCTAAGTAGGAATGGAGCCTCACCAGCGTTTTCCACAAGCTACCTTCAGATATTTGAGCATATACTCCCATATGTGTATGTAGAAATAGTCTTTAAAAAAAAAAAGAGAGACCTAAAATTAAAGGTGATTTAAATACCAATTATAAATCACCATTAATTTCAAACATATCTCTTATTCCTCTTTAAGAGTTATCTTAGTGGATGCCCTTCCTTTCCCACTTTCCCTTTTGGAGCACTATGCCTCATAACCCCATGGAAATTTGGGGTGGCCGACATCTTGATATGAATGACTCATTACTGGATTGAGCCTTCTAATTGGCTTCCTTGATGGAGTTCCACAGATATACTAAAAGCCCCATCACTAATTCCTTCCCAGGCAAGATAATGATTCTGAACCATCCGAAGGGATAGTGCCCTGGCCCCTGTCTTGCTGCAAGCTATCAGCACTCATCCTACCTAGGCAAGCTTATGCCCGAAATGGGACTGTTATTCCTTGCACATTGAGAGGGTTTATACCAGAGAAAAAAGTATAGTACAATTAAAAAGGTTCAAGAGTCATAGTTTTTGGGTAATTAAATTATTTTATTAATGAGGTCAGCAAATTGTTAATAAAAGTATGGTCGTTTGGTCCTTCATGATGGCAGGGTCACAGTTTATATGCTCTTTGAAGAGTATATGTTTCTGAGGGATGGAAATCAACTGGGATTGATTAATACAATAGAAAGCATGGACCATATTAAAATGAAGGTCTTGGGGTTCCTGATTCAGGTCATTCAAATCTTGGTCAAAAAGACCTTAGTTTTCAAATCACCTGTTTTGATAATGTGGAGAATCAATATTCCTTGCCCCCACCTGCCTAAGAAATCACAATAAACAGGAATCTTATTGTTAATCCAAACTTAGAATTCCTTTTACTCTCTAATTAGATCTAGGCCTGGATAAATTCTAAAAGAGGTTTCCCAAACTGATTGGTTTTGGGATGAGGAATTAGAAAAGGGGGACAACATTGGTCCCAATATAAGAATTACTTATCAACTGTAAGAGAAATAGTCATTTCTCACAAGTCTGAATTTTTTCTTATTCTTTTATGGGGTTTTATAGTACCTTATTGTAAAATTTGAGTTGAGTATTTAGTCATAGGCTCGGTGTCATCTGTGGCTTCTACAAAACTCCCCCAAAATTCCCATTTAAATTTTTTATGCTGACCCACGATATATCAAAACCACAACAGGGAAAGTCATGATATGGAGGACAGCTGTACCTTCCTTTTCCTTTCCTGTACCTGACTCACTTCCTTTGGTACAGGGCCCTTAGGGAAAAGTCATGGCAGTAGCATTTTCTACTGGTAGTAGTGACAGTGCTGAAAAGAAGGGAAAATATATCAGGCAGTCCAATTATCCTCAGTAGAGACAGTCTGTGCAAAAATTGTAGCAGAGCCAGTGGGAGAGGCAGCATAGGAGAAAAAGAAACCACCAGAGAGATCACATTTAGGATCTGATGATGCTGTACTTGGTAGATATGAAATGTGAAATAATTAGCAGCCCTGAAAAACTTGAATAATAGTCTCTTAAATGTTTTTGCTAGCGGCACTGATAAGGAAACAAGCACCTATTATGTACTAAGAATTGTGCTAAATGCTTTACAAATACCTCATTTCATTTTCACCACCTTAGGAGGCAGGTGTTATTATTTCTATTTTGCAGTTGAGGAAACTGAGGCAGACATTAGTTAAGTGATTGCTCAGAACCACACAACTAGTTTAAGTGTCTGAGGCTAATTTAGTTATCAGTCTTCTTATTCCAGCATACTATCCAGCAGTATCACCTAGCTGCTGATGCTCCTAAATTCGGTTCTAATCATTCTCTCTCTTTTTTTTTATTACAATTTTGTTTATACTTAGAGTTTCCTCTTTCTGGGAGGTGGGAATAAAGGATACTTGAAATCTGGTTTATGTTTGTATTTTGGATACTTTTGTATTTTTTCACTTTTTTTTTTTAGGGGAAATCCTAAACCACAGTCAAAAAGTCAATGGATGTAAGAATTGGGAAACTTACTTCCTCTGCTTCCCCAGCAATGAGCGTGGTACTCAAATACATGGTTATTATGGAGGAGATAAGTTGTGATTCCTAATAGCAGGTTTCTCTAGCCTCTATTCTGGATAATAGAGATCTTTTTTTAATTTGTTCAGCAAAATTAACACATCAAGGAGTCTGACACTACATTCAATATTGCATCCCAATTCCATCTCAGCAAAGAAAGGGGGAAAGTGTTTTTTCATCTCTTCTTCAGAGCCAGATTTTGTCATTCAAATTAATAATAATATTACTGTTCAGACATGTCCAACACTTCATTACCCCCTTGGGGGTTTTCTTGGCAAAGATACTGGAGGGATTTGCTATTTCATTTTATCGTGAGGAAACTGAGGCAAACAGGGTTAAGCAACTTGTCCAGGATCCTATAATAAAATGAGTGTCTGAGATCAGACTTGAACTCCAGAAGATGAGCTTTCCTGACTCCAAACCAGAATTCTATCCATTGAGCTGTGTAGTTTCCAATGATATTAGCTAGTATTTAGATTGTATTTTTAGGTAAAATACACACACATTTTCTCATCTGATCCTCACAACAACCTTGGGAAATAGATACTATCATCATCTCCTTATTTTACAAATAAGGAAACAGACAGAGGTTGTCACACAATTACTGTCTGTAGCCAAACTCAAGCTCCATTATGCCATCTAGTAAACTCACAGTTTTGTAGTTATATGGCTATAGTCTTATGTATCATTTTCTTTGTTCTGATAATATCATCCTGTATCAGTTAATGTACAATCTTCCCATATTTCTCTAAATTCATATTAAAACAGTAATAATGTTATGTTTGTGTGCTACAATTTGTTTAGCTACTAGGTATCTACTTCATTTCCAGCTCTTTACCACTGTAAAATGCACTTCTATGAATAATTTGATATATATCACTTTCTTTGACTTCGTTCCAGTATGTGTCCTGCAATGCAATCTCTACCTTAAGAGAATAAACATTTTAATCACTTTCTTAGAATAATTACATATGGTTTTCCAGAGTGGTTGAGCCAATACTTAGCTCCACCATCAGTTTATTATCTCTTTATAGTCCCCCCAACAATCAACTATTCCCTTCTATTTTTAATTTTTCAGATTATATATATTTTATACATTTAAATAGTGTGATTCTGAATTACTCATTTGGTGTTATTTAGGATTTTTTCATAATTCTACATATTCCTCACATTCCCATTGTTTATAGTGAGATAATTCCTGTAGTATTCATATCCCAGTCTCTTCAGCAATTCCTTAATCTAATTTAGTTCTTTAATTATGAAGTTGTTTATCATTTTTTACTATACCATGTGTTAAAGCTAGAAATATCTTTGAATTACTCCAATTTTTATATGTAACAATACAAGGATTATGTAGCATGAATCAAGAAGTCCTGGGAAATAATAGTTATCATAAGACCTCAATGGAAAGATCTGATGGGAAACTGAGTTTTATGCTAGATATATTTCCTATCTCAGGAACAAAGTCAACAGTGGCACCCATTTCCAGCAGCCTACTCCCCCCAATTATTCAGTTTTCTTCCTGATCAAGGGCTTTCCTACATGGACTTATCTTTACTTAAAGGGCTTGTCTATCTTTAAGCTTGAGGTTAATTAAAGTACACTTTTTTTGGACAAAATACAAAAGAGGCTCATTTCTTATCACAACCTTCAAGTCTCAAGCTTGAATTGGAAGGAAATAATTTCTCCTCTCTCAAAGGGCTAAGGAAACAAACTCTTGGATGATTATACCCTATCATCATTAATAATACAAAAAAGGATGTTCGGCTACAGCCTGCTTATTTTTATTTATTTTGCTGAGGCAGTTGGGGTTAAGTGACTTGCCCAAGGTCACACAGCTAAGAAGTGTTAAGTGTCTGAGTCTAGATTTGAACTCAGGTCCTCCATTAAAACATTTTAATCACTCCTATGAGCCCATTGCCCCACCCAGACTATGCTTTGGTCATTTGCTGAATAAACTGAATGGATGCCCATCAACTGGGGAATGGCTGAACAAGTTGTACAGGATTGTAATGGAGTGCTATTGTGAAATGATGAGCAGTATGCTTGCAAAAAAACCTAGGAAGATTTACATGAACTGATACAAAGTGATAGGAGCAGAACCAAAACACTGTACACAGTAACAGCAACATTGTACAATATTCAATTGTGAATAACTTACCTATTCTTAGGATTGCAAAGATCCAAGACAATTCTGAAGGATTTATGATGATAAATGCTATCAACCCCCCAGAAAAAGAATGGTACTCTTATTATTCTTGGGAGTTTGGAGGGTTTTTTTGGTAACATAGCTAATATGGAAATGTTTTTGCATGACTACACATGTGTAATTGATATCAAATTGCTTGCTTTCTAAAGGAAAGAGGAGAGGGAGAGAATTTGGAACTCAAAATTTTTTTAAATGAATGCTAAAATATTTAATGTAATTGAGAAAAAAATTTTTTAAAGAAATTATTTCCCCATCCCCAAAGGAGTATCTCTTTTAAAAACCACTTCATTCTTCCATTGTTGAGTTGAAGCCTCCATTTTATGGAGGACTCCAGGGAAGGTTTCTTTCCCTTTCCAGTACATTGGTATTATTTGGCTTTTCCATCTGCCATGAATAAATAACATCATGAACTCATCTTTTATGTTTTCTTTCCCAATTATGATTTCCTTGAAAGGAAGGACTATCTTCATTGCCTATTGGTATGGTTCAGGATTTAGCATAATGCTTAGGTACACATTTAATGCTTTCCCATTTCATTCCATTTGGGGTAGAAATGTTGTGAATGTTGAGGGAAGAGACCACCATGCTGCCTCACTACATTAAATATAAAAATCCCAAAAGCAAGTTGATAATACAATACACAGTAATGCTAGAGTTTGGACGTGAGTTGGCAGGTTCATAACCTCAATTAAGGCGATGAAGCTATGAAATAATTCGGTTCTGAAGAATGGATTGGTTTGTTATTCAGAATGCTAATCAAATTACATATGATTCAATCTAGAATTGAGCTCTCCCCTAAACAGATTTTTTAAAATGAAAATGGAAATATATATATATGTATATATTTAATATATATTAAAAGGGGAAAGAGAGAGAGAAGATAGAGAAAGGAGAGGGAAGGAGAGAGGGGAAGAAAGAGAGAGGGAGAGGAGAGAGAGAGAGTAAAAGAAAGAAGAGAGAAGAGAGGAGAGAGAAGAAAGAGGAGAGAGAGACACAGAGAGAGAGACAGACAGACAGACAGAGACAGAGAGAAAGAGACAGAGAGAGAGAGATTTTCCTTAGGGCTTTCCCCTCCCCTGAAAAAACTACAAACAAAAAAATTACATTTTTAAAGTGCTTTATTTAGAGTTTACAAAGAGTTTTCCTCACAACAATCCTGTTAAGTAAATAGCTAGTGCAAATATTTATATCCTCATTTTATGCAAGAGGAAGCTAGGGTACCTTATCTGAGGCAAAGTGACTTGGTTTGCTCATTGTCACATAGCTGGGATCAGCACCCAGATTCAAATCTAGGTTTACTGACTCCAAGTTCAGCACTCTTTATATGAGAACAGATGTTCTTAATTCCCCAGTGTAACCACACTAAATTAAAATGTAATTGGGAAATGTTTAACAAAATAAATAAAAATACAATATAGGTAATGTCAATTTATAGTTCTCTAAGTCAATATGTGGTCAACAGGGACCCATTTCTATTTGAGTTTGATACCATGTTCCTAAACCATAAATTTTAATTTGTTATCCCAAACCCTACAGAGCTTTTATCATTAAGAAGTATGGGGTGGAGTGTGGAAGACATCCAAGGGGATTAAAGTATACCCTATTACTGCACCACAACTTTATATATGGTCTGCACAGTCAAAAGGTGAGTTCAGAGGAAGTAATCAAAAGGTAGGGTGCTAATATATAATATAATCTATACTAATGACTACTTCCCTAGGGAAGGGCTCAGTGCTTTATTAGAGTACGAATCAAGGAAGAGTCCGTGCTATGGAAAGCCATTGGCCCAAATACATGCTTTTGGACATGAAGAACTGTCTAGCTTAAGTAATATTCTTTCTTAACTATAGTTTTGCTATGTGGTTAATATCAGTGATGCCATCTGCAACAAGAGTTTTGTCTGGCCTCTTCATTAGTAAGTGCTTTAACAAAAATTTTCCCACACATTATTCCTATAGGCTAAAATTGTGTCAAACAGTGAAAGAGAACCTGTTCTGTCCTTTTTTTTCAGTAGGAATGATTCTGTTACTCTATTGCATATAAAATTTCATGTTTCAAGTAGATTTTAAATTAAAATTGAAGAAAACTTCCATTCCAGTACTTTTTTTTTTTAATCCTGAATGAATGCTAACAGTATTCTGTCTACTGACACTGTGCCACTATCAGTGCAGAAAGGAGAAAACCCCATCTAAACCAGATATTTATTCTACTGGTAATGTGTCATCTATAATTAGTCACCTAGGTACTTGGTCTGAGGCAGGGACATCTTCAAAATCTTTGGTAGAACCTGCCATTTTGCTGGCCCTTATTCATGTCATAATGAGGAAGAAAAGTAGAACTTGCTAGATTCTTGGCCAAAGACTTAACTAGTGAACATATTGTTGGAAGAGCTCAATTCAGCTTTGAAATTTTTTACTATAATTGGAACCAGAAAAAAGAAACTAGAGGCGAATGGAAGGTAATCCTTGGAGAGATAAATAAAAGTGATAGCAGAATGGGTTTGTTGTATTTAACAGAAGCAATGAAAAAAACCCATATTATTTCCATTAAGAGTAGGCCATTTTATATTGTCATGATAAGATAGATATTGAAAAAAGACCACCATGAAATAACTACAGCTTACATATACCAAAGTCCATAGCTAAGGACAAAAGGATAGAGCAATTCTACAAAGAATTTGATCAGAGCCTTCAAATCAAATTTGATTATACTCTCTGATATTTGGTGACTTCAATGAAAAGGTGAGAAAACATGAAGATAGGGATAAATATAGAAAAGTAGTTCCAGGAGAAAGGATAAGAGATGTTAAAGATTTGTAGATTATATGGAAACCTTTCATCTCTACATCATGAAGACTGTCTTTAAAAAAATAATTACTGGCAGAACTGGGCATGGCAAATGCCATAAAGAATGAAAAAAAATTACATCTTCAAAGACAGGAAAAGATATATTATTAACATGGGAATTATTCCTGAGTCAGCTGGGTATAGAAGTCCATTGATTTTTCAGGGCTAAGGCTAGAATTGTAAAAAAGTGAAATGAAAAATGGTGAGAAAAATGAATAAAGATAATAATAGTTAACATTTATATAGTGCCTACTATGTGCCAAGCACTGTGCTAAGCACTTTACAATTAATATGTCATGTGAACCTCACAACTACCCTGGGAGGTAAGTACTATTATTATCCCTATTTTACAGATGAGGAAACTGAGACAAAGAGAGGTTACATGGCTTGCCCAGTATCACATATTAAGTATTGAAGGTCACATTTGAATTCAGGTTCGCCTGACTCCTGACCCATGCTGTACTCACTGAACTATCTAGCTACCTTAATGAAATATGGCATACTACTAAAGTGATTTAATCCTCAATTAAACAAAGTACTGAAAATTTAGAAATGATCACAAACATATAGAGAACTGAGTCAAAGTTAAAGAAATAAGAACCATTACCCACTTGATAAATGATCAAAAGATAGTAAGTTTTCACATGAAACAATTTGAGCTATCTATAGCCATATGGAAAAATGCTCTAAGTCACTATTGATGGGGGAAATACAAATTAAAACAATTCTGAAGTACTATCAATATACTTATTAATTGGTTAATAGGAAGGCTAACAGAAAAGAAAAACCAACAAACACTGAAGAGGATGTGGGAAAAATGAGACCTTAATGATGGAGTTGTGAATTGATTCAACCATTCTAAAGAGCAATTTGGAACTATGCCCAAAGGGTTATAAAACCATACATACCCTTTAACCTAGCTAAACCACTATCCCAAAGGAGATAAAAAAACAAAAAGGAAAAGGACTCATATGTACAAAAATTATTTACAGCAGTTCTTGTTGCGGCAAAGAATAGTCAATTAAAGAGATACTCATCAGTTGGGGAATGGCTGAACAAACTATGACATGATGGGATATTATTGTGCTATAAGTAATGATGAGAAGGATGTTCTCAGAAAAACTTGGGAAGTCTTCCATGAGCTGATGCAAAGTGAACCGTATCGTACAAATTAACAGCTAAGATGATCAGCTGTGAAAGACATAACTATTCACAGCAATACAACAATCTAAGAAAACTCTCAAGGATTTATAATGAAAAAAACGGCATTCTAAACCCAGAGAAATTACTGATGTCTGAATAAAAAATGAAATATAAAAAGGAAAAAGAAAAAAAAGAAAACTTAGAAATGAGACAAAGATAACAGAAATGACATCAACAGCAATTAGAATTTCATTCAGAAGTTTAACCAATGTAAATTAATTGTAACGGGACAACCAGAAGAGCCCAAAATGCTTTAGTCAGCAAACAACTAAATTGCTTGCCAAATGGAGTTGTTTGTCCTTCATTCTTGAAGAGGTCCATGAGTGACATCAGGGAGGGGATGCCATGACAGGCAAGTGAGTTGCATTTAAGTGAGGGAGGGCTGTGCAAGGTCACCTGCCTCACTTTTCCCTCCAGAGCCATCTGGGTCTGGTGGCCAGAGATAGATTAAGGTGACTGGAGATGGCTGTGTATTAAATGGTAGAATTCTGCCCTTTTAAAGCTAAGGTCTTCAACAAATCTTAATTTGACTGTGGCCGTACCCATTCAGTGAATTAAGGCTAGGCAGCCATTGAGACAAAGAATCTCCTTTTTCATCTAGTCCAAAGAAAAGTAAACAAATAAAACAATCTGAGAGGGGAAGACCCTCAGAAATGACTGCCATTCACCTCAGTTTTCAAGTTCTTCAGAGATACTTTGAAAGTGTCCTAGTATCGGTTTTTTGATCACCTTGTAAATACTTGCCCCGTGTGAGTTCTCCATAAAATAATCTTTTCAGTAAGCATACATTTGGTATCTAAACAATGTGGCCAGCCCAATAGAGTTGAGCTCTCTGCAGTAGAGTTAGAATGCTGGGAAGTTTAGTTTCAGAAAGGACCTCCATGTCTGACATCTTATCCTGCGGGCCATCTTCATATCTTCCCAAGACAATCCAAATGGAAGCGATCGAGTTTCCTGGCAAGGTGCTGATGGACTGTCTAGATTTCACAGGCGTACAGCCATGAAGTCAGCACAAGGGCTCTGGAGATCTTCAGTTTGGTAGTCAGTTTAATACCTCTCCTCCCCTACATTTGCGTTTGGAACCTCCCAAACACTCTGACAATATGTGTGTCAACCTCATTATCAATGTGGGCATCCATTTAGAATTGATTGTATGACACGGGAGACAGACACAGGACAGCCCAGCACAGTGTGCCCTCATCATTGAAGGTGCCACATATGTGGACTATGTGGCAGAGCATTCTGAGCTCACACTGGTCTCATCAGCCACAGGCAGACACACTGTAACTCGACTATAATAGACTGATGTCATTTTGGTCTTTTTCGAGAATGAAGGACAAAAACCAGCTATTTACATTCAATTTGAGTCTATCAGGACTCAATGACCAAATGGGGCTTGACCCAGGACCTATATTAAAATCAGATTAGTTTTGGTAATTATATAGATTTCTTTGGACGAGGTACCAAATGGAGAGATGGCTGCCAAAGATTGAGTGAGAAACACTGAGAACATAAATTTGTCAGTAGAATCTTACAAAGAATGACAATCATGAGTAGTATTGGGCTTATAAAGCAGATAAAAAAAACAGAGGGTAAAACCAGTTTAAAGAAAGATTGGCAGGATATCCAACTAAACAAAGACATCCCAAGTGCAATTAAGAAAAATGGAAAAGATCTGCAAAAACCATTTCAATAAATTGTTTTCATCATCATGAACAGCAGGTCACCACGCTCAGAGCCTGACATCACAGTGCCTAAGGTGCTTACAGAGGAGGTAGAAATTGCAATAAAGAGAATAAAGATGGAAAAGTAATGAGATTTGAGCTAATTTATGTAAAGGGGATATTGCTGGAGGCAATACAACTGTGAAGGCAATGAGGGACTGATGTGTTATGTAGCTGAAATCGAGAGAATATTCCAAAAGCATAGGAAAAAATCTCAAACTTTTTTAATACAAAAGTGATTAAAACATCATTATTGATGACTATGCCTGCTCTTGTGTCAGTAGAAAATCTTTGACTCATTCTTGATGAAGACATTATTAGAAATAAGCAGGCATTTGAAGGTAATTTTCTATGATGGACTTTAGCTTTATTATTTTAATGGAACATCATTGTCTTTGAAGGGCTAAATAAGAGTTTCACACAGAGGTCAACAAAGAGTGCAGGATCAGCAGTAGCAGGCCACAGCATCTAACCAAAGAAAACTCCAAAGAGGATGTCTTCAAGAACCAGTTATTACAGGAATAGGAGAAGATGGGCTAGTTTATGGAAAGACTGAAGGATGACAAAGGAACAGTCACAGTACTTTATTAAAAGCCTCACAATGTCTAGAAAAAAGCAAGAAAGACTGCAGGCACATTGAGTGGATCATCTGGGGCAAACTTTTGGGAGAAAGTGGACAATCCCTCTGTACTTTCTACAAAAAAAATAATAAAGAGGCTCCAGGGAGTCAAGAACATGAAGCTACAGCTCCCTCCTTCTTGATTCTAGACTCATTTGGAATTTACTTTCCGAGCAAGTTCAACATATCTCTTTCATTTCATCTATTCCAATAATCTAGTTTTTCAGGAGGCCATGGGAGGAGATGTAACTTGCTCAAAGTCATAGAGCCAGGGCCAGGATTATAAGTAAAGTCACAAGGTTAGTTAAGAGTTTTCACAATAGGCCACTACCTCTTTGGCTTTAGAAACAACTAATTTTAAAATCTTTTAAGAAAAGGTTGACCACTAGATATATACCATGAAGGGTATAACATCCTCCAAAATCTATAAAGAAATAATGTGGGAGGGATGGGCAGATGGAGAAGCAAAGGGTGAGAAGACAAGAGAGGGATCCATGGGTAGGGGGAGATTAAGGAATAGCAAAACAAGTTAAGAAGCATAATAAAAACAAAGAGTCAGCAGGCATAGGAAAGATATATATATATATGTGGAGGTAGAAGTGGCAGGATGTATGTGTGTGCATGTGCATGTATATATTTACATATATATATACATAAATGTATTCTTTTTTAACTATAGCCTTGCTTGGGGGAGGAGTGGGGGGAATACAAAGGAGAAAATAGAATAAAGTAAAAAAAATTTTGCAGTAGAGAATAAAAGAACAATTTATAAGTTTAAAAAAGTCATCTTTTTCTTATAGTCAATGAAGACAATGCAAAAATGAAATATAAAGGTCTATTCTTTCTTTAGGGCAGAATGCAGTCAAGCAAAATGGTCTCAGCTTTCCCAGGCTCCCTTTTCTGATGCCAGCTAAGCTTAGCTTTGCCTTTTAAGGAAAAGAGCTGGATACATAAAAAAGTATTCCCTGCAAAGGAAAAAGTACTATTTATTGAACATCATCCACCTGGAGAAAAGATGATTTAGGGGGAAATAAGAGTTGTTCACAAACTAAGTTTGAGTTAACTATTGAACATCCTGGTGGACATATGGGACTAAAGTTCAGGAGTTAGAACAGGGCTAGATATGTAGATTTGGTAGTCATCTACATAAAGATCATTAAACCCATAAGAAGAGATGGCCTTACCCATCAAGGCCCCATAAAAAAGAGAAAGGGCTCTAGCAAGAGGGAAAAAGGATGATGATCTAGCAAAGAAAATAAAAAGGGGTGTGGAGATAGATAAGGAGGACAATCAAGGAAGAATGATTTTAAGAGAGTCTGAGAGGAAAAAATGACTATAAAATCTACAGAGGTAAGATAGAATGAGGCCTAAAAAAAGGCACTAGATTTAGCAAGTAAGGTTTCCTTGATCAACTTGGAGAAAGCAGCTTCGGTTCAGATATCAATAAGCATGCAAGGAATTAAGGAGTGACCACTGAAGCCAACTAGCATAAATGATCATTTCTAGAAATCTGGCCACACAAGAGAAGAACACTATAGAATGAAAGCTTGAGGAGATAATGGAACAAGTTTCTAGCATTTCTAACCTGAATTAGAACCTCGAGTGACAAAAGTAAAGACTTCAGTATGTGTGTAGGAAAGGAACCAGCAGATAAGGAGAATTAAAGGTGAGTGAATGAAAAAGAAAGATTTCCAAGAAAATAGGAAGGAATAAGTCCTGGAAAGACAGGCCATCTCTTTTTCAGATATTGATGTGTAGGTGGAGAAAATCAGGGAGATGAGAAAGAATTTAGCAGTATGGTATGGAGAAAAAGAGGAAGGTGAAAATGGACAGCCTTTTTTTTTTCAGTTAAATAGAGGGTATGGGATGAAAAGTGGGAGAGAAAGAAGCATGAGCAAAAAAAAAAAAAAAAAAGGGTTGCAACATTGCAGGAAGTATGATAGCCAGTCAGGGAAGAATATCGGCACTGATATGGGCATGTATCAGCACTGGTCTAGTTGAAATGATACAAGAAATTTGTAGCAAAGCACATTGGAGTCGTTGAAAAGACCCAAAGAAGCAGATAGGGAGAATAATTCATGGCTGGGATTTGGCAGGCCAAAGCTGAAATAGGATAAGAGAACGAGAGATTTAGGGTAGTTTATAGTCCAGCATTGAACTGGTCATAGACTGTGAGGGCCAGAACAGGTGGGTAGCTCTTCTACCTGTACACAGCAGTACTTTGCAACATAGTTAGATGTGTCATACTACCACGTTAGACTATAAGTTCCAAATTTCTCACCCAACTTCCAAGGAAGTGAGATTTATCCCTTCTATTTTCTAAGGCTTATGGCCACTATCAGTTAAACTCCTACTTCCTATTTCTCTAGCTCATCTGTTACTCCAACTAGTTCTGCGATTAAATACACAAAACCTGAGGATGCTTCACAGGACTGGGCTCAGGAGAACTAGGTTATTTCACATTTTTCATCAGCATATCTCAGGCCTGTAAAAAGCTATCATACATGAGATAGGTCAACAGTCTTTGAATTCATCAAACACTGAAAGACAAATCTTTCATAAGTGTATCAAAACAGACTGTTCTTGCTTTATATAAATTCACATTTAACAGATTTGACTTTACATAAAGAATTCTGAAAGAAATCTGCATTCAGATATGTGAGTAAAAAATAGAACTACTGTCCAATAAAGTGAAAGAAGAAACTTTTGGTTAGAGAACTGCAATTCTCTAAATCTAAATAGTTATGGATGATAGTTAGATGCAGAGTACAGACATCCTTTTCCTATCCAATAACTATAACAATGTTATTCAATGATTAGGTGTGAATAATATTGCTATTCTCGGTAATACAATGATCCAACACTATTCTGAAGGAATAATGAAATATAATGAAAATACTTTCCATATCCAAAGAAAGGATTTATGTCTGAATATGGATTGAAGCATATTTTTAAAACTTTAGTTTTTGAGGGTTTTTTTCCCAAGGGACAGGGAGGAAATCTACGTTTTCTTTCCCATTACTTTTATGGAAATGTTCAGCATAACTTCACATGTGCCTTCTCAGTAGGAGAGGGGTGGGGAGAAAGAAATAAAGAGATCTAGAATTCAAAGTTTTAAAAACAAATATTACAAATTGTTTTATACATAACTAGAAAAAAATATTAAATAATGAAAAAAATCACTTTACATAGAGGTCTGTGGAATGTTCTATTTATATAAAGCAAGAACTGTGGGTACATACAGAATTACTCTAATTTGAAGCCTATTATGAGGACTTAAAACACAACTGGCTTTATAGTAATTTCATTTATGCTTTTCGCTCTTATGAATGTCAATTTATAGTAAAGGATGGTCTGAAACTGATATCCTTTCCATATTCACTATATATATAGTTTCTCTTTAGCATATATTTTCTGATGTTAACAGGGATTCTATAGTTTGACTAAAGGTTTGGGGAATTGTTTTGGGAGGGCTATACTTATTAAATTTAAAAACTAAATTCCATTTTTCAATTATTTGATGTTCAGTAAGTATAAAAGTTTCTAAAATTGACTAAAATTTTTTTCACATTCATTAAACTTAAAAACTAAATTCATTTGATGAATTATTTGATATTCGGTAAGTTATGAATTCTGGCTGAAGGTATTCCTATGTCAATACATTTGTAAGTACTGATTTTCTAGTATTCATTTGTGGGCATTTTATAAAGTTTATACTTAGATGAAGACTTTTCTACTATATTTAAAATAGCTTTATCCAGTATGAAATCTATGATGCTTAGTAAGATGCTCCCTCTGATTAAAAGCTTTCCCACATTCATTACACTTAAAGGGTTTCTCTCCAGTATGGATTCTCCAATGTCTGGTAAGATTTCTACCCTGACTAAAGGCTCTACCACACTTAGTACATTTATAGGGTTTCTCTCCAGTATGAATTCGCTGATGTTGAGTAAGACTCCTTCCTTGACCAAAAGCTCTTCCACATACATTACAATGATAGGGTTTCTCACCAGTATGAATTCTTTGATGTTCAGTAAGGGATGAACTCTGGCTGAAGGCTTGTCCACATTCATTACACTTATAGGGTTTCTCTCCTGTGTGAATTCTCTTATGTTTAATAAGATTTCCCCTTTGGGTAAAGGCCTTCTCACATATATTACATATATAAGGTTTTTCTCCGGTATGAATTCTCTGATGTTGAATAAGGCACCTACCTTGGCTAAATGTTTTCCCACATTCATCACAATGATAAGGCTTTTCTCCTTTAACACGTTTCTGATGCTTAATAAGGCTAGTGGTTGGTCCAAAAGCATTTCCAACTGTATTACATTTAGGATTAGATCCAACATGGGAGACCTGATGCTGGATAAAAGATGAACTAGTGCTAAAGGCTTTTCCACATACATTACATCTATATGGGCTTTTTCCAGTATTAATTCTCTGTTTACTAAGACGGCCTCTCTGGCTGAAGGATTTCCCATGATCATTATAAGTGTAATTTTTCTCTCCTACATTTCTTTCATGTTCAGAAAGGGATGAATTTTGACTGAAGGCTTGCCCACATTTATCATATTTATAGGATTTTTTCCTAGTGTGAACTCTCTGATGGTGAATAAGAGACGACTGGTTACTGAAAACTTTCACACACTCATCACATTTATAGGATTTTTCTCCTGTATGAATCCTCTGAGGTTTAGTAAGAGATGAGCCATCAGAGGTTTTCCCAGTGTCACTGTATTTATAAGATTTCTCTCCAGTATCAATTGTCTCCTGGTTAGTAAGATATGCCATTTGGCTGAAGATGTTCCTACATTCAACATAATTATAGGTCTTCTCTCCAATATGACTTCTCTGTTGTTGAGTCAGATATTCTCTTTGATTTAAGTCTTCTTCATATTCATTACATGTGTAGGATTTCTCTTCAACAGGTACTTCAGGATACTGAGTAATATCTGGTTGGTAACTAAAAGCTTTACTGCATTTGCTATATTTATAAGATTCCTTCCCTGAGGCAATTCTATTACGTTTAATTAGGTCAGACAACTTTTTCAGGGTCTTTTCACGTGTATCATGTTGATACAAATTCTTTTCTACAGGCACAGCTTGTTGTCTCACAAGGATCGATCCCGGACTGTAATTTCTCCGAAATGTAATTTCTTTCACTGTATTAGAGGTTTTCTGGTGTATGGTTAGTGCTTTCCTTGAATTTCTCTCTAAGTTTCCCTGCTGTTTCATCTCAAATTTGCCATCACACTCCCAATCCTTGACCAACTCCTCAGGATCATCCACTGTTAGTCTTTCCTGGGATGACTTTTCATCAGAGATATTTTGCTTTGAATTTGATTCCTTGGCCATGTGTCTAGTTCTCCAATCTGAAAGGGAAAAAAAGGATTTTCTAGATAGTAGCATAAAAAGGAAGATCTTACTGCATTGAGAAAACAGATGAGAAGTAGTACACTTTGTCCCACGTGTCACCTTTCTTGTAAGGGCTCTGTCTGTTTTTACAACTCTAGGTTATTTTTCTCTACTGTAGATTCCCAAGTTTGAGGGTATGCCTGTTTTAAGTACCCTGGTATATGGTACATAAAAGTATAACTATTGACAGCTAACTTTTGCTAAAAAAGATGAATTATAAAGATTCAAATTTATGAAGTTAACTTAATGATTATAAGAGAAATAGTGCTCAATTATCAAATAATTCATGTCAATTTTGCATTATGATTTTTATGTATTTTTAATCTTCCTTATTAGATTATCTATTTCTTGAGAGCAGGAATTTTATTTCATTTATCTTTAAAGTTCCTTTATCACACAATAAATGTTTAATAAGCAGTTACTGTGTGCCAAGCACTGTGCTAAGTGCTAAAGAAACAAAAAGAAGCAAGGATTTCACAATCTAATAGGGGGAGACAATAGAACCAAGAAATACATCACCTTGTTCATGAAACAGCAAGAAGGCTAATGTCACTGATCAGAATATGTGATGGGAAGTAAGATACAAGAAGACTAGAAAAGCTGGTCGGGGATGGGGAGCAAGGAGAAGGACCCATATTAAGGGCTGTGAATGCAAGAGCAATTTGTATTTGATCCTAGCATTGATAGGGAAGCAGTGCATCTTACTAAATAATGAAGGGTATGAGAAAGAGAAAAAGGGAGAAAGAGAGACAGAGACAGACACACACAGAGAATGAGAGAGAGAGAAAAACCGTGTGTATGTGACAAGATTGTACCTGTGTTAAGGAAAATAAATTTACTGGCTGAATAGAAGATCAATTAGAGTGAAAGAGGGAGAGATCTGAATCAGGCAGAATACTCAAGGTCTGTGCTCGAGTGATGGCAATGTAAAAGGAAAAGGGGACATATTCTAGAGACAGTAAAAAGATGAAACTGACAGGTCCTAGTAGCAGCTTGGATGTGGGATGATGAGAATTCCAGGATAACTCCTAGGCTGTGAGTGGGAGGAACTGAGAAGACAGTGATTTCCTATAGTAATAGGGAAGGTAAGAGGCAAAGGGAGAGTTTAAGAGGGAAAATAATGAATTTTATTTTGGACATAATCATCTGAAGATGGACATATAGATCTAGATGTGTGAAATGCCATCAGAGATGTAAGATTAGAGATCAGTATAGAGAAAGAGACAGAAAAGGTAGATTTGAAAATCATTAGCATAGAGATAGTTTTATCCATGGAAGTTGATGAGGTCACCAAAGAAAGTACAGAAGGAGAAGAGAATAGGGCCCAAGACAGAACACTATGGGATACTCATGATACCTATGTTAAAAATAAAAAAATAAATTTAAATAATAGATGAGTGTGTATATAGATATACATATATGCACATACACACGTGTGTATATGTGTGTGTTAAGAGTGAGCTAGAGAAGGATCCAGCACATGAGTGGTCAGTTAGGTAATCATTATGAACCAGAAGTTAGAAAGAATATCAAGGACTGCTGAAAGGTCAAGGAGGATAAGGACTGAAGAAGGACCATTAGATTTGGCAACTACAAGATTATAGAAGTAATTTTGAGGACAGGTTTCAATGAAATGATGAGGTGAAAGTTAGATTGTAAGGGTTAAAAGAAAGTGATAGGAGAAAAAGTGGAAGCAGCTGGTATTAAATAGTGTTTTTAAGCATCAAGGGCAGAAGGGATCCAGGACAACAGTTAGTGGCTATGGAAAGACCAATGAGGGTTTATCCCAGGATGAGAGAGACGTGGGAATATGTGTAGTCAGTAGTAGGAAATGATTCCTTAGAAAGAAAGAAACTAAATGTAAGGACCCATTTGAAGTTATGTAACATAAATTTGTAGTGGAGCCAATTAGAATGTCTGTGTGATATTCTCATGCAAGGCAAGGGTATAATCATCTTTGTGTGTGGCTGAGGTAAGGGTGGGAGAGTGACTCCTGTAAAATAAGTAGGTTAAGGAAGTGAGTGGTAAGGATATCTAAGGGAGAATCAGTGTCTGTTTGACATTCCCTAATCTGAGCAGAAGTTATGGGAATGAGAAGAGAAAAACTTTAATCCAGGTATTGAACTTGTTGAGGAAGGAAGAGAAGTGACCTGGGAGGTCCAAAGACAATAGCTACCAGAATTTTGATTAGGTGGTAGAAATGAATAGGATTAACCTCAAAGAAAGAGATTACTGAATGACTAAAAAAGAACATGGAAGTAGCAATGGGGAAGAAGAAGCATTCCAACTCCCCCACCTCAACTAGTGAGCTAAGGAGAGTAAGGGAAGATAACAGCTAGTACTGGAAAGGGTAGCCAAGAAAACTTTGCCATCAGGGGACATCCAGATTTCAGTAAGAGCTAGTAGATGAAAAGGCTCAGAAAGTAATAGATTTAAGATGAAGGGAACTGGCTGTTAGGGGATGAGGAATGGGGTTTGGATGATGATTTACAAGATTTCAGAGTCACTGAGCTATGAAGAATACGATCAGGTATGAGAATGTTCATTGTTGAATAAATGGTGGTACTCCTCTACCCTCAAAAGAGAGACACAAATGAAGATGGGAGGCCTGAAATTAAAGGGAGATTTGCTCTTCTTTGAAATAGAAGTTCTTTATATCTCAGTTGGGAGATTAGGCTGGTAGCAAGTGGCTGAAGAAGCCTTATTTGAAGAAAGATCGAAGTGATAGCTTTTGGAAGATGCCCAGTGACTCTTAACAGCCTTTCTTCAAAAGAAAGCTTTGCTCCAAGAGATGAAAGGTTCAGAGCCGGACTGCATCTGTGCACTGAGGTCTTTTCACCTAAGATGGTGAGGCAGCAATACAAAGTAGTAGTCTCTGAGCAGATGGAAGATGCCCAACTTGGCTTCTAGCAGCCTTTCCTTGGGAACATGCTTTTTCTTTTCTTCTTTAACAATTCTGGCCCTATAGTTAATAATTCCAATGATATTCTGTCCTCGGCCCTTGAATCTCTATTGTTAGAAAGCTGAATAAAAAGCTAGATGCCCAGTTGGCAATTGTGCTGTAACAGAGATTCCTTTTAAGGTATATTTTGCCTAGATCACTGCTAAGATCCTTTCTAATACTAAATTCCAATGATTTGTGGCCTAGAAGCTATTCCTTGACTTTAGCATGTCCTATCCCTGAGCTGTGCCATAAGCTCTCCCATGCCTGAAATGCATCCCCCTCAACTTACCCGCTGTAAAACCCAATTGAAGTGTTTTACTATAACCCAGCTGTCTATGCCAAGGGTTATTATTACTCTCCTCATGTAAAGAGCAGAGATTCTGATTTTGATGTACCCAGCACTTAGCACAATGCCTTCCCTATTACAGATACTTTATATCTGATGAATTCAACTGGTAAGATGGATATTCTAATTCCTTTCCCTTCACACCTACAAGATTAGGGACAAATTCCCCGACTAGCCATTTAGATGTCCTCAAAGTATGATTGAATCCAAGGTGGTCAACTTCAGATCCCACCACTCAAAAGCAAGCATCTTCTGATGTGGTCAAGCCAGGCTTCTTCACTGTGCTCTTCCCCTGGCCTCCCCTTCCTTCTCTCTCTCCATCTGGTGGGTTGCAATTTAATTTTCAGACATGATTTTACTTTCCAAACACATTTAAACATCCCCAAAGACAATAAACCATTGTTGTGCTTCGAAACAATTCTCATCTGCAGCGTCTACCCATGTATTTGTCAATCTTTACACACTTGCTGATTGTTCATTCAGGAGAGTGAGGCAGGAAAACGTAATCCCCAAGAGTGGTCAAAGAGATAATTCTCTTGGGCTGCGGCTAACTTCCAGACTGCTCTGAGAAAGGCTCCTTCTTCATCCTTTCAAAGGGGCTTCATCCATGCCAGATCTGCTGAGCTGCTGCTTACACAGCTTTCCATCCTCTCATTTCTCACTCACTCACCTGGACAGGAAGCTTTGGCAACTTCTCTCTTCAGAGCCCATGGTTCTTCCCCTTGCTCCAGTTGGGAGATCAAGTCTGGTTTGGAAACTGGAAGGCCTATTCATGCAGGAAGAAAAGGAAAGATAATGAGACAGAAATACTGAATCTGTAGGCCCTTCCAATGCAGACAAAGAACATGAACTGAAAAGATTTAAGGCAGAGGCTCATCACCTAACATGCAACCTAATGTCCTTTCTCAAACATTATTCTGAGAAGGGATTCATAGGCTTCCCCAAACCGCCAAAGGGGATCATGGCACCAAAAAGCCAAGGAACTGGTACAAAGTACCTCAGAGAGCCACTCCGAACTATGGAAGGGTGTGTGGATGATCGCCATATGGCTGCATGGTCAGATATAATGATAACAACATTAACAATATTATTAAATACCATCATATATGTTTAGCACTTTATCATTTGAACTTCCGATATACCCAATTTATGCCTCAGAAAAATTCCTCAGAGGTCGTGCAAATAATGACACACATTTTGCAGAGGAAATAGCTAAGGCTCAGAAGCCAAATGACTTGCTTAAGTCATACAGTTATTCAGTTAGAGAGTTCACAACTGAACCCCAATATCTGAAGCTAACTCCCATGCTGCGTCTTTCACTAAGTCTTTCATTTTACTTTAAAGCACTGAAATTTTGAGGAAGATACTTGGAAACAAGGGGAAGAGGATCTGAAAATAGCATAATGACATTCTAAATTTTTAGTTTTCCCCAGACTTTTGTCATGGGAAAGGGAGCAGATATCCCACCTCTTGGCACCAGAGGCATAAAGGACCTTCTTTGTTCTACCTCAAAACAAAATTCAGCTGAGCATTCTGGATACCTCACAGCCTCCAGCAAACGAAGGTACAAAGACAGCACAGCAGTGAGTTATGGGAGAAGCTCTGCTTACCCAGAGAGATCAGGTTTTGATAGTTCTCCAACATTACATCCCTGTACAGATCTCGCTGAGCAGGGTCCAGCTGCCCCCATTCTTCCCAGGTAAAGTCCACAGCTACATCCTGGAATGTCAGTGCCTCCTGAAACACCAAACAGGTTTCTGATTCTCCACAAGACATCATCCCTCCCTTGGCCCCTTTGAGGAAAATGAGGATTACAGCACATACCCAAAGCAGTGCTCAATTTTGAAGGTTCGGTCAGAGGGTTCCCATTCACATGGATGTTGCTAAGTTTCTTGTATGAGATTTTAGGAGATGTACATAGTTCTGATTTGTAAATAAAACTTTTCTTCAAACATTATCTATCAGAGTGAGACTGAAACCCCCAAACCACAGAAAATACACAACATCGCTTTCCTATTCATTACAACTTACCTTAGCTATCAGATTGACCTAAGCCTAGACAGTTTCCTTTCGAGTCTTCTCTTTCATCCATTCTAAAGCTTTAAGTGTGTAGAGTACCCTTCATCTGCTCTAAATTCCTATTCTGATGCTTTTTTGTATCAAGGTAGATTCTCTGGTTTCTGAAGGACTATGCAGAGGACCTGTGGGTTCTAGCAGGTTTTACTACATTGAATAGGTTTTGATTATAATCCTAGCATCAGACAATCCCTGCTCGCCAAGGAAGAAATCTGGAAACACACAACACCTTGAAATGGATTCTTTGACCAAGGAAAGCCGTGATCCCTTTCACCCCTTTTCCCCCTAAATGCCAAATGACCTTCAGTCTATGTTCTACCTACTGCTTTTACAGAGAAGAAATAGGAGCAAAGGGTACTAAAAAATGCAGTTGTTCAGAATATTGTGGATACTGTTGTAATGATTGCATTAAATCCCTGAACATTACAGCACTTCCTAAATGAGATCTATAGTCTCCCAAGGACCTCTCAGCAATGTCTCCGCTGAGGAAATAAAGACAAAAGTCAAACAGTCTAAATTCCTTATGATGGGAAGACTTCTTCAAATATAATAATATTCTTCATCATCATAGTCAGGCAATATACTCAGGCAATAATTTTTGCCAATGTTTCTCTATACTCAGAGCCTTCTCCCTCACCCAACTGATCCTCTACAGTGAATCTCTTTCATGTTTCAGAACCCTTTCCTACGTATTCTATCTAAGTTGACCTATCTCTCTGCTAAACAGATATTGTTTGGGGCTCAGTTTGTTTCTTACTCATGCATTTCCTTATGTCCCCTTAAAAAACATTGCATATCTGTAGCTCTGCACTGGTTTAGCCTCCATTTCAGATGACTCATCATGTGGCGTTCAATGAAAACAAAGGCATTCTTCCAAGGCTACTTTTACAAATATCATAGCGATGTGGTGTAGCCATTGTCAGGAATGATGGGAACTCTACTCGAGTCCATTCTGTTCCCTCAGTCAACCTTATCAAGCACAAAAAGAGACTAGATTCCTGAGTCTGTTTTGTCAGCATGGCTAAGGCATATTCAACTCACCAAATCAAACAAGGTACCCCTCTTTCTTAAGCAGGTCCACTAGACACAACTTTTGCCACCAAAGCAACTCATTATCCTATATTAAACCCTATTTCCTCCAACATGCAGTTGCTGACATAGACATAATGCACATGCATGTTTGTTCTCGACTACAATCTTCTCTTTAGATCAGGGGTCCTCAAACTACGGCCGGTAGGCCAGATGCAGCAGCTGAGGACATTTATCCCCCTCACCCAGGGCTATGAAGTTTCTTTATTTAAAGGCCCACAAAACAAAGTTTTTGTTTTTACTATAGTCTGGCCCTCCAACAGTCTGAGGGACAGTGAACTGGCCCTTATTTAAAAAGTTTGAGGATCCCTGCGTCTAGATCCTGCCCTTACTTCCCCTTGCTCTCTTCCCTCTGACTTTTAAATAATCCTCTTCACTCACCAGCCACTTTTAAATCATTGAGATTTTGCCCGTGAGCCTTTTCATGACCATAAAGGGCCCTTGTGACTATAACACCTGTTAGGAATTTTTCATTCTGAACCTGCTCTTCCACAACTTGGTCCTTCATTAAAAGTATTACCAGTGAAAGCGCTGCTAGATAATAATAATAAAGATAATAAAGGAAGAGACATTCATCAAGTAGAGACCATTCCATATAGAACACATCTTCTAGGAAGATGGGGTTAGTCACTTGAGTGACTGGCAACTAGAGCTCAGGTTTATCAGAGATTATCCTGGGGCAATAAGTTCCACAAGAAAGATCTATTAGCTAAGAACTGATCTAGCATTTAAAGGACATAAAAATTCCAACTCACCTGGGCTCTGCTTGTCAAGAATACAGAGCTATGCCCCTCCTCGATGTTGCCCTCTTGGACCAGTGTAGAATCCTCAGAAGGCAGAGCTAAGAAGGAAAATGTAGACGTTTACTATTATCTTACAGCTATCAGATGCTTCCTTTTTCCACTACACACATTTCCTTCCTTGGGAGAAGAGAAGTAACAACATTTATTGAGATCCAGGTGTCTTGTCACCTTCCTTGAACTCCAAAAGCCCTGAGAAGACTCTATCCTGACACTTACCCTGTAAGGGTTAAACTTATTACTCAGTGATGAACTCCACTACTTCATTATCATGATTCAAACGTCATTCCCTGCCCCCAACTGCCAGGTCCCTTATTCCCAATCCCCTCAAACCAAACCCAATAACATCCTGCTTTAAAGCTACCAAACTCTTCCCCTGGCTCTCTGAAATAGCTGCTCCAGAGTCAACAAACCTATTTTCACCTTAAATGGTTTCCTTTCCCACTCCTTTCATCTGCTGCTAATCATTGTCTCCCTTGGGATAACCCAGCCTCCTGGGGTTCCCTTTCCAGAATGGGCTGCACTGTCACTCACTGAGGTGGGAGACTTGCAAGACTCCTTGTCCCCCACTGCCACTTCCAGGTTCTCCCTCTACTGCCATCGGTGGTAACCTCTCCTCCTGAGAGGTTCTCCATTTATCACCCAATCAAAATTCTAGCAGTAGTTGTCCACCAACCATCAGGCCTCTCCCCTTCCTTCCTCAATGTGGATCCATGTCTGGTTCAATCTTCTTCCCTCCCTAACTCTTGTTCTCACACTAGATTTCAAGATACATCCTCTCCCTCAAACATGCTTGGCTCCTAGTTGCTTGTTATTTCACATAAGTACTCATTCCTCCAACTTCAACCACAGATGGTCATGGCTTCAGCCTTGCCATCACATACAAACCAAATCCACATTTCCAGAGTCTGAAGTTCCCTTATTTGATCACAATCTATTATGATCATGCTTGCAACTCCAAACCTTATTCATATAAATCTTTTGACCTCCTATCCCTCAATCTCTCAGTTAGGAGGCACAATGGGTAGAGTTCTAGGAGTGGAATCAGGAAGATCTGAGTTCGAATCAGGCTTCAAGATGTTCACTAGCTGTGTGACTGTGGTTAAGGCACTTAAACCTAAGTTAGTTCTCTTAATTGTAAAATGGGGATGTGTCCCTACTTTACTGTGAGGATCAAATAAGTTATTTGCATTGCATTTCTCACACAGTGAGAAGTACTACATGCGCTCTCACACACTGTAGATGCTATGTAAATAATTATTTCATTTCCCTTTCATCCCCCATTAAGTTCTCTCAGACCTCAGTCAGATGAGCCATACTCTGATCTTGATTTCTCAATTAACTAGTCTAACTCTGTATTGTCTGCTGTGTTGTCAAGCTTTAATCTTGTATTATTCCTTGTATTATTGTATTATTCCTAACGTTTTAACTTTTTACTCCTATAAACGTTTTACTTCTATAAATATGCTATTAAAATGCTCCTTAACGTTTTACTCCCATAAAAATGCTGAACTAAGTTGGACAAGAATCCGAAAACCATGTTTCCTGGGTCTACGACAAATTTATGATCCACTATTTCAACTGGGATTTCACTGCTGCAAGACAATCCTTTTTCATCTCCTAATTAATTCACCATATAGTATGGTGGTTTTTTCAAAGCTTTTCATCCTCCTCAAAACTTTTGTACATTCTACCCCCACTTTCTCAGCAGAGAACTTTGCCTCTTATTTTACTGAAAAAGTTCAGACCATTTGCAGAGAGCTCTTCCCTTCTCCCCCTCATCCACCATTACCCAGACTCAGACTTTAGCCTGATCTCACATGAAGATGTAATCTTTGTCGCTGGCAAAGTAATCCCCATGCTGGCTCCTTCAGCAGATGGCCCCCTCCATCATCCCAACTTTCTCACTTCTCTTTCATCTCTCAAATGCCCTATCTTTCTCTACTGCCCACAAATACACCCATCTCTTCCCCATCCTCAAAAAAAACCTTTCTTGATCCATCCATTCCTGCTAGCTAACTCCTCATTATCAATGATTCTTTTTGTGGCTTAACTTTTGGGGAGAATATCTAAAAAAGATGGCTCTACTTTTCTTCTAAAATGGGCTTTCTGTCATTCAACCAAAATTGCTCTCTCCAAAGTTGCTATTTCTCAATTGACAAATCTAATGCCCTCAGCTCAACTTTCATTCTTTGAGAGCTCTCTGAAGCTGTCTTTTCTTTTCTCTCTATACTGCAGCTTCTTAAACTGTGGATCTCAACACCATGTGGGTCTTATATCTAAATAAAGAGGTCACAAAATTATGATTTATTATCAGCAAATGTTTGATTTATATACCTATTTTATATATTTATGTGCCTGGAGTCACATAAAAATTTCTCAAGGCAAAAAGGTCACGAGTGGAAAGAGTTTAAGAAGCGTTGCTCTATGCTACTTCACTTGGAGATCTTAATAGCTTTTTTCATGGATTCAGCCCTTTTTATGCTGACTTAAGGTCTATCTGTGCAGCCATCAACTCTCTGCTGCCCTTTAGTTTTGCATCTCTTTAACAGCGAACTGGCTATCTCATATTAAATGTCTCATGGACATAGTGAACTCAACATGTTGAAAGCTGCAATCATCTTTTGTCCCAAATCTTTTTTCCTAATTTTCCTGTTAGTGTTGAGGGTATCACCATTCTCCCAATCACTCAAGGTATAATCTGACCTTATCAATCAACCCCAACTGCTCTCCCCAAAGTGATTATTAGATTGTACTCCTCTCATATCCCACATCACATGCTGCATTTACCTCCTTAAAATCTATTGCACAGACCCCCTTCTCTCTTCTGACAGACTCTCATCCCCTCCAACACACAGGTTCAGACACAGGTCTGAACACACTCAATAATGCAGTGGCTCCCTATCACCATCAGGATCAAATATAAAATCTTTTGTTTCAGGGGTAGTTAGGTGATGGTCCAGTGGATACAGCACTGGCCCTGGAGTCAGGAGGACCTGAGTTTCAATCCAGCTTCAAACACTTGACACTTACTATCTGTGTGATCCTGGGTAGGTAACTTAACTCCATTTACCACACCAAAAAAAAAAAAAAGTTTCAAGTTCAAGACCTTTATAATCTACTCTCCCCTTTGTTTTCTTGTACTTCATTCCCCTTCTTCGATCCTCAGTGAACCAGAGATCTTGAGGGTCTCCACTTCTCTCCTGATTAGGCATTTCACTGGCTGCTTTCCATGCCTAGAATCTTCTCCTTCCTACCTTCTGCCTCCTGGTTTCCCCTGCTTTTATGCCCCAGTTAAAATTCTACCTTCTATAGAAAGCACCTTTAATTCTAGTACCTTCTTTCTTTGGATCATTTTCAAATTAACCTGTATAGATCTTTTATGTGCAATTGTTTGCATATTGCCAGAATGTTGTGAGCTCCTTGAGAGCAGTCTTTTGCCTTCTTTTCTTTTAATTCCAGAGAGCCCAGGACAATGCCTTCACACACAGGAGGCACTTTATGTTTATTGACTGAGACAAAACCCACCTGAGTATGGTTCCCATACATAGAGTGAGTTTAAGTATAGCCCTACCAGGTCCCAGGATCTAATCTCAAAGATGAACATGGCTGAATTAACCGTCCACCTCAATCTTTTTGACCAATCGTTATATTAAGGCACAGAACTGAAGTTTAAGAATCAGGAGACACAAAGTGGACAAACTCTTTCCTAAACCTGCTAAGTAATCTATAATATGTAAAAATTAACTTCTTTGCCAATTCTTATTAAGTTATACCTTTTTGAAGACCTTTCCTATTTGAAAAAAAAAGATTCTGTGAAGTCTGCTAAATGAGTAACATTAATTTGGCTAGTAGAAATGTAGTATAACAAACTAAATCACAAAATAGGAGTCAGGAAACTGATTTTAGGTCGGGCTCGTAATCTTTCTGTGAAACCTTGGATAAGGTCTATTCCTCAATTCTCTCAAATCAAAATGGTAATAATCATTATTTGCAGTATTCTATAAGGATCTTGGCAGGAAGAATACTGAATATAGCACATACATATTCATATAGCATTTGGTAATCTGTGGAACTCCAATTCCAATTCCATTTGGAAATGACCAAAAAGAAAGTTTGCATGGGAAGGCATAAAACCTTGGTGGAGCAGCTTCCCAAATGTTTTGATGGAGATGGAATAATTGGGGTCTACCCTCCTAAAGAAACTACCATGAAATCTTAAATACTGCTATTCATGAAATATTAGGAACCACCTTAAATATTCCCACCGGGCAGCATCCTCCTACACTAGTTTTCGCTGGAGATACTGTCATATGTCATTTTTTCCCCTTCTAAGTCCACCATGTTATAATTCTCACCTCCTTCCTCTACCATTTGGGCCAAATCCTCTACCAAGGCCACCACCTCCTCGCTTGTTTTTGGACTTTGTGATTTCACCCAAGTCCTGACGTCCCCAGGCAGGATGGCCAGGAATTGTTCCAGCACCAGCAGCTCCAGGATTTGCTCCTTTGTATGAATGTCTGGCCTCAGCCATTGAAGACAAAGTGCCTGAAGTTGGCTCAGGGCCTCAAGGGGCCCGGCCCCTTCTGGGTATCGAAAAAGCCTGAAGCGCTGTCGAGAAGCCTCCAGGTCAGACTCCTGCTCTCCTTGGATGGTCTCCTGAATCCAAGGGACAGTCATTCCCGGGATGCTATCTTGATCATGTGTAGTGGAAATTTGGGGGTCTGGATACACAATCATTACTTCTTTCAGAGGCATCATCTCTCCAGTTGAGACTTTTCACTGAGAGATTCAAAGCTATACCCACAAGGGAGGTAACTTTTTCAGACCCAAAATGGGCACCTGTGTAATACTAATGAGGAATTGTGGGCAAGAAAAGATCAGGAGAATGGATTCGGCAGCCTCAGTTACTCAGCTGATCCACGGACCTTGGAAAAACTGTGGTGAGTTCTTGGGATGGACAAAGGGCCCATAAGGTGTGCATCAGAGAGACTTCAAGAGTAAGGTGTAAAAAGAGAACTGAGAATTGGGTCCACTAACTATGGGATATAAACATTCACAAACAAATGCAGGCACTGAAAAACACAAAGACCCTTAGTCCCCATTCTCTCATTGTAGAGCAGGAAGACTCCAAATGGGCTAAGGACAAGCACACATGAAAAGCTGGGGATGGGGAACAGGGCCCTGAATCAAGGACCCCGAAGTTGCTGCACAAATTCATACACTGAGCTGAAACTTTTTTTTAAAGTTTCCATTAAAAATCAATCTGTATGTTATATTTATCGTAGTGTCTAATATTAGCATTAAAGACCAAATGAATGTCATATTTTTTCACGTAAAATAAACAAAATATCGATTTGTTAGATGTTAAAGAGGGCACATAGCTGAATGCAATGGGAAGCTAGCCATGTTAGTGAGAAGCAGCCCAGGCAAACAGAGGAAGGAAAGTATTTCTAAAAGACCCAGGCTTCGTGTTCGACTCCCCAGATCCCCTAAGCCAAAGCAAAAACACCAGGAAAGGCCCAGTCACCTCTGCCAGTCACTTCCAGCCCTGAGCCAACACACCCTGTCATCTCTCCCAAAGCAGTTTATAAAGTAAAGCAGAAGAAAAAAAAATCTTCAATCCTTTGTCTTCATTCTCTCTCTACCGAGGAGGAGGCGGTAGGGGAGGGGCAGCAGGGGAGCCCTGGGCTTGGATGCTGACACTCAGTAGATGCTTTATCTCCTCTGAACTACAAGCGCCTCCATCTGCAAAAATCATACAATAATTTCGATGACTGCAGGCTCATCTGCCAAAAAAACAAAACAATACAAAAATACAATGCGTATCTCCCAAGACCGTCCCTTCCTATGTAAAAGCCAAGCTTCCAGGGTGAAGTAACTGTGGCGATGTTTACGCCCCTCCCCCCTCTCTTTCCACCCTATGTCTGTTTTGAGATAATCTGTAGTTAAATGAAAAGATTCTGCTTTAAATGGCTTGGCAAAAAGGTAAAACGTTATCAACGTGAAGATAATGAGGTCTTATTTGGGGTCACAGAAACCCTGGGAAGAACTCGGGGGTCAAGCCTCCTCCCCGCCTCCCACGCCCTAATCCTTTGCACCCCGGAATCTGCTCTCCCCCTCCCCGCGAGGCTGAAGCCCGCCCCCCGGCCTAGCCCGCCCCTCCTGCTTCAGCCCTAGGAGCCCCCGCGCCCGGGAGGGACTGTCATGCCCCCTCCCCAACCCCGCCCAGCAAACCCGCCCTTCTCCCACCCCGCCCAGCACTCCCACCCCTCTCCATCTCCCAGTCACACCCGCGCCTCCCTGCCCCTCCCAGTCTACCCCGCAGGTGATATCCAAAGGGATGTCGGCCCCAGAGATAACCTCCGACCTCCAGGACCGGGCCAGGCGGATGGTGAGAGACACAGCGGATATACGTAGCGACTCGCTGCCCCGGCACCTCTTCCGGTCCTGAAAACTTAGGCCATGCGCACAAACGCGCTCGAGGAAGGCGAGAAAGTACGCATGCGCGCACGCCGCCGAGCCCTTTCATGCTGCCGCTTTAACTTCCCTTCTGCTCCCATTTCCCACAGGGTCCGGGGGAGTTCCTGACTGGGTCACAAGCTGGCCGGAATCCGCACAACTATTACATTCAAACTTTCTAGCACCAGACCAGATCAGAGGGCAGAGAAGGAGCGCTAATGTCACAACTGTCAATCAGAGACACAATGTCACAAACTACTTTCCCGCCAATCAGAAGACGTGTTGCTCTTTCACCACTCGGAGGACGCACTTCCGTCTGCCAATCGGAAGCTAAGCTTCCCGCCCAATTAGAGGCCTCACTTAGCTCGACCAATCAGAATTCTTTTTCCTCCCCCTCCCCATTTGTGTCTCCATGGAAACTGCCCAAGCGTCTTTTCTTTCGCGTGCCTTAGCAATCTAAAGTACTTGCTATATACCCGGAGGATTGTTGATCTCGTAACGCAAAATTTAGTCCCTGAAAAGCACCATGGCTTCAATGAATTCTTCTGAGAAATGGGACTACAAGACACACTGTTCTGGTGGCTGTTGTGCAGAAAGCACCACAGGAGAGGGAGCTGTCCAACTCACAGATAAGCGAATCGTCCCGAGACACCCGGAGACGTCCAAAGGATCCATAAAAATCAAGGCCATCAAAGTCCCCAAATTTACAAAAAATGTTACTAAAGAAGAAAGGAATAAACTTCCTACCTACTCGGACCACGAATCAAATCAAACGGAGGGAAAAAAGAAAAAGAAAAAGGGAAAAAAAACCTCTATCACCCACTGAGGATTTCATATAAGGAGATAACAGTTTACTTTAGTGCCACTTTAAGATCTGCAGAACTCTTTGCATGTGTTATCTCGTTAGATCTTCACAAGAGGTTGGTGTCTGTTAATAATATTAATTATTAATTTAAATTGTATGCCAATATAACACAAATAATTAACAAATAAATAATGCTTGTTCCATGCCAGGCCCTGTGCTAAGTATTTTACAATGAGTGCTGTTATTATCTCCATTTTACAGTTGAGTAAACGGAGGCAATCAAATTGAGTGACTTATACAGAATCCCGCAGCTAGTGAGTGCTGTTAGCTGGACTGGAATGGGCCTCCAGCCTGCAGGTAGCCAGAGCAGACAGAGAGCAGGCTACATAGGCAGAAGAGTCAGGACAGAAACAAAAGTGTAGTTAATTTTAGAATAAGGGAAATGACATCTGCAAATGGAAGCCTCACCCCCATCCCCCTCCTAAGAAGGAAGGCTTAACGTGCTGGACCAATGGCATAACTGGACTGGATTAAGACATAAACACTTTTAGGTCTTGAGTTACTGTTCCCACAGACCCTGTGGAAATGGCATTGTGTCAAGTCTTGAGGGTCAGGCCCCCCTGCAGGGCAAAAACCAGAATTCTGGGATGGGAATAGGAGTGCAGTACCTGACAGTGACAAGGTAGAGGGATTATTGAATATGTAACAGGGAGAATTAAATCCTTCCCTTCTTCTGGTGGAATGAGAGGATGAGAACAGTTTGTTTTAACCACCACAAAGGTAGCAGAAGCAAGTGCTATGGAGCCCTTAGAGCTTGTGGAAGAAACCCGGCTCATCCACTGCATCTTAAGCCAACAGTCATCTTAACTCTGTGCTGCTACTGGACCATGATGATTCTAGAAGAGAGATTGAGGGTAATGATTTTATGCAGCCTCACTTATATCCAATTTATGCACAAATCCACATGTAATGCCTCAGTTTCTTTGAATTGTTCTGCCTCAGTTTCCTGGTGGCGACCTCTCCTTCCTTGCTCCATTGGGACTGAGAAAATAGGGACCGCTGGCCACTCTCACATTCCAAAGTCATAAAGCTCCAAATGGCTTATCTCAAATGCCTGGATGGTACTCACTTTTTGGCCCAGACTTCCTATCTCCTGCTCGACCACCTTCCTGACCTCCAACCTGTCATAACTTTTTATGATCCTTCCTGGAATTTCCACTCATCCAGTGCTCTCACTCCCCTTTGTTTCCCTGATAACTGGAGCTCTATAAAAGTCTCTGGAATTACTTGCTGGTTGCTGGATGCTTTGAGACAAGAGTCCTATCCAGCTGGCTGGCTATGGCTAGACCAAATTCTCCACTATTAGAATATTAAAAACTCTACTCTCTGACTTGCCTCAGTTTCTCCAGCATTACCAAAAAAATCACCCATACATTTTACTGTGACCTCCCAGGTAATCACATCTGCCTTGGTGATATAATCATACTGCCTAGCCTGTGCATAGCTTGCTATATTTTCAAGTTGTACTTTTAGCCTGCTCAGTCTGCACTTAGTTTGCAGTAATTCATGTCATTCTGACCTGGCGCAAACCCCAACTTCAGTCTGCTCATTGGCTGGCAGAGACTGGGAAGTTTGGGGAGCAAAAGATATTATGGGAATGGAGCTGCAGGAATGATAAGTCACCTGTCCAGATAGGAGGAGAGAAAGTTTGTCTGAGAATGTTAAAGTTTCTCCTTGAACCCAACTTTCACATAGTTCTTTATGCACTGACTAATTTATCTACTCTTTGTTTTCATTTTGTGTTTCCTTAGCAACATTGTGGTTAGAAATCATTTAAGGGCACAGTTAATGATAATAAAGAACTCTACTTTATTCTCATTACTTTTCACTTTGGAAGAACACCATTGTCTTTTTGTCTTTCTCTTGCTTTTCATGATCTCTGTGAGAGCCAGAACAGCTGGTCTGATTTCTGGCATTTTCATGGGTTGTGCATTCGACATTTTACCATTTCTTTTCCTATCCCAAAGTTCTATGATGATAGACAAGTGATGAAGCAGCTGGTCCAGATACACTGGGAGCAAACCTGAACACAGGTGGCCCTGGCCATAGGGTTGTCTTCTTGTTAGAACTAGCAGTGGGATTCCAAAATCCCTTGGGTGTCTGAACAGCCTTTTATGGATTGTACTGCTCACCTCCTGGTGTGAGGAAAAAGTGCCCCCAAAATTGTCTGCTTTACATAATCCTGGCCTATTACCATGGCAGGAAGGTTCTCCACCCTGTGGTCAAAACACAAAAATGTATACAAAAATTACTGCAAAGATGATTACACTCATAATCAGTAATGGAATATGTGCATACTTATAGATAATACAAAATCCAGTAGACCTGAAAGACAAAGCTTTTGTTGAAAGAAAACTGAGCAGGTATCACATCCAAATAGCAGCCCTGAGTAAAATAAGGCTGGTAAATGAAAGCCAGTTTATCAAAAGCCAGAGATAGATACATGGTTTTCTGGAGTGGCCACAGTTCAAATCTGGTCTCAGATACTTAACACTTCCTAGCTGTGTGACCCTGGGCAAGTCACTTAACTTCAATTGCCTCAGCAAAAAAAAAAAATATATTCTTTGATGTTGACTCATATAAAATCTTCTATTCAGGTTTGTTTGCATGAAAATCTGACAATTTGCTGAATATCCATTTTTTGGTTCAGTATTATACTTGATTTTGCTGGATATAATATTTTCATCCATGACCCTTGTTCTTATGATCTTTGATAAATAATATTCCGTGACCTGAGGTCTTTTATTATAGCTACTGATAGGTCTTGTTTTCATTGTTTATAAAATTGTTGCTTGTACAATTTTCTCTTTGATATTGAGGTTTCTTCTGGATAATTTAATTATTTCTTATATTATAGTATCCAGATCCTTTTTTTTTCCCTTTGCTTTTTCTTTCTTTCTCTTTTTTTGGTCATAAACTTCAGGTAATTTAATTTTTCTTCTTGGTATGTTCTCAAGATTTATTATTTTTCTTATGAAATGTTTTATATTGTCTTCTTTTTATTGTTTATATAAATATTTTTATTATCTTTTGGTCTCTTATAACTCCATTGACTTCCCCTTATCCAATTCTAATTTTCAGAAAGTTATTGTCTTCCTTAAGACTCTGGATTGTCTTTTCTAGTTGGTTGACTTTCTTTTCAAAATCTTGTTTTTCTTAGATTTTTTTTTTCTTTTAGTTCTTCCTCTATCCCTCTCATTTGATTTTTAAAGTCTTTTTTGAGTTCTATGAATCCTTTTTGGACAAGTAACCATTTAATATTATTTGGGGGGGTACAAGAGGATTTGTTTTGTGTTTTGTTTTGTTTTTAACTTCATTGGCCTTCTCTGAAGTTTGATGATATTAGTGGCAGTGCAGAGAATTGTGGAAATTCCCTTTTAGTCAAAGGCACAGATACTTCATTAAAGAATTTATGAATCTCAAAATGTTAATGGCAAAAATGGAAGTTTATTATTGGATAGAAAGACAATTTTGCCAAGAGACTAACTTCTTTAGTGGCAAAGTCCTATTAGGGAAATGGAGGCTGACACTGAGAAGAGAATATCTTCTCAGTGGGCAGGGTCCTGCTTTGGACATTCTGCAAAGAAATGAGTAAAAGGAAATCCATTTTAAGGTTTGCACACCAAGAGTGCAGCTCTTGGTGGGGGGCTGGGGCAGCTTGAGCTCATCAGACCAGAATCTCCCAAATGAAATTACTTTGAAGGCTTCCTCAGCCTGAATTTGAATAGAGATCCAGCTTGCCCTTGAACAGTATTGTTTATTTTCCTCTTGAGAGGATGTGAAAGTATTTGGAATCTGGGTTTTTGCAGATTAAAGGGGACATAGTTTTTGTTATTTTACAAGATTTTTATAGAGTTCACTCATGTCATAGCATTCACATGTGTCAAGATGAACCTTTGTTTTCCCTTTTCCTATAATAACTTGCTATGGTTGGCTTCTTTTTCTTTTAGCTTTTTTTTTTTTTTTTAATAAGAGCTCATTAGTGTAATCACCTCTTATACTGTGATGGGAAAAAGGGGTGGGTGCTTCTGGTTTCAATTCCTTAGCTCTCTCCTCTGACCTGGGACCTAAAACTAAGAACTCCCCCTTCCTGTAAGTGCCACAGTCAACAGCTTCCCTACCCGCTGCTTCTCCACTAACCAGGGCTGGGCAGGTTCCTTATCAATCATCTGGGCCCTAGAATTCCTTATCAGCAGAGGTTCCCTCAGTCTTCCTGGACTCAGACATCCAACTCCTCACAAAATCTTGGAGGTGAAATTTCCTATGGCTGGAGCCCAGACTATCTCCCAACCCAGCTAACTCTAGGACTCCCTGCCTATAGTTACAACAGAACTAGCCTGGAAGGACATCTTCCAATCTTCTCTGAAGAGCCCAGAAAGATCACTGTTTTGTTCCAATTGTGTGGGTGGGTGTGTATGGGGAGGACTATATAATAAACTATTAACTAAATGAATTTTGAAAGCGAGGAAGGCAATAAACTTTTATTAAATGGTTACTATATGCCAGGACAGAGATAATTTCAGGAAATACAAATACAAACCAAAAGGCAGTCCTTACCCTCAAAGAGCTTACACTCCAAACTGGAGACTGCATTTCACTTCTTTGGAGCACATTTTCATGAGATTTTCTGTTTTCCATTATGCACATTGAGTTTTAAATTTATTATTGAGAACTATGTTTTAATCTATATTCATTATTTCTTTTTTTATGGATTTCCTTTCATTTTATACCATTCTGGAGTTATTTATTTTATGCAGTTTAGGGATTTTAGAGACTTTTCTATTTTATGACATTGTCTAATGAAAGAAGAAATAGGAAATAATACCAATCTATATTTTCTTTGAGTACTAAAAATGCATCCTTCTAATAAAGGATTCTCTCTATTGATTTAGTTTAGTTTCTGAGCTTTCATTGAGTTTTTCCTCTTAGAATTTTTGTTTTACAAGCTTTTAGCATTATTTTTGTATTCCTTTTCATTTTCATCATTCCATTTCATTCCTTTCCATTTCATTCACTTTCATTCTGGGGAGCGGAGGGGAAGTCACCTAATTGCTAGTCGTTACAATCTAATTGTTAGGGTAGACACCACAGATATACTCATTTTTAGAGCTCTTCATTCACTAGTGCCCCTAACCAGAGTATTCTTCGAAAGGAGAAGACTGAATATGAGTTTCTTATCAATTTTCTTTTGGCCTGATATGGCCAATAACATTGGCTATCTGCCCCATTTCCTCCACTTGTTCTCCGTTTCTGCACTGTTGGGCAGAATTGGAGTCTGCTATATTTTCAGGGCAAGATGGACAAAACCTCTTCAAGTTTGGGGTCCTTTCTCCTATTATTCTATATTCAGATAACAGCATGTTTTTGGCAGCTTGTCCTTATTCCTTAATTGTAACGTGACTCCTTTCACGAGCGGAGTATCTGCCCTCTACTTACCCATTTTCTGGGTCTTCGGTCGTCACCGGCTTCCGAGGAAGAACTAAACACTGAGCCGAGTTGCCAGAGGTCAAACGGAGTTTATTCTTACACAGCTACATCAGGTCAAAGAGAGCGTGCTCCAGGAAGTACATTGTATTTATAGCCTTTTTGGTTTTTACAGCACCAATCAGGATGTCTGATATAGCATCATCCTTAAAAGGTAATCCTGAGTTTAACAAATCTGTGCTCTTTTGGTGGTTACTAAGTCCTAATCCCTATCCCAGCCCCCAACAATTCCCCCTTTTTTGTTTAAGCCAGTGCTGAAAGCGCAGATGCCTTGGTTTCGGAAGTGAAGCCTTTTGTAAACATAATACTTTCCCCTGTCTCAGCCTCCAATTATATCACCATGCATGCTTTGCTTTTACAGCAAGCGTTTCTTAAACAAATGGCTTATGCCCTGGATCCCTTCTGCGTGAGCTTGAGGATTCTGGCCACGGAGCGCTGTCTTAGGTCGTCAGGGCAGGCCACGCCTGACCTGTGGGTCCCTGCCACACCAGGGCCCTGTCTCAGGTGGGTGGGAATGCCCTGAAGTTGCCCGTCATGGCGCGGTGGTGGTCTTACGGTTGTGGCTCAAGCTCCGTCAGCCAGACCTGAGGGTCATAGCCTTTCCATTATGCATGATCAAAGGGAGGTAATTATGCAGAGACAAACAGGCGCCAGGGGATAGTTAACTTAAGTAAAGCAAAGTTTCAGATACCATGGAGTGTTAAGATCAGCTTCAGTAAAACAAAGGGGCTCAGGTTGTGCAGTGTGTAGATCGTCCATTGACTCTGTGTCGTGGACCGGTTGGTAGACAACTTGAACATTCTTCTGTATCGCTGAGTCAACCTGAGACTTAATAAAGGTGGTTAATTTATTAAACAGCCATGGTCCAAAAGAAACCAAGAGTAGAAAGCCAATGAGTGGGCCTAGGAGACTAGGAAGCAATGTTGTCAGCCAGGGGGAAGCAGAAAACCAGTTTTGGTACCAGGATTCTTGTTGCTCTCTCTCTCTTTTACATTTTTCTAAGTTGTCCTTGACCCTTTGAATGCTATTCTCTACCAGGCCCAGCTTATTTACAAAGAAACAACATTCTTCTTTTAGTGCAGCCCTGCTGTAAGAACAACAGATCTAAACCCCTTCTATTTTGCAGTACTACTTCTGCTAGGGAGGACACAGAGTCTTTTAAATTTTCAAGGCCTGATTGGAGTTCTGTGAGGTCTTTATCAATGACTGCACTTAACTGTGCGTATTGGTGATTGGATGTGACTAAAGAGGCAATCCCTGTTCCCGTACCAGTTTGGCCAAGGCCAATGACAACAGCAAGTATGATTGCTGTTAAAGGCTCTCTTTTTGGTCTGATTCTAGCGTCAGTCCCTGAGTCCCAAAATTGTAAGAGCTCATTGGCTGGGTGTACCGTGAGGTGAGGAAAAAGTGACACGAGCACACAGTAATCTTGTTTGCCTAAAAGGAGGTGGAACAGATAAAAGTGGTCAGCCCAGAGGAGCATGCAAAGTGAATAGGAGCTAGGCGTTCCCATTCTTTCAGGTATTTTGAAAAAATATATACCAGGTTCCCCAATGTTCTATCTCTACCTCCCCCCCCTTTTTTTTTTCTCTCACGGAAAGGAATATCAAATGACCATTCCCCATATAAATTCCAAGAGCAAATCAAAATCCCTATACATAACAGACTAATACAGTAGCATTTCCTAACAAGCCCTCAAACATAACAGCAACAGTTACACAGTGTTAACAAATCCCATCCCAAATCTTAAGCACACAGTAATAGATGATCCAGGCAAGGTTTAACAGTCAGTCATGAACCCTTCCCAAAGTCCCTTATATCAGTCCAAAGTACACTCGATGCAGGGTCCAGTCCATGGTCTCATATACAAACTGCTGCTTCAGGCTGTAAAGTGATAGGAGGCTCTCATTCCTTGCAGAGTGGGTGCATCATGCTGACAATCAAAGCTGATCAAAGCTGATCCCGGTTCCAGAAGCAAGTCAATATCTGTAATTTGACCAAAATCTAGAGCAAAAACACAAATCTAGCACAAAGATTAGATCAGTCTCAGAATGACTCAGTTCATCAGGTTGCTGCAAAACATGAGGAGGCCAAAATAAATTGTTCCTTATGTGAAGAAATGAGTTTGCTTTACAAGCCAAGCAAACGGGTGCAGTCCCAAGTTGCAACATCAGTGAGGTCTCACAGACCCCTGTTAATTGTCCTCTTATCATGTAGAAACCTTAAAGAAATAAAACACAAATATCCAGTAACAGACAGATGACCCGGCGAAATACTCATTTGCCCAAGCATTTAGGATACAATGATTACATATGACCAGACTGAAAATAGCAAGGCATGACATAATTGAATTACATTAACAGTTCTATTGACCATTGCTCTGATCAGAGAGAGATCAGTTACAGAAGGAAAAATTCAAGAACATAACTATAACATAACATAAGCAGTTGAGTTTTAACAGTTTATCAATCAATTGTCCCAATAACTGTCACAGGGTGGAGCTTTAAAACTCCCAAACAGCTAATTAACTCTAAGCCAAAACTTTTACCTCCAATAACAGATGTCATTAATCAAATTTCTGATAACTCTTAAACAATTATTTATCATAACCTTGTAGTAATAACAGAAAGAAATTTTGTCTCAGTAAGTTCACAACTTAGAACAATTATCATATCTGGGTAGATGTTACATGAGTGAACATTATACATACAAATCATTTGGTCTTAAAAATACCCAATACATAGAAAAATATCCCAAATTGCATATTTCGAATCAGTATATATATATATCTCCCCATCTTGGTCCCTCAATAACGTCAAGGCTTGATTTAAGGCAAACAATTCACAAGTTTGAGCCGGCCAATAGGCAGGCAGACTGCCTCTGGTAACAGTGGAAGTCCTACCTCCATCCACAATAGCAAACCCATTTTCCTTTTCCCATCTACTCTCTAGAAGATCCATCTACAAACCAATTTACTCCCCCAGGCATTGAGGAGTCTTGTGAATCCTCTTACTTTCATTTGAAAATCGATTTAACACTAAACAACAATATTCCTCTGCAGGGGTGGTTCTGTTCCTGGGGACAGGAGGCAGGATTAAGATTATCAACATTCTAAAATCTGTGAGCTATTTCTCAGCCCTCTGATTTAATAAGAGTTTTTACTTGATGTGGGAGACTTCCTCTATAGCCTCCCCATGATCATGCAAAACATGAAAAACGCATCTAACAATATAAATCTTTGATAAGTAAATCAGGGGCCTAGGACAGGGGTTCCAGAGATAGCCCTGCCCTCCATCAACACACAATGTAAAAGGCTCTAGGCCTAAACTTTAGCCTAATCAGGACAATGAGATTCCCAGCTTTCTCAAAAGGCAGGGTGGGAGTGGCCCCAAGTACTTGGGTGAAGTAAACCTTTAGATAAAGAAACTCTAGCCCCAGGAAGTAAAAAGGTTAAAAGATTAATAGCAGCAACCAAACTCTGGCCGCGAATTAAAATATCTATTTAATGCAGTTTTACTTCAGGTAACTGTCCTTAAGTTTTAACCATTTCACCTTTTGACCTATGCAGTCACACCTGAATTCAAAACTCCCAGCAAATATTAGCTGCAGTGCCAAAGGATTTTATCTTCTACAGCAATTAATAATCAAGGGCTTCAGATGAATCTAGTTCTCAAGAATCACAATAAAGGGTTTACATCTTATACAGTTATCTTTCTTATCTAAGTAGATAGTTCAGATCATTTGCCTTTAAAATACTCGAATACAAAGAAAAACAATTTTAAATCGCGCATGTTGTGCATCCGTTTCCACATAAAAAACTTTTAAATCTTCCAGATATAACAATACTCTCTTCATTCTAAAAATAAAGAATTTTTGGAAATAACACTATCAAATTATCAGATCAAATTAAAATCCTGCTCTAACTAAACAAGGAGACTACCATGCACGTAAATAAGCATTAAATAATTTGCTTAAAACAGATGGAATCTTAGTAGAAATAAATCACTTTCAGATAACTTACAGTTCCAACAAACTTCTTAGAGCAGACTTGAAGAAAAAAATAAAATATTCAGTTATTAACACCATAAAAATGTAGGCTGTTCCTTTAGACAGTAGAAGCAATTGATAGCCGAACCAGCAAGGCGTTGTAGCCACCATACTTAATGGAGAAGGGGGATTAGATCACCTGACAGGGTCCCTTCTCCATGTGGCCACTCTTCCCCACTCCACCATGCTTCCCAACCCTAACTTATCTCAATTAACCTTTTTTAGGGTGCCATTTCCCCAGGATCCAATCTGCCAGCTCAAGATAGGCCCCAACCTCATGGGCTATATCTCCTTCTCCCATGGCAAATGGCAGATTAACGAGGGAATTTGCCTTTTTTTTTTTTTTTTTTTTTTTTTTTTTTTTTTTTTTCCCCCCCATTTTTGGAGAGCTATTTTCCTCTCTTTTTCTCTCCCACTATCTCTTCCTGTCCCATCTCTCTCCTTCCAAAGCTTATTTGCTTAAACCTTCTCTGACATAAGTTAAACATTCCCAAACCAATACTAGATGCTCCATTTAAATTATTGATTGCTTTTGCAAATCAATCTTTCTTGTCTCTTGTCTTTAAAACTTAAAACTTCCAAGATTCTCAAATAACTGAACCAAATTTCATAAAACTTATAATTGCCCAACAGAGATGACAAATTTTAGGGCATAACTCAGTTACAAATTACCCAATACCTCTAGAACACACACCATCTAAGTAGGGAGACACAACCCCAATCTCCCCTAAGGTAAACTACCAGCATTTTGTTTTAATAACCTATATTTTTCACCAAATAGCAGTTTCTTTCCCTTGGTCCCATGTGGCCCTGCTGTAGTCAGGATCCATGGGAAAGGAAAGAAGCCACATTCTCTCAATCCCACATACTTCCCCGATGTATAGGGTGATTATGATCCCAATTGGGATCTGCTAACCGTATTTCTGGTTAGCTCAAACTACTCCTGCAGCTGGAGGGTTTCTCCTGATCCACTCCTTCATAGCTGCACCTCTAATTAGTCCCCTCTCCTCTAGTGAGGAGAGAACATTCAAAATTGACATAAATTCTCCCCAAGTAAAAAGATTAGGGCCCAGAAATTGATCAAACTGTTCTGCTAGCCCAGTGGGGTCTTCTATCAAGGACCTCATTTCCTTCTTAAAGGCCCTGACTTCTGCGGTGCTCAGGGGAGCATTCACAAATCCTATACCTCCTTGGGCCGAAGGAACCTCTCTTAAGGGATATAATTTAGGACTTGAGGTTTTAGTTCCCGGCAAAGGATAATTTCGGATATCTCTTTGAATTTGATCTAATTCCTTCCTTAAAGAGGAGAATGACTCTTTTCGGAATCCAGGTGGGGTCAATCGAATTAAATCCTCCTGTGCCCTGAGGGGCCCAGGAGGAGCTGATGGGATTAAGTCCTCACCTCCCCTTTCCTAAAACCATGGCTTCTTCTGGGGGTGGGGATAAGTATGGAGGAGGGAGAGATAACAATGGGTCCCATTGCTGGGTCTTTAAAGTTTCCTCCGTCTTGTCCTTTACACTTGGACTCTTACTCAGCATTATAGAAGCCCCGAAAGCCATAGTCCTGCATATAGAACCTCCTCTGGATTAACAGGTTCTTTGTTATTAACACACAAATTCAGTATTTGACACACCCAATCTTCAAGGGAGCCAAATTTAGGCCAAATAGTGCCTCCACCAATGTCTTTGTCACCCCAGACAAAGCAGCAATACCTTATCATCTTTTTCTTGCTTTTTCCTTTATATTTTGGCAGTTTGTTCCAATTACTTAATTTGTTTCCCAAGGGACTATCTACCGGTATTCTCTGATCATTTTTCTCATTTCTCTCCACGAGGGCTGGCTGGGACTGGGCCACACCCATTGAATTTGGACGGAATCTAAATTCCAAAAACACCCAAACACGCCAATTGTCGCCAATTGACTCCAGTCACCCTAGAAGGCCTAGCCAAGCCTACCTGTCCAGAGACCCTGAGTTTAAGACTCCAGGCCTCACAGGCTCCTGTCCAAAGACCCCTCCGAGTTTAAGACTCAGGGCCTCACAGGGGCTTACCTTTTCTGGGTTGCTGCTCAGCAAATTGCTTGACTGATATCTGTCCTCCACCGACCGGTCGGGATTTTTACCGCGGAGTTTCTCCCTTTGCTTTGCTCTGAGTTTCTCCACTTCGGGCCCACTTTCCTTGGGGAGTAAGGAGAAGCCCTGGACGCTGGCGGGCTGCCTAAATCAGGGCAGGGCGCCACCCCGCCAGCACCCCAAGGGTTCACCTACTCACCACAAGTAGTGTAATCCCGGAATGAGCCCCCAAAACTGTGTGGGTCAGAAACCATTAATAAAACAACTGGATAGATCTCTAGAAGCAAAGCAAAGTTTATTTACGTTCTCGCGAGAATCGGGCGTCCCACCATCGATTTTCACAAGTGTCTTGAGAGATCTCATTTTATCTCGTTCAGTCCCCCCTCTTATTTATACACTGAGATCTCTTCAACATCTTTATACAACAAAATATACAAATTTAATTTCACACAAACTTCCCCTTCCTCAGCTAACAAATAATCCAAGGCTGTTGTAAAACAATATTTTGTTTGAGTAGCTTGGTCAGCCAAAAGATCTAGTGCCTCAGCCTTCTGATTGGTGATAATCTCTACAACTGCTTGAAGCTTCTTGATACTTGCTAAGCCTGCACACAGAGGCTGAATCCTTATCTCTTACAAGTTTGCTAACTTTTAACACAGACACAGACAGACAAACATGGAGCTCCATTTAAAAATTTTTCCAACCAATAAAACAGACAAATCACACAGAACATAGAACACACATCACATAGACTACACAGTTACAACATTAAACAAACATATTACACATAACAGATACTCAGAGGATATCATCCAGCATGCCAGAAAACATCCGTCTCAGAATTTTTATTCTTCAAGGGTCTCACCGCTTTGGGTAATTAATTATCGGGGCAGTAAGAAAGGGCAAGTTGTAAGGAGGTAGGTCCAGCTCGTAAGGAGCCATGGACACTTGAATGGGGAAGGCGTGTCTTTGTGAGGCCATTGGAGGATCTAAAAGGCGCTCACTCCCTTTTGGATTTCTATCCTTACCCATTACTTTCGGTTTTGTTCGCTGTCTTGTAGACTGGCGGTCTTCTTCCTCCTCCTCACTAGAATCTACTCTGGTGGTCCTTTTCAAATCCTCCCAGGGATATAGGTCTCTGTGTTTGTTTTTTGCCTTTTCTTCTGTATATAGAACTTCCTCTTCATCCGAATCCGAGGCAGCCAGAGACGATCCGACTTGTGTCGTTTCATCCTGGGGCATGCCAATTGGTTTCGGATTGAGAGCGGCATCTACTATTCTAAAGATTGAAAAGTCTTCTGGTTTTAAGATCCCTGGGTGTGTATGGTCATATGCGGCCATTTGCTGACCCACTAGATGCCATCTTCCTATTTTTATGCCTGATTGTTGGACCCATGGGCAGATGTCCCAAACCTTCTCTATAAATTCCCGACATGTCTTTATGCGAAGTTTGCAACCTTTCTGGGCACATAATTTATAGAGGCGTTTTGTTAACACCGCTTTTTCTTCTGGCAACATTTGGGAAATACTACTACTTCCCCCCATCATCCCTGCTCCCAGCAGAGGCAGCTCAGCGAAGGCAGAATTTCTGCCGAGGCAGTCTCTCTGCGCTCGTGAAAGTCCCTGGACCCTCTGTCCCTGTTCGGGCGCCACTTGTAACGTGACTCCTTTCACGAGCGGAGTATCTGCCCTCTACTTACCCATTTTCTGGGTCTTCGGTCGTCACCGGCTTCCGAGGAAGAACTAAACACTGAGCCGAGTTGCCAGAGGTCAAACGGAGTTTATTCTTACACAGCTACATCAGGTCAAAGAGAGCGTGCTCCAGGAAGTACATTGTATTTATAGCCTTTTTGGTTTTTACAGCACCAATCAGGATGTCTGATATAGCATCATCCTTAAAAGGTAATCCTGAGTTTAACAAATCTGTGCTCTTTTGGTGGTTACTAAGTCCTAATCCCTATCCCAGCCCCCAACACTTAATTATGTATAGTTGGACAGAATTGGTGTGAATAGGACAAAGGCAGTGTTTCTATAAGGGGGAATGCATCTCAAGGTAAGTTCCAGAGATAATTGTGCAAGTCAGTTTGTGCCCCTAATAACATTTTTTGCTCCTGAGGATTTTACATTTCCATGGTTCAGTTCCAGTTCCCCACTCTCCAATTAATAATTCCTTTTTATTTAAGTGATTAACCCATTGGGTGAGAATATCTGATTTGCTAGAGTTATATCTTCAGTGTCTACTACAGTAAGACAGTTAGATGGCACAGTGGATAAAATATTGGGTTTGGAATAAGACAAACTCACCATCTTGAGTTCAAATCAGACTCATACTAGACTAGGCAAATCATTTATTTTATTTACCTCAGTTTCCTCTTCTATAAAATGAAGTAGAGAAGGAAATAACAAACCACTCCAGGATCTTTGCTAAGAAAACTCTGAATAGTCGTGAAAAGTTGGACTTGACTGAAATAATTGAACAACAAATCTAGTACAGCATTGCCATTTAACTGGAACTTGAAAATACATTTAAATTACTTGAGAGTGATCTAAAAAGTTCCTGATGCAGTGACACTTATCTTTGTTAATAGTACTCCTGAGAAACAATTCTAAGCTTGCATAACTTTTAAAATCTAATAATTAGGAGTTGCAATGAGGCAAATTTGGACTTAATTTCTTGGTGGGGAGAGATGCCAATGATTTAAATATAAAATTGTTATAGCTTGTTTTGAGATAAGACAGGTTTCTTACCATTCCAAATTTTTAATAAGAAGGTAGTTCATCATTTGTTAGGTATATTGCGGTAAAGATACTTTTGGGTAGGAGCTGGACTAAATGGTTATATAGGCCAATTCCATGCTATATATAGTTTTGTGATTCCTTGATCCTTTAAAGTTTTTTAATTAATGAAGTAATTTGAACCAATAAACTTAAAAATTTACATTAAAACAGTCATAATAAAATAACTTAATTCTAAACGTTTCTGCCTATATATTTTGTGCTCATTGAATTTTGAGACATCCTTAGATTTGCAGGATCTTTCCTTTGTTTAGTCTTTTCTGATTGATGTTCAGGAATTACCACTGAACATTTTTCAATTAATTTAACATTTATATCACACATGTTCTTCTAACACTTGCTTTGTATTTTGTTTGTTAGAATATAGGAGATTTCTTGTTCAGCTCAGTTAAGATCTTTTTAGGCTTTTCTAATTAGAGGCAACTAGTGAATCAGTGGCTAGAGTATTGAAATTTGTGATAGGAAGATATGAGTTTAAATTCAGCTTCAGACACTTACCTTTAATCTCTGCCTGCCTAAACTAGATCATTGCCTTTTCATCCCTACCCCCCCCCCCAAAAAAAAAAGTCTGCTGAAGGAAGTAACAAACCTGCAAATGGGTTTAAGAGGAGTCATATAACTGAGCAATAACTAGACTAAAAATTCCATCATTAGTCTTCAGGACTTTGCTATATCATATACTAAGTATACAGTGATTGAAAGAAAAATTAAATTTCTGAATGCAATTTGATTTATTGTGAAAATCAGAGAATTCAAGAAATTTAGGGATGATCTCCTTCAGGTTGGAGTGTTGGAGACACTTCATCTTGTAAGCACTGATTTCTATCTTCATCCAGTGGCACCTTATCATTATCTTCTTCCTGTTTAATCCTGAAAATACAAAATACAAAAAGTGGTGATTCTGCTGTGGTTGAGAATTTTATCATGAAAGAGCTCTCAGAAAGAAGTCTTGGTTTCTTTAGGTAAGCTTCTTTCTGCCAATTTCTCTTTGATAAGCTAACTACCCCCCAAAAAAACAAAAACAAAAACAAAAAAAAAAAAAAAAACAAGCTTTTTTCCTATAAAGGAGATTAGTTTCATCAATCTTATCCAATTTGGGGCTTCCCTCAGAAAACATATTGTCATTTTGACAAATTTTAATTGACCTTTAGTAATTTGTTTTTGTAATATGATTTAAGATACTTCTTGACTTTTTCAAACTGCGACATCAGTAAATGGCTGCTGGAAGTCCTGTAGTTAAAAAAAATTTTTTTTGAGAGACAATTGGATGTTGCATCTTAGAGCTCTAAAGAAAGTGACATTATCCAACCACTTTGGAGAGCAATTTGGAAGTATGCCCAAAGAGCTATCAGACTGCAGATTTTTTTTAACACAATAGTACCACTATTCTAAAATAAAAAAAAGAAATGACTTACATTACAAAAATATTTATAGCAGCTCTTTTTGTAATAGCAAAGATTTAGAAATTGTGGGGTTGCTCATCAACTGAGAAATGGCTAGACAAGTTATGATATATGGTTTTAATAGAATACTCTTGTGCTATTAGAACTTTTAGAAAAAGCTGGAAAGACTTAAATGGACTGATGCAATGTGAACTGAGCAGGACCAGGAGAACATCATACACAGAGACAGCAGCATTGAATAGCTATTAACTATGACTGCCTATACTATTCTCAGCAACGCAGTCATCCAAGACAATTTCTGATGGACTTATAATGAAAAATGCTTTTCATCTCCAGAGAAAGCTGATGAAATGAAAGCATACTTTTTAAACTTTATTTTTCTTGGGATTTTATTTTTTGGTCTGTGTTTTCTTTCATGACATGGCTAAGTTAGGAAATATTTTTTCCATGATTGCCCATGTATAACCTGTGTCAAATTGCTTGCCTTTAAATTGTTAAAGGAGGAGAAAGGGCAGAGAGAATTTGGAACTCCAAATTTTTAAAAAGAATGTTAAATATTGTTTTTACACACAACTGGGAAAAAATGTAAAAATTTTCATATAAAAAAGAGCCTTTTAAAATGTGATATTTGGGGAATCAAAATCTTCCTCATAAGCTCTTTGAATGTTAAGGTATGATTATTAGAGAGTGTTTCTGAGGCATGCAGAATCCAGATACCAATAAAAGTTAAGGTCTCGATAAAATATGTTAAAAAAAAAAAAGAAATAGATGGGATCTTTGAATTTATTTTCTTTGGTAATTTTCTAGTAAAGTCTCAGGATTGCCTTAAATCTCTTTACAAAGTCTGCATATGAAATTTGGCCATGTCTTATTACATCTTCATACCATCATCCTTCTAGAGAGGGGATAAGTGGCCTGAGGTTGGGCAGGTGGTGCTACAAGCCAGGCACTTTTGGGATTCCTGATTCATTTGAGCTCTTTCATTTATATCAATTTGTATCTATCTAGCTTTCTACTTAGTGGTTAAAGATAACCATACAATTAAATAGGCCATATTAAGTCCCCAAGACCCAAGTTTTCAGACTCTAGGACTATTGATATTTCTTCTAGATCAGTTAGATCTAGATCATTTTGGGTGTGCAAGAAGATTGGCTAAAATCTCAGGGACAGGATGATTCTAGAGAAAAACGTATCTACAAAAGTATTTTGTGATGATGATTGGGTCATATTGTTTACATACTTCTTTGACCCAGGTTATAACTCACGGTTTATTTGGGGTATCCTTTTCTATGGGATGGAGTGTGTGACCCTCGTGCTCCTGGGCTTCAGAACAGATCACACAGATAGCAGTCTGATGATCCTCACAGAAAAGCTTGAGAAACTTCTGGTGAATGGGACATTGAGACTGTTCTTCGGAATTCTGTAAAAACTGACGTTCGAGCTCCTTGACCAAGTCAACAATACTATCAAGGCGATAGTTGAGTCCGGGGATATGTTGGGCAATGATGACAACCTTGCATTCAGGGCAAAAAATAGATTTGGCTTCACAATTCCAGTTTTCAAGGAAACATTCTTGGCAAAAAGAGTGTCCGCAATAGATGGTGACTGGCTTGCTGTAATAATGACTACAAGTGCTACAAGTAACTTCATTCCGCATTTGCTCAATCAGTTTAACCACCATGCTGCTGTAGGGAGAGAATGGATAGGATGAGAGCCTTGGCTAGAAAACCATGACATGCGATTTTTGTTGTTGGGCTTAGTGACTTAAAACCATCTTCATGAAGTACATGTAAGCTATAGCAAAAATCTATTATAGATAAGCCATTTTTGCGATCCACATGTGTGCATATTACACATACATATACGTATACACAGATACATGTATATAGTCACACGTGTTATATATCTACACAAGTGTGTAATATATGTATTATCTACATATATACATGCACATGTATGTATATGTGTGTATGGCAAGCATGCATGCATATGTATATACATATATCTGTTAAATTTAAGATTCAGTTATTAAACATTTAATAGACTATCTCTAGGTATCACCATCCATAATTTAGTGCTTTATAAGTTCCTTATTTTTAAAAACATTAAATAAACTATGCTAATTCAACGTTAAACACACTATGCTACCATGAAAAAAAGGGAAGCTGAAATTTTGCTAAGGACTACTGAGATCCCATACTTTTATGACTTCATTGGTAACCTTTCAATTCTCCACTCACTGCCTCATTGTCAAGGTACCCAGCTTATCTCTATGAGTATGAGGGGTTTTTGCCTACCATTCCTATCATTTTTACTTTCTCCACACTGAGGAAATGTCCACAGTTTGGGATATATCACACCCAGGACAGGAATAGGTGGCTGCTGACACTTTGCAATTATTTTAAAAGTGGGGGAATTAGTGTAAAAATCTCCTTAGAGAATGTTCTATTTCTTGGGCTGTACTCTCCTTGCTTTCTGCAAAATCTATCCATTTCTCCCATCCTTAGCTTCCCCCTCCCCCCCCTTACCTCTCTTGAAACTTGAGCAACATTTACTTCCCTCTCAACACTCTTTCACTTTTCCTTCCTTCTATGGCCCCAACATACGATTTTTAGTTCCTTAAAAAAAAAAGCTGCCCTGAAAGACACTTACTTTTTCGATAATGTCTTTCCTTCTCTAGTGGTGATCTGTTAACTTTCAGTCTTCGGAAGAAAATCTGTCTGATTTGAATTACCTGGCCCCTTTATGGAAAGTAGCCCCACCCCTTCATTTACTCCTATAAAAGGTGTGAATTTACCTTGATTTGAATCAAGGCCCGGAGGTGCAATTAATACTTCTAATCAGCAACAATCCTGAAGCCCTCCAAACTCACACGTTTGTCTGATTCCTAAAGATTCACAGCTTCCAAAATACTGAGCTTACATTAGTATTCAGCTTATGAGATCTGGAGTAATAGACTTAGAACAAGATTCTATCCTTTTCTTCTCTTCTTCGGAAAGATTTCTACAACATTAGATAGAAGATTAAGCTTGGATTCAGGAAGCAGACATTTATTCCTGTTTTTACCTTTTTGCTTCCTCTGTGTCTCAACCTCCTTATAAAATAGGATATATTATAAATATTGCCTTAGTCACAGGGCTATTAAAGCATGAATTTTATGGAACAAACTTGACAGGCAGTAAATGGTAATATAGCTATCTTTGTTTCAGTCAATGACTCCCATTAGTAAGCAATACAAGAGGTCTGTATGATCTTATTTTCAGCTCAGATTATTGAAAGCCTGGGAAGCTGAGGGCTCTGTCCTTGCAAAAGATTTCATTTCAGATTCCTTGTATATTCTAGAAATGTCTGTTCTTCCTTTACTCACGATTCAGCTTTTTGGACTTGAGGATATTTTATCTTATTCTACAAAGAAGCAAACCTTTCCATGATCTAAATCCAGGCAGACATTAATCACATCAGTTTTGGATTTAGGGAATTTTAGATTGAATTATATTTAAGGGAGAATAAAAGCATATCTTTCAAAGGAAATAAGGAATGATATGACTTGAATAGAAAAAAGGGCAGAGAAATCACTTCATAGAAAGAAGACATCAGATCACAATGGTAGTTGCAGAGGAAAGATTTGGTTTAAACAATTTTATTCTTGCTCCTTATAGGAAGGAGGGGAGGGTCAGAACTTAGAAAACTTGTGAAGTTAATGAGGAAGCTGGTTCTTTATTTTGAAATGTAATGTTGGAAAAACTAAGATATAATGTTCTCTTCTCTAAAATATATAATGTTCTCTGGGAGCAGGTTTCTTGGGGGTTTCTGGGAGCAGTCTTACTTTCAGTTCTGTGTAATAATCACCTCAAATGCAGCCAGGAGTTAAAGTTCAGATCCTTTATTATCTCCGGCTTCTGAATCTCCTTCCTGGAGCCTGGTTAGCTTTCTTAGAGGTCTATCTTTCTCCTTGGTTCCGAGAGCTCTTGTTGCTAGTCCTTTAGCTCTGCCAACTTCAGCCTCCAGCTCCCTCTGAATCCAAAGCCTCCAGCCAGCACAATGGTGGAATATCGAATGGATCTGTCTTGCTTCCGAGAGTGGGCTCCTCCTCTAGTGAGCTTGTCCTTCAGTGGGCTTGTCCTTCTGACTTGTGAATCTCCTGGACTTGTGAATCTCCCCCACTGAATCCTGGGTCTGAATGTCCTGAAGTGAATCCTAGTTGAGGCTCCTTCTTATATACGCTCTCTTAAAGGTGTGAATTCTAATGGGTGAACTAATGTATGAACTCTCTCAGAGGTGTGAACTCCAAAGGTGTGAACCACGTAAGCATTGTCTCTATCAATTACAGTGACTTAGCACCTTGTTTCAAGTTCTGGCCCATAACACTAAGGCAAGAGAGAGATTAGGTTTTTGATATTTTAATAGTGGAGAATTTGGACTAGTGGCTGAACAGCACCCATATCCAGCCCCAAGCTGGCTGAATGGGACTCTTGTCTCAAAGCATCCAGCACCCAGAAAGTAATTCCAGAGACTTTTATAGGGTTCCAACTATCAGGGAAACAAAGACAAGGAGGAGACAGAGAACTGGGTGAGTGGAAATTCCAGGAAGGACTATAACTTTTTAAATTCTGACAGGTTGGGGATCAGAAAGGTGGTCGAGCAAGAGGCAGGAAGTCTGGGCCAAAAAGATAGTGAGGACCATCCAGGTATTTGAGATAAACCATCTGGAGTTTTATGACTCTTTGAAATATGAGAGTGGCCAGAGCTTCGAGGCCCCAATTCTCTCAGTCCTAATGGAGCAAGGAAGGGCATAATAATTCAGGGAAACTGAGGCAGGGAACTAGGGTATTTCAAAAGAAAGATGAGGTACAGGCAGGGTGAGAATAGAGCACTGTCCTGGAATAGGGCTAACACTTGTTTCTGCAAACTATTGGATCTTTTTTTAAACAGTGCAATGCAAAATCCTCCATTCCAGAAGAAAAGGCTTCCAAATTTTCAGGAGGGATCCAGAGATGGAATTTCCCACTTGTTCCTAATTGCAGATCTGACACAAAACGGAGAACAAAGATTTCTCTTGACTATCTTGGAGACTTTTTCAAGCCTTAGCACTTCACAATCATAGAAATGAAGTACAAAAGTGATCAACAACTGGCAACCTTTGTAATAGAATCTGCTTAAGTTTCTCTTCTATATAGCTTTGCTATCTAGATTGAAACCTGGGTATCTGAGAGGTACTTATAAATGAAAGTCATTTTTATTAAAATTGATTAAGAATCTAAATGCCATCCATTATTTCCACCGTTTCATGAACTGGTCATCTTTTCAATGGATGTAATACCTTTTTTGGATAAACTGAAAACTATATGTAAGAATCTCTACTCTTGATGAGGTCCCTTCAAATTTTTGTAATTTCACTCATGGCTTTTACCATGCATTACTTTTCCTTGGGCACTTGATATATCTATTGCAACTCCACGGTGAGTCTCTCATGACAAGTATACCTTGGGCCAGGTCTTCCAGATTACTCACCTGTGGTCACTTAAGTTCCAAAGTCCTCGTTGCTGTGCTGAATGCACCTCTACCTTCACTTTAAGTGTTGCCTTAGATTATTCTCTGCCATTAGGACCAAAATGACCAATGCTACATGGTTCAGCAGAACTTTTGAATGCCTCCCTTGGTCAATGATGGAATTCATCTTGACAAAAAGGAACCCCTGGTCAGAGCAGGTTCAAACCAGTTGGAGCCTGTATTGTGGTTTCTCTGAAAACTCCCTATTTCTATACCTGTTCTGAACAGATGTCTCCACTACCTTCTCTATGAACTTTTTGATATTTTGCAAAAGAACCTATGTAACAGCTCTCCATGAGAGCTTCTAGTTGAAGTGCATTTAAGCCTGTTCTTTCTACCTCTTTCAGGCACTCCACTACTTTAGTGCTGCCTTGGCATCCTTAATTGCAATTCCCTTGCTTCAGTTAAAGATCTTTTTTATTGCTCTTTTAGTATTTCTTTTTATTTTAGGCTGACAATATATTGTATGTTAATTTGCAATTTCTCTCCTACTCCCTTTCTCATTTAAAAAGATCTGTCCATATATATTTATTGCATTTATTAAAGACTTATTATATGCTGGGGATAGGGCTCATCACTTGGAATACAAATACAAGCAGAAAGGAATACAATCTCTGCCATCCAGATGCTTACATGCTAATGGGAGAAAACATACAAAAAGCGGCTAAAAATGTGTGTGTAGAGGAATGAAGATGAAAGTATCCCTTTTAGTGGTGTGGAACAGTTGAGAATCAGTAGTAAAATCTGGAGATCATATAACTACTCAACTTTTGGGACTTAATAGCTCTGGGCCTTTTGTCTGGCAACCTCTCAGATAGTCATAGCATGATCCTGCTATTTCTCAGTCCCCACCTCTAAGGAACATTATTCACCAAGAACATGTTATCTTGGCCAGGGCCCAGTTTTTTTTGTTAAACAGATTTGATTCAATCTAATGAGATGTGCTGTAACACATATTTCAGGAGTTGATTATGGTTTGAGCTTTAGCCCTATGAAATGGATTGAAGTGAATGAAAATTCTTTAATGCACCAAACTGGTCTTTCCTCTTTTTTTCTCCCAAGGATGCCAGAGAGTTTTGGAGAAATGAAGCTGGGATTTTGGCAGATTAACCGAGATATTGGTTGGTTGTTGTACCTTGTTCTCAAAGAGGGTCGAAAAGATGTTTCTTTTGAGCTAATTCATTTCTGCTTTGCTCATAGAGCACAGAGCTTTCCCTGATGAGGACATGACATGCTAGGTAGTCCTGTGCCAGTATCTCCCATGTCATACAATCAATTCTAAGTTCTTAAAGACTTTGAGAGTATCCTTCATATTGATTTCTCTGACTACTTTGTGGGCAGCTAATTTAATTGGAAGTAATCTTAATCTGAGGCTTGTGTAAATCATCAAGCTAAAGTTTTTATCCTGATCTCTATGGTCCAAACTTTGCCTTCATTTTTCTTAAAGTTGAGTAGAAAATCTACAAACCATCCAGGAACCTAGAACCTCTGTGTTCTTCCATTTTTGATCTGGAGAGGTCCCATCTGGGCTTGAATCAGACAAAAGTTACTGATTATAGAGATATGCTGCAAAAAAAATTAGACAGAAAGAGGGCTGAAATGATAACCAGCATTTTTACTAAGCAAGAGGCTAGAATCCAGGGAATTAGGGAGAGGGTGAGTTCTGGTATGGGCCTTGAGCCCAACAAATCAATAAACTTTGAGTAACTATGTGTTAGCTCTAAGGATACAAGGAAAGGCTCTGCCACTAGGGAGCTCACATTCTAGCATACAAACAATTAGTTTGAGAAGCAACAGATCATGAACCTCACTCTTAGCTGTTTTTGGCAAAGGAGAGTGTTTTACCATGGAAATACATTAAGTACAACAGGGAAATAAATGTATACAAGATGAAAGGAAAATAGTTTAAGGATAGCAGCATTGGTAAGGAAATAATCAAGGTGGTGATTATAAAATATAACATTTATATAGTACCTCTTGAGTGATTTACAAATATTATTTAATTTAAACCTCAAAACAATTCTGGAAGTAGGTGCTATTATTATCCTCATTTTGAGGCAAAGAGGTACTGTGATTTGCCCAGTGTCACATAGCTAGTGTGTCTGAGTCTGTATTTGGATTTGTTTTGATTTCAGACTCAGTACTCTATCCACTGTAGTATCCAATGGCCTCAAGAGAAAATGCTTTAATAAGGGGAGATTAAAAAGATAGGAAACTTAAAATAAAACCCAGTCACCTAGTACTGGAATGGATTTATGACAAAATGTGGTGAGGAGTGAAGATCATTCCATTTCAATTGTAGATGATTAATGTTGATCTCATTCCCTTTCCCCATATTTTTCTTCTTTCTAAAGATTAAGTCAGGAATAAAGAAGATAAGAGGATATAATGGAGAAAATGTTGTAAATTGTCATAACTAAATGGAGTTTAACAATGCATTAGGAAGCCAAACCAGGCAACATTGTATATAAGAAACATCCTTGAAACAAAAGATTCACATAGTACTAAAATAAGGGATGTCATTTTGTAATAGTTTACAACTCTGCCCTGTGACTCATTCAACTGGATCTCCTTTGACCCAGTGATAACCACAAATAGTATCAATAAAGGGGTTAAAGAGAGAAAAGACTCATAGATACAAAATGAAATAATAGTTGCTATTCTTGTTGCAAATAACTGGAAACAAAGCTAGTAGGCACATATTAGGAAATGACTAATAAATGCTCTAAGAATGGAAGATTGTTGAATTAACTTTCTCCTTAATCTTATTTAGATCCCACCCAAGTGAGGAAGCCCATTATGCTCTACACCTCTACAATTCTATACAGGTATAGATGGGGATACATTTTGATTATATGGCACTTTTCAAAACTCCTCATTCCATCCAGACTTCCTTCTGTTCCATTGCAACAAATACAAATTAATTTTTTTTAATTTAAAAATCTATCAATTTCCCTTTTTTTCAGAGGAAGGGTAATTTTATTTCTTTTTTAAATTTCCTTTACTATCACCTTTCCTACTCAAAATTGAAAAAGAAATTGTCAGGTAACAATCAACCAAAATAAATTCCTGCATTGTCTTTGTCCTGAAATGTACTTTATTCTACATCTTATATCCAACACTTCTCATTTAGGATCTTGATAAATCCTTGACAATAGTGATTCATAATTACAATAATCAGAGTTGTAACATCTGTCAAACTTATTAGCCTTTATAAAGAGACTCTTGTTTCAGTTAGTCTCTTGATTCTACTCACTGTCCATTGTATTAGTTCATACAGCCCTTTGCAGGATTCACTGAAATTGCCTGTATTTCAAGTCACATATTTGTTCTACCGCATTCATATACCAAAATTTATTAAGCCATCAAGAATACAGAAACACACCTTAGTTTCCAGTGCTTTGTTTCAACAAAAAGAACTTCAGCCCTTTTCATCTTTCTTTCTTTCTTTTTTCCCCCTGAGGCAATTGGAATTAAGTGACTTGCCCAGAGTCACACAGCTAGGAAGTGCCTGAGGTCAGATTGGAATTTAGTTCCTCCTGACTTCAGAGCTGGTGCCCAGCTGCCTCCTTTTCATCTTTCTTCAAGGGAAAATGCCCAGTGGTGGAGTCACTGTCTCAAAGAATATTGACATTTTAGTAACACTTTCAGCTTCACAGTTTTATTAACAATAAGTTATAGTGAATGTCTATTTTTCTAAAATCTTTCCAATATTGGTTATTTTCTTGTCATCTTTGATAACTACATGAATGCAAGGAAGATATTAGAGTTAATTAAATTGAATTTACCTAATTATAAGAAATTTGGGTATTTTCTCTTAATTTAAATTTTATTTTTAAATTTACAAACATTTTCTTGTCTTCAAATTTGCTCTTCCAGAAAAGGGAAATAAAAATACAAAACTCTTGTACTAAATATCAAAGCAAGAAAAATAAATTTGATTCTCATTGTCTTACCACCATTTTAACAATCTTAAGAATTTATTTAACTAATGGTGATTTGTAGTAGTAATTACAGACACGGAAGATCATGGCAAAATTTGGTTGCCTAGAGAAGCTCATCAGTATTGCAAGTCAATTTGATGATGGACTTTGAATAATGAATAATGTTCTCAAGCTTTCTTTCCTAGTCACCAAAGGAGTGAAGCTGGGCATATGCTTGCTTCCATGACTTTTAGCATGATGTTTTCACTGATGTTGGACATCTTCAGTGACGAAAAGAACGGGTCAGAAGTGACACAAGGACACTCTTAAGGTCTCTCTGAAGAACTTTGGAATTGATTCTGAGACACAGGAGATCGGGCACAGGATTGCCCAGTACAATATGCCCACTTCAAAGAAAGTGTTGTGCTAATTTTGCAAAGCAAAATTGTAGTAACTCAAAAGAAACATGAGATGCACAAGCTTAGAAATATTTCTAGCCAAAATGTTTATATGAACGATTTGTACCCAACTTGTGATAGAGCCTTCTGAAATTTTATTGATCTGATTAGCTATAGGAAGACACACTGTACCTTGATCCCCAACATGATTAATTTCATCTGTGATGATTTTGATCTTTTTCGAGAACAAAGGACAACAAGCAACCAACCAATGTGGAACAAATTTTATATTATTGTTTATAGTTTATATTTATTCCTCTAAAATTTTTCTTTTCATACTTTTTTTAACCTTATTCTATAGTATACATTTTTTAGCTTTAAATATTTTAATATTCATTTTTTATTAAAGCTTTTTATTTACAAACATATGCATGGGTAATTTTTTGACACTGACCCTTGCAAAGCCTTCTGTTCCAAATTATCCCCTTTTCCCCCTCCAACCCACTCCCCTAGATGGCAGGTAGTCTAATACATGTTAAATATGTTAAAATATATTAACATTCATTTTTAAAAATTCTGATTTCCAAATTATTTGCTTCCTTCCCTACCCCTACCCCATGTGCAGTCATACAAAACATTTTCATAGTAGTCATGTTGTCAAGGAAAATATAGACAAAGGAAGAAAAATGTAGAGAAAAATAAAGTTTTTTTTTTTTTTTAAAGTATTCTATGATCTGCATTCATATAGCGTCAGTTCTTTTTATGGAGGTAAATAACATTTTTCATCATGAGTTCTTCAGAATTGTTTTGGCTAAGAATAGTCAATTCATAACAGAATATCATACAATATTGTAGTTACTATATAGAATGCTCATTTCATATACCACAATAGTATTCTATCATAAGTACCTACTAAAACAAGTTTTTGTTATTTTCCAAGTGATGGACATTCCTTCAATTTCCAGTTCCTTGTCCATAAAAAGCTGTGTGTGTGTATAGAAAGAGAGAGACACAGAGAGAGAGATTAAAAAAAAAAAACATATAAGGCCTTTTCTTTTTTATTTTTTTTTAAATCGCTTTGGAATACAGACCTAGTAAAGATATTGTTGGGTCAGAGGGTATGTAATTTTGTGGCCTTTGGGTCATAGTTCCAAATTACCCTTCAGAGTGATTGAATTAGTTGACAACTCTACCAATAATGCATTAGTGTTTCAATTTTCCCACATCTCCTTCAACACTGGTCATTTTCCTTTTCTGTCCTATTAGTCAATCTGATAAGGCACGAGGTAGTATCTTAGAGTTATTTTAATTTGTGTTTTTCTACTCAAAAGTGATTTAGAGCATTTGTTTATATAATAGGTAGTTTTGATATCTTTTAGAAATTACTTATTCATATCCTTTGACCATTTATCAAGTGGGGAATGGATCATTTTCTTACAAATCTTGTTTAGTTCTGTATATATTTGAAAAATTAAGCTTTGATCAGAGAAACTTGCCTTAAAATTTCCCCCCTTTTCTACTTTCCTTCTAATCTTGGCTGCAGCTTTTGTTTGTGAAAAAGCTCTTTAATTTGATGAATTAAAATGATCTATTTTACAACCAGTAATGCTCTCTATCTCTAGTTAGTAATAAAATCTTCCCTTATCCATACATCTAACTGATAAACTATTCCATGCTCCCTAATTTCACCTATGGTATCATCCTTTATGTTTCAATCATGTGCCCATTTTGACCTTATGTTGACATACAGAGTGATAGGTTGATCTTTATTCAGTTTTGAACAAACTACTTTTCAGTGTTCCTAACAGTTCATGACTTAAAAGTTTGGATTTTGGGGTTTATCAAATACTAGATAACTATGGTCCTTTACTACTGTATATTATGTACTAAATGTGATTCATCATTCTATTTCTTAGCCAGAATCAGATTGTTTTGATAATTGCCACTTTGTAATAGTTTGATTTCTGATATAATTAAGCCACTTTCCTTCACAATATTTTTTCATTGATTCCTTTGATATTCTTGATTTTTTTCTTCCATATACATTTTATTATTTTTTTCTAGATTTAAAAAAATTTTTTTCAGTAGTTTGGTATGACACTAAATAAACTTAGGTATATGATATTTTTATTATATTGGCTCACCTATCATGAACAATTAATATTTTACTATCATTTAGATTCTGACACTGTGAACTATTTTGAATACATGTTCATATATAGTTCCTGAGTTTGTCTTGGCAGATAAGACTCCCAAGTATTTTTATTTTATTTCAAATGGAACTCCTCTATGTCTTACTACTAGATTTTGTTAGTAATATATAGCAATGCTGATGATTTATATGAGTTTGCTTTATTATCTGCAACTTTGTTGAAGTTAATTATTTCAACTAGTTTTTTAGTTGTTTCTCTGGGCTTCTTCAAGTAAACCATCACCTCATCTACAGAGTGATAGTTTTGTTTCCTCATTGACTATTCTAATTCCTTCAATTTATTTTTCTTCTCTTACTGCTATAGGTAACATTTGTGATACAATATTGAATAATAGTGATAATAATAACAGGCACACTTTGTTTCACCCCTTCTTTTACTAAGGAAGGCTTCTAACTTATTTTCATTACAGAAAATGCTTGTTAATGGTCTTAGGTAAATGACACTTATTTTATGGAAAGCTCCCTTTATTTCCTTGCCTTTTTAGTGTTTTTTTTTTAAAGGAATGAGTTCAATAATTTGTCACAAGCTTGTTCTGCAATATTGAGATAATAGATTATGCTGATAATTTCCCCAATATTGAGCCAGTTCTGCACTCTTGGTATAAATCTCATCATAATGTTTTTTGATCTTACTGCAATCTCCTTGCTAATATTTTATTTAAAATATTTGCATCAATATTCATTAAGGAAATGTTTTTTGTAATGGGCTGAAACTCTTGAAGCTTTCGTTACACTGAGGTCCCAAGCACTTGAGGCTGATTAGCAACTGGACAATATTCTATTAATATATACTTGGAGAAAGAATGGCCCCGCCCACTCTGTGCAAGTTTTGATGTGCTGTATAGGAGATTTGCATAGAGGATTTGGTGGATGGGGTGTGAGAGGTGGAAGCATTGCTGGACGGATTCATGTGGAGACCACTCTCACTTCGTATCTCCATTCCCCTTCACCTTCGCAAAGAATAAAGGTCAAGGATTTTCCCTTAACCTGAATTCCTGACTCCAGCTGATTTTAAAATGCATGGTCATCACATTTGGCACCCAACGTGGAAACCAAGGACCCTACTTTCACAGAAGTCTCTGGTGACCAGGAAATTGAGTATTTTAATAGACAAACAGGGAACTTACTTTGTTAAGGGCTAAACTAATAACCTTTTCTGGCTGAAATGGGACAGATGTTAGGAAAAGATTCTCTTCCATCCCCATCCCCACCCCCATCCCTGTCCCGAAGTGGCACTACAGAAAGCATGCTTAAATTGATTGAAGGACAAAGCTTAAGCTTAATCATAACTTGGGAACATATTGCTAGAATTCGGGGTACATTAAAACACACCTCCCCTTGGTTCTTAGAGGAAGAGCAAATCTCTCCAGATAATTGGACATTGATAGGGCAACAGCTTTGTGCAGACTACAATGAGAGAGGTCCTTGTTCACTTTCCATGAAGCATTCTATGTGTACATTATAATAAAGTTAGCCTTAAAGGATCCTACAAGTTATAGAAAAAAGAAAACTTCTAAGAATAGCCAGATGAGGACTGTCTCCGGCAGACAGGTTTTATAACTCACTGGAAGGGCAGTGTCCAGTGCGAGGCGCTCCACTATCTTTAGATAATCGCCGAGTGATGTGGAGAGACTCAGAAAGTAATGAATTTAAGGGACCGGATAGGTTAACTGCTTGGGGGAGAGGGTTTGCTTGTATCTCTACAGGTGGAGAAGGAATCAGATGAGTGCCAACAAGCAGTATTCACCTTGTCCATTGGAGAGAAACAGAGCAGATCCTTGAAACGAAGGAGAAGATCCAAGAAACATCGGGTGGTTCCATTGCTGATTGTGCCCACCACTGAAAGAGCATGGCAGTTATGGCGTTTGACTCATAGACGTTGAAAACTGTTGGACTTCAAAACCCTTAGGAATCACTGAATTCTCTGAGACATGATAAGATTTTTTTTTTTTTTTGTCTATAATTTTCTTTATTTCAGCACTTGCAGATTTAGGAATCAGCACCATATTTGTGTCATAGAAGGGGTTTGGTAGGCCTCCTATGATGACTGTTGTAGGACTTGAAAACCTCAGGAATCATTGGATTTTCTGAGACATAAGACTGTTGTAGGACTTGAAAGCCCTCAGGAATCATTGGATTTTCTGAGAAATGATATGACTGTTGCAGGACTTCAAAATCTGCTGGAATCACTGGATTCCCTAACACATAAAAAGACTGTTGCTGGACTTCATAAACTTGCAGAGATCATTGGATTCCCTGACATGTGAAGCAATGGACAATAGATTGGTTTTGGACTGTCTCTCAGCTGCTGAAGAAGACATATGTGTGACTGTTATTTACATATCCTCTTTCTAGGACTGCTGGAAATCTTTTACAACACCATGTTGATTTGTATTGTTTGTTATACCGCTACTTGCGTGTACAATTCATGTTTGGTACACCACATCGAGTCTGCACTGACTGTGGGGAGAGTCATCACTAATAGCCTGTGTGTTATTGATATGTGCTTGTGTAACACCTCCCATGCTGATGGGTTTGTGCATACTTGTTTCTAATAAAACCCTTCAGCCCAGAAACCTGCTAGAAATCCCCACTTCTCTTTGGTGCTTTTCATCTCCCTTCCTGAGATGTCAGGGAGGGAGTGATCATCTCCTTTTTAGTGCTTTCACCTCCCTTCCTGAGAAGTCAGGGGAGAGGAGTCGATCACCTCTTTTTCAGTGTTTTCACCTCCTCTCCTGAGAAGACAGGGAGAGTGTGATCACTTCCCCTTGGGGGCTCTCACCTACCTGAGAGGTTAGGGATGGAGTGACCACCTGTGTTCTAAAACAAAAGAGGGAGATGTAATGGGCTGAAACTCTTGAAGCTTTCATTGCACTGAGGTCCCAAGCACTTGAGGCTGATTAGTAATTGGACAATACTCTATTAATATATGCTTGGAGAAAGAATGGCCCCACCCACTCTCTGTGCAAGTTTTGATGTGGTGTATTGGAGATTTGTATAGAGGATTTGGTGGGTGGGGTGTGAGAGGCGGAAGCACTGCTGGCTGGATTCGTGTGGAGACTTCTCTCACTTTGTATCTCCATTCCCCTTCACCTCCGCAAAGAATAAAGATCAAGGATTTTCCCTTAACCTGAATTCCTGACTCCAGCGGATTTTAAAATATGCGGTCATCACAGTTTTTGGTTTTATTCTTCCTAGTTTAGGTATCAGGATCCTATTTGTGTCATAAAAGAAATTTGGTAGGACTCCTTTGCTTATTTTTTTCAAAATATTTTATTTGATAATAAAATTGTTTCTTAAATGTTTGGTAGAATGCACTTGTAAATCTATCTGGTCTTGAAGATTTTTTTCTTATGGAGTTCATTGATGACTTACTCAACTTCTTCATATAAAATAGGGTTGTTTATTATATTTCTTCTGTTAATTCAGTCATTTAGGGAATATTCATCCATTTCACTTAAATTATTGAATTAAATTATTAAATTTAGTTAACTAGTAATTCCTTTGATTTGATCTTCACTGAAGGTGAATTAATATTTAAAATTTTTTTTGGAGGTATTCTTCTATTTCATCTAAGTTGTCAAATTTACTGACATAAAGTTGGGCAAAGTAACTCCTAATTATTGCTCTAATTTCCTCTTCATTAGTGGTGAGTTCTCCCTTTTCATTTTTAAGACTAACAATTTGATTTTCCTCTTTCCTTTTTTTTTTCAGATTTACTAAGGGTTTGTCTATTTTGTTGGTTTTTTCATAGAACCAACTCTTAGTTTCATTAATTAGTTCAATAGTTTTTTTACTTTCAATTTTATTGATCTCTCCTTTTATTTTTAGAATTTCAAGTTTAGTATTTGACTAGGGGTTTTTAATTTGTTCCTCTTCTAGCATTTTTAGTTGCAAGCCCAATTCATTGACCTTCTGTCTCTCTATTTTATGCAAATAGGCCTCTAGAGATATGAAATTTCCCCTTATTACTGCTTTGGCTGCATCCCATACATTTTGGTATGATTTCTCATTATTATCGTTTTCTTGGGTGAAGTTATTAATTATGTCTATGATTTGCTGTTTCACCCAATCATTCTTTAGTATGAGATTATTTAGTTTCCAATTATTTTTTGGTCTACTTTCCTGTGGCTTTTTGTTGAATGTAATTTTCATTGCATCGTGGTCTGAAAAGGATGCATTTACAATTTCTGCCTTACTGCATTTGAGTTTGAGGTTTTTATGTCCTAATATATGGTCAATTTTTGTATAGGTTCCATGAACTGCTGAAAAGAAAGTGTACTCCTTTCTGTCTCCATTACATTTTCTCCAGAGATCTATCATACCTAATTTTTCTAGTATTCTATTTACCTCTTTGATTTCTTTCTTATTTATTTTGTGGTTTGATTTATCTAATTCTGAGAGTGCAAGGTTGAGATCTCCCACTATTATAGTTTTGCTGTCTGTTTCTTCTTGCAGCTCTCTTAATTTCTCTTTTAAGAAATTAGATGCTACACCACTTGGCGCATATATGTTTAATATTGATATTGCTTCATTATCCATGCTACCCTTTAGCAAGGTATAGTGCCCTTCCTTATCTCTTTTAATTAGATCAATTTTTGCTTTAGCTTGATCTGAGATCAGGATGGCTACCCCTGCTTTTTTGACTTCACCTGAAGCAAAGTAGATTTTACTCCAACCTTTTACCTTTAACCTGCATGTATCTCCCTGCTTCAGGTGTGTTTCCTGTAAACAACATATTGTAGGATTCTGGCTTTTAAATCATTCTGCTAACCGCTTCCTCTTTATGGGGGAGTTTACCCCATTCACATTTATGGTTAAAATGACCAATTCTGAATTACTTGCCATCTTGTTAACCCCTGTTTATGCTCTTCCCCCTTCTTTCCCCCTTACCCCCCCTTCCCAGTATTAAGCTTGTGAGCACCACTTGCTTCTCACAGCCCTCCCTTTTTAGTATCTCTCCCCCTGCCTTAGATTTCCTCCCCCTATCTTACCCCTTTCCCTCCCAGTTTCCATATTCCCTTCCGCTTAGCTTATTCCCTCCCTTTTCACTTTTCCCTTCTCACTTTTTAATGAGGTGGGAGAAGTTTCACCGTGAATTGAATATGTGTAAAATTTTTCTCTTAAAGCCAATTCTGAAGGAAGTAAGATACCCACTATATTCACCCCCCTCCATTCTTTCTCTCAGATATAATAGGTTTCCCTTGCCTCTTCATGAGATGTACTACCCCCACTTTACCCTTTTTCTGATACAATGTCCTTTCCACATCTAGTTTCTAGAACAAGGTATACATGTATTCTTTATATATATTTATAGCTGAAATATAGTTCCCAAGATTAATCTTTACCTTTTTAGATTTCTCTTGAGTTCTATATTTGTAGAGCAAACTTTTTGTTAAGTTCTGGTTTTTTCATCAGAAATAGATGAAATTCGCTTACTTCGTTGAATGTCCATCTTCTTCCCTGGAAAAAGATGCTCATTCTCGCTGGGTAAGTTATTTTTGGTTGCATACCAAGTTCCTTAGCCTTTCGGAATATCATATTCCAGGCCCTTTGATCTTTTAATGTGGATGCTGCCAGATCCTTGGTGATCCTTATTGTGGCTCCTTGATACTTGAATTGGGTTTTTCTAGCCGCTTGCAATATTTTTTCCTTCGTCTGAGGGTTCTGGCATTTGGCCACTGTATTTCTTGGTGTTTTGATGTTAGGATCCCTTTCATTAGGTGATCGATGAATTCTTTCAATGTCTATTTTGTCCTCTGTTTCTATGACTTCTGGGCAGTTCTCTTTGATAATTTCCTGGAAAAGTGTCCAGGCTTTTTTTTTCATCATACTTTTCTGTCTCTCCTGGATCTGTTTTCCAGGTCTGTTGTTTTCCCCAGAAGGTATTTCACATTCTTTTCCATTGTTTGATTTTTTTGGATTTGCTTGACTGATTCTTCTTGTCTCCTCGAGTCATTCAATTCCAGTTGTTCAATTCTGATTTTCAATGAAATATTTTCTTCACTCACTTTTTAAATATCTTTTTCTAATTGTCCAATTGGGTTCTTTTGTTCTGTGGAATTTTTTTTTCATTTCGCCAATTTTGTTTTTTAGAGAACTATTTTCTGATTTCCAGTTCACTAATCCTATTTTTCAAGGATTTGATTTCTTTATCTACTCTGTCTTTAAATGAGGGGGACTACTTCTCCAGACTCCCTTGCCAAGCCTCCCTCTCCTTTTCCCATTTTTCTTCTAGCTCTCTTGTGAGAGCCTTTTTAATTACTTCTATGAGATTCATCTGTGCTGAGGAACAGATGATCTCCTCCTTTGGGGATTCACCTGGAGACTCTCTGTTTTTAGTCTCCTCAGGGTTTAGAGTCTGCTCTCTCTCTGTATAGAAACTGTCAAGGGTTAAAGTCCCCTTCAATTTTTTGCTCATTTTGTCAGAGAAGAATCAAAGACAAACTAGCAAAAAGAAAAAAAGAAACAACTCCTAAATGGAGTCTGTTTTTTTGGGGGGAGGGGCTGGGTGGTGTTACCGAGCTTCCTCTACAGACTGCAGGGGCAGCAGCGAGGCACTAGCAGGACTGTGCTGCACCTGCGCTCTGAGACTCCGAGAGCATGCTGAGACAGGAGGGGTGGCCAGGTCCCGAGAGACTCCAGCTGTTTGGGGTTGTATTCTTCACCCCCCGGTGTTTTTAGCTTCTCTGCTGGGCTGCTGACTCGCTGCCAAGGCAAAGTATCCAATCCGATAGCAAGGTTTTCCGCACAGAGACAGCTGCGATCACACCCCACCCCGCTCCGATCTGCTCAGCTGTGAGCTGCCTGCCGTGCACTCAGGTGTCTGCCTGCAGCCTGCGCCCAATCTAAAACCATCCCGCCCTCGCGCAAAAACAGACCTTTCTTGGCGAATCTCAAGGATGGCTTCTCTTGGTAACTATTTGTGGGGGTTTTTTTCAGTCAAGCATTAATTCAGAGGCTTGTAATGAAATGGATAGTGAGAGAAAACGTGGAGCTACACAGCTATGTGCCTCCTCTCCACCATCTTGGCTGGAAGTCAATATTTTAAATTTTGATATTTAAACTTTTTCTTTTTAAAAACTAAATTAGCCAATGGCTTACCTATTTTATTAATTTAAAAAATAAAACCAGCTCCTACTTTTACTACAGTTTTCTTAATTTTGAATTTTGTTCATCCTTTAATTTTTAGGATTTCCAATTGGTGTTTAATTGGGGATTTAAAACTTTTCTCTTTTAGTTACATGCTTAATTCATTGATCTACTTTTTTTTTTCTATTTTATTAATGTAAACATTTAGAAATATGAATTTCCCCCTAAGAACTTTGAGCAACATCCCATACATTTTGATATGTCTCATTGTTCTTTGTCATTCTCTTTAATAAAATGGTTTCTATAATTTCTTCTTTAGGATTAGATTATTTAGTTTCCAATTAATTTCTAATTTATATTTCCACAGCCTTTTGGCGAATGTAATTTTTATTGCATCATAACCTGAAAAAAAGAGATATTTAATATTTTTGCTTTTTTCTATTTTATTGAGGTTTACATGTGCTAATAAATGGCCAATTTCTGTGTAGTTGTACCTATGAGAAAAAGGTATAATCTTTTCTATTGCTATTCAATTGCCTCCAGACATCTGCACTCTCTTTTATAATATCCTATTCTTTTTCTTATCTTCTATTTTTTATTAGATTTGTCTAGTTCTGAGCAGAACTTAAATGGTGGGATATGGCAGGAATTCACCTAAACTCTCACAAATCTACCTCCAAACTATAAGATAGTGCCTTAAAACAAATTCTGGAATGGTAGAACCAATGGAAAGATGAGTGAAACAATTTTTTAACATGACATCTAGAAGGTTGGTAGGAAAAGGCTGTATCATTCTTGTGAAAGGGAAGCACAGTGCAATGTAAGCAATGTCTGGGTAAGTCAGCAGTAGGCCACACCCCGGAAAGCCAGTGGGAGAGACTCTGAACCCCAGTGGAGGTTAGTGGCCCAGCAGGCAAGCTGTGAGGTCGCAGGCCTCCAGCCCAGCATCATAAGAGCAACCAGGGAAAGATATAATTGTGACAGGAAAGATCAAGGCAGAAACTTTTGTCATCCAGAATATCATATTCCAAGTCCTCTGATCGCTTACCATGAGATTTATCAGTTTCTACATTAAATAATCAGAGGGTTTGGAATATGATATTCAAGAAGGCAAAGAAGCCAGGATATGAACGATTTTTAGATGCAGAAATTAAAGCCATTTATAGTCATATAAAAATGCTCTAAATCAGTATTGATTAGAGAAATGCAAATTAAAACAACTCTGAAGTTCTATCTCACCTCTCAGATTGGATAAGATGACAACAAAAGATAATGATAAATATTAGAAAACTGGAACATTCAATGCTGAAAAATTATATATATTGTAAATAAAAAGCTATAATAAAAAATTTTTTTAAAAAAGAAAACTGGAACACTAATGCACCTTTGGAGTTGTGAACTGATCCAACCATTCTGGAGAACAATTTGGAGGGGTATAAAACTGTGTACACTGTTTGACTTACCAGTGCCTGGGTCACAAGATCATAAAAGAGGGAAAAGGATCCACTTGTGCAAAAATGTTTTTAGCAGCTTTTTGTAGTGGCAAAGAACTGGAAAATGAGTGGATGCCCATGAATTGGGGAGCTAGGCAGTCTTAAGTGTCTGAGGCCAGATTTGAACTCAGGTCTACCTGCCTTCAGGGCTGGTGCTCTCTCCACTGCACCACCTAGCTGCTCCATTGTTGGGGTTTTTTATGTGATGAAAATTACCAAATTTATTTCCTGGGATCCTTCCCTATCCAAAACGGAAATGTTTTCTTCATGGTTATTCCAATATGTTTAAAGAGACCTTTTAAAGTCACACATAATTTCAAGCTATTCTTGGCATAGTGTGAATACTAGTCTATATTTACTTTCTTCCAGATTTCTTTCCAATTTTCCAGCATTTTGTAGTGATCAGGAACTGGATGTTGAGAGAAATGAGCAAAACCAGATCATTGTACATGGTAACAACAGGACTATACAATGATCAATTCTGATGGACATGGTTCTGTTCAATATTGAGATGATTCAAACCAGTTCCACTTGTGCAGTGAAGACAGCCATCTACATCCAGAGAGAGAACCATGGGAACTGAGTGTGGAACACAACATAGCATTTTCAATCTCTCTGTTGTTATTTGCTTGCATTTTTTTTCTGTTTTTCTTTTTCTTCCTTCTTGAGCTGATTTTTCTTGCACAATCAGATAACTGTATAAATATGTATACACATATTGGATTTAACAGATTTTCAATATATTTCACATGTATTGGACTACTTGCTAGGGGAGGGGTTGGGGGGGAGGGGAAAAGTTGCAACAAAAGACTATGCAAGGGTGAATGTTGGAAAAATCACCCATGCATATGCTTTGTAAATAAAAAGCTTTAAAAAAAAATGAAAAAAATTTTCTACCTGCTCTACCCTGTTCTGAATCTCAATTTGAATGAAAAATGACTAAACTGTCCACACATTTTACCCTAACTCTATTATGAGACTTATAGCCCATGAAACAAATAACAAAAGCTAATTTTTCCATTGTGATTCAATACATGCAAAATTCTTTACAAATACTGCATTATTATTTATTCTGAATATCAACCACAGAATATAGCTACTATTACTATCCTCATTCTACAAACAGAAAAAAACAAGCAGGAATAGATTAAATGACTTGCTCAGGTAACGTAGCTAATCAGTGTTAAGACATTTAATTTTAACTCAGGTCTTGTGGTTCCTAGCATAGGACACTATCAACTGTGACACCTAACTAAAGAAATCCCATAGAAATAAATAACCAAAAGAGAACAAAACATTTATACCAGGACATTTAGTGCCACCAAAGAATAGGAAACAAAATAAGTACAAATCAATTAGGGAATTGAAAGAAATTATGGCAGAAAAACACTATCAAATATTACTGAGAAGTAATGACAACCATTAGAATTTCAAAGAGAGAAGTTATATTTATAGGACATCATGAACAGTATAAAATTTGAGGTGTATAACAAAATCTAAACTGCAGGAAAAGGCCTTTCCTCGTTGCTTAGATCTAAAAGTTTTAGATGCCACAGGATTTCTTGTATAATCAGATATGATCTCCATGTAAAGGCCCTGACATTGATAAAAGACATTGCTTTTTATAAACCTCCTTTCCTGTATGTATATTCTGCTTTCTGGTGATCTTCTTCCAGAGAAAATCATCTTTACATTGAACAATTTCTCTCCATTATGAATCCTTTGATGCAAAGTAAGAGATGGTCTCTAGTTGAAGGTCTTCTCCCACCAAATTCATATAGAGCATCTGTTCAAAATAAAATTTCTAACGTTGAAAAAGCTCTGTACTTCACTTAAATGTCTTTCCTCATTCATTATAGCAGTAAAATTTCTAACAGAAATCTCTGGTGGAAAATAATGCATGAATCTTATTGAAGGGTTTACCATATTCATAAGTTTTTTTTTTTCTCCCCATTGTGGGTTCTCTAATGAAGAGGAACACTTGTCTGATTGTGTCTGATTTTCCACATTGATCACATTCATAAAATTTCTCTCCAATATGAATTGTCACATAGTAAGAAAGATGGGTTCTATAATGGAAAAGCCTTTACACCTTGATTATAATTATAAATTTTTTCTTTGTGGCTTCTCTGAGGTACAGCAAGACTAAAATTCCATGCAAAAGCTTTTCCAAATTGATTATAGATTCATAAAGTTTCTTTCCAGAGTAGATTCTCAAAGAGTAAGCAAGATGGATCCTATATGGGAAAGTCTTTCCACATTGGTTAACATCATAAATTTCCTCTCCAGTGTGGCATCCCTGATGAATGGCAGGATTTTAATTCCAAGTAACGACCCTTGCACAATGAAAACATTCATGTAATTTCCAGTGAAATTTTTGAGAATTATGTGAACCAAACTGACTCCTCATAAAACTATTTTGAGTTCTAAAATTCCTTTTCCTGTATAAATTCCACCTGCTTGCTAAGAAAAGGGCTTATATGACATCCTGTTTCATATCCAGAAAAATTCACTTGCTTGCTTCTCCAGACCCTTCCAATTCATAAAACTTGCTCCTCTCCCTCCCAACTTGGAAAGGATGCTTGGTCTTGATCTGTTAAGCAATTGGCATGTATCACTTAATAAATCAACATGCTCAGATGTTCAGTCCTTTGTTTCTTCAGTTAATTCAGATTTCACCCATCACATTAGTGTGTATTCTCTGATGTTTGGACAGATGGGAGTTCTGAGTGAAAGCTTTTCCACACTGACGGCATTCATAAGGTTTTTCTCCAGTGTGGATTCTCTGATGGCAAGCAAGTTTAGAATTGTGTGTGAAAGCCTTTCCACACTGATGACATTCATAAGGTTTCTCTCCAGTGTGGATTCTCTGATGTTTCAGAAGATTGGCATTCTGAGTGAAAGCTTTTCCACACTGATGACATTCATAAGGCTTCTCGCCAGTGTGGATTCTCTGATGTATAGCAAGACTCGATCTAATTGTGAAAGTCTTTCCACAGTGATTACATTCATATGGTTTCTCTCCAGTATGTTTTCTCTTATGTATAGTAAGACTGGACTTATTTATGAAAGTCTTTCCACACTGATAACATTCATACGGTTTCTCTCCAGTGTGGATTTTCAGATGGTAAGTAAGACTGGAGTCCTCTTTGAAAGCCTTTCCACACTGATGACATTCATAAGGTTTCTCTCCAGTGTGGATTCTCTGATGTACAGCAAGACTGCAGTTCTCTTTGAAAGCCTTTTCACACTGATGACATTCATAGGGTTTCTCTCCAGTATGTATTTTCTGATGTTTCAGAAGATTGGCATTCTGAGTGAAAGCTTTTCCACACTGATGACATTCATAAGGCTTCTCGCCAGTATGGATTCTCTGATGTATAGCAAGACTCGATCTATTTGTGAAAGTCTTTCCACAGTGATTACATTCATATGGTTTCTCTCCAGTATGGATTCTCACATGTCTAACAAGACTGGACTTATTTGTAAAAGTCTTTCCACACTGATTACATTCATACGGTTTCTCTCCAGTGTGGATTTTCAGATGGTAAGCAAGAAGAGCCCGATAGGGGAAAGCCTTTCCACACTGATTACACTTGTAAGGTTTCTCTCCAGTGTGGATTCTCTCATGTACAGCAAGACTGGAGTTCTTTTTGAAAGTTTTTCCACACTGATTACATTCATAAGGTTTCTCACCAGTATGGATTCTCTGATGTAGGGCAAGTTTGGAATTCTGTGTAAAAGCCTTTCCACACTGAGTACATTCATAAGGTTTCTCTCCTGTATGAATTCTTTGATGTACAACGAGACTCGAATTCCGTGTGAAAGCCTTTCCACATTGATTACACTCATAAGGTTTCTCTCCAGTGTGGATTCTCTGATGTACAGCAAGACTGGAGTTCTCTGTGAAAGCTTTTCCACACTGATGACATTCATAAGGTTTCTCTCCAGTATGGATTCTCTGATGTTTAGAAAGACGGGAATTCTGTGTGAAAGTCTTTCCACACTGATTACATTCATAAGGTTTCTCTCCAGTGTGGATTCTCTGATGTGCAATAAGGGAAGAGTTTTCACCAAAAGCTTTACCACATTCATGACACTCATGAGGTTTCTCTCCAGTGTGGCTTTTCTGATGTACAGCAAGACTGGAGCTACACCGGAAAGCCTTTCCACACTGATTACACTTGTAAGGTTTCTCTCCAGTGTGGATTCTCTGATGTACAGCAAGTTTGGAGTTCTCTTTGAAAGCCTTCCCACATTGATCACATTCATAAGGTTTCTCTCCAGTGTGAATTCTCTGGTGTACAATAAGACTGGTGTTCTGTCGGAAAGTTTTTCCACACTGATTACATTCATAAGGTTTCTCTCCAGTGTGGATTCTCTGATGTACAGCAAGCATAGAGATCTGTGTAAAAGCCTTTCCACATTGATTACATTCATAAGGTTTCTCTCCAGTGTGGATTCTCTGATGTACAGCAAGCATAGAGTTCTGTGTAAAAGCCTTTCCACACTGATTACATTCATAAGGTTTCTCTCCAGTGTGGATTTTCAGATGGTAAGCAAGAAGAGCCCTATAGGGGAAAGCCTTTCCACACTGATTACATTTGTAAGGTTTTTCTCCAGTGTGGATTCTCTGATGTAGGGCAAGTTTGGAGTTCTCTGTAAAAGCCTTTCCACACTGAGTACATTCATAAGGTTTCTCTCCTGTATGAATTCTTTGATGTACAACGAGACTCGAATTCCGTGTGAAAGCCTTTCCACATTGATTACACTTATAAGGTTTCTCTCCAGTGTGGATTCTCTGATGTACAGCAAGACTGGAGTTCTCTGTGAAAGCTTTTCCACACTGATGACATTTATAAGGTTTCTCTCCAGTATGTATTTTCTGATGTTTCAGAAGATTGGCATTCTGAGTGAAAGCTTTTCCACACTGATGACATTCATAAGGTTTCTCTCCATTGTGGATTCTCTGATTAATAAGGGAAGAGTTTACACCAAAAGCTTTACCACATTCATGACACTCATGAGGTTTCTCTCCAGTGTGGATTCTCTGATGTACAGCAAGCATAGAGTTCTGTGTAAAAGCTTTTCCACACTGATTACATTCATAAGGTTTCTCTCCAGTGTGGATTCTCTGATGTTTAGAAAGATGGGAATTCTGTGTGAAAGTCTTTCCACACTGATGACATTCATAAGGTTTCTCTCCAGTGTGGATTCTCTGATGTGCAATAAGGGAAGAGTGTTCATCAAAAGCTTTGCCACATTTACGACCTTCAGAAGATGTATCATTAGTGTGGTTTTTCTGATGTATAGCAAGATTCGAACTATGTTGAAAAGCCTTTCCACATTGATTATAATCATAATGCTTCTCTCCATGATTTTTCTGATGTTCACCAAGATTGATTCTCTTTCTGAAAGTCTTTCCACTGGCATGACATTTATGAGGTTTCTCTCCAGTGTGGATTTTCTGATGTTGAGCTAGTTTGACATTCTGCCTGAATCCTTTTCCACAATGATTATAATCATAAGGTTTTTCTGTAGTGTGAATTTTATGATGGTCAGTGAGCTTTCGATTCTGGCTAAAGGCCTTCCCACAAACACTACAAAAATAAAGCACTTTTTCAGGGTGACATATCTGTTGTCTGTTGAGATCTGAACTTAAACTGCTGGCCACTTCCCCTTGATTATGTTGATATGTTTGCATTTCAGGCGGTTCCTCATAAGATTGAATAAGCTGAATTTTCCAGTAAAGCATTCCTTATTTTCACCAGATTGAAAACAATCATTTCCTGAGGTCATTTTCTTAAACTGAATTAGGACTGAGTGTTGTCTAAAACTCTTTCCATATTTATTGTATGCAGAGTGATTATCTTGATTTTTCTTTATCTTGATATCTGAATTATAGTTTTCTCTCAAACTGAAGTCACAGGGACCATCACTCATGAATCTTTGCTGGTGAGAATCTTCCACAGAAATCCTCAGGTCTGTAGTAGTCTTAGTCACTTTAAACCTTGTCTTTGCACCTGAAGGAAACAAAGACACATACATAGAGACAAATCCTCTTCTCTCCACTGGAAGAAAGCAAATTGACTTACAGTCTATCTTCCCAAACAAAAAGAAGAATTTTGAAACTTAATAGGTAGAACAAATCAATTAAGAATGAATCAGCTCATATGTGGAGGATGATTAAACTTATAAAAAGCTTCACAAACAATAACAATGGATACGCACAACAAATCTGTGACACAAGCAGGATGGCATTCTCATTACACTCTATAATTCAAACCAAGAGCTCAAAATAGTCAAGTAACAAGACTGATATCTGTGAAGGTGAGATGAGAGACCAAACCCTGCAACTGAATGTGTTCTTTCTCATGTCCTAAATGAACTTTCTCTATTTTACTTCCAATTCTTCATTCAAACACCTTTATTGATTGTTGTTTTTATTTTGTTGTGCTTCGCTAAGCTTTCTGCTTTTCTACATTGACTTTTTTTGATGCACTATCATCCTTTGTAAATTTCCTGTACTGAACTGAGAAAGAGGTTTATACCTTTCATGTCATATATTACTTTTCAGTGCTTTATATTCAACTTTTCATATCTTCTATTCTGATCCTTAAATTTTGGATCTACTGCAGTAGGTGCTGCATACCTACTAAGAACCAATATTATTTCATTATTTATTATATATCTGAACATAATGCAATTCTATCAATAATCATTTTTAATCACATTTTTTCAGTTGTATATACAAAATCACCTCATTCTGTGTGAAAGTCTTTCCACACTGATTACATTCATAGGTTTCTCTCCAGTGTGGATTCTCTGATGTCTTTTTTTTTTTTTTTGATTTATTATTCCTGTTGCCATATTTTTATTTATTATATATTATCTATAACCTATATTTGTTTATTATAAAAATATTTAGATATTTATGGGATCAGATTTTATTATGGCTCATGATTTTTAAAAGATAGCTGCTATTCATTTATTTAAAAATTTTTATTTGAATCCTGTGTACCCTAAATAAAAAAGAAAAAAAACTAAGTCCCTGTAATAAACATAATAAAAAGAAATCCACATATTTCCCACATTCAAAAATATACCTCCAAACTGCCCAAAAGATTTGACATTCAAGTCACTTTGGCCTGCAAATCAGTTCTCCCCATAGATGGTCAACAGTGTGCATAAATCCACATTTGCTATCTTCAGACTACCATTCCTTTTTTCAGGAAGTAGAGAGCATGATTCACTATTAATCCTTTAGCAGTAATTTCCATTTATTTGTTCATAAACACATTAGGATTTGTGACTGATCTAAGAGATTTGAACTAAAAATCTTAAGCAGTAAGTAACTGCATGCTTCTTTTACAATTAAATTCTTTCTAGGATAATTAGTATATGCATGTTAGAAGCTTATGTTTCTTTATGCAGAGATTCCAAATAATCATAATCATACATATAATGATTTTAGTGTTCCTGCAGTGATTACAGCAATTTAGTCCTGAACAAATAAAAAAGATTCTGTTCCTCTATCCTTCATTAAATTGTTTCCAAACTGCCCAAAAGATTTGACATTCAAGTCACTTTGGCCTGCAAATCAGTTCTCCCCATAGATGGTCAACAGTGTGCATAAATCCACATTTGCTTTCTATAATATATTGCACCAAAACAATTCCCTCATTCCTGGATAATCTTCTAATCTGCACCTCATTAGTGATGTCATCATTAGATCAAGATGATACAATACAGATGACAGGTTCTTTTAAAAAAAATGTTCACTAGGCATGGACATTACAAGACATATCAAAATCATCAGGAATCATTAAAACAGTCCTACAAAAAAAAAAAATCTTACATTGCTTCTCATTGCAATATTAAGGCTATTTTTTAAATTTGAATTTATCTTCTGTTTATGTTACTATTCTTCTACTGGGCAGGTTTTCAAAGGATTTGGTAGCAACATAGCTCAGTCAATCTGTACAGATTCTATGAGGATGTGATAAAAGATTTTGTCTGATTTCTTTTCTTACAAAGACAAAAAAAAGGAAAGAAGGAAAAAGAAAAGCAATCTAGGCAAATGAACCTAAGAGAAATTTTTTTTCAATATACTACTTGTAATCAGCAGATAGAAAAAAATAAAAATTTAAATATCAAGTAATACTTCTTTTTGGTCACCGATTTGTGGGCTAAAAATAAAAAAATGAATTTCCAACTCTTAGCAAAAATTTGTAAAATTCTCCTATCATTTTCTACCTCATTCATGTGTGAATGAGTATTTTCAGCATATTATGATTATCAAACAAAATAGAGAGGGAATCGAAAGCTGGACCTAGCAGTCACCTCAGATACTTACTAGCACTGTAACCCTGGGCTATGTAACACTGTCACATAGTAAAATGGGCAAAATAGCATCTACCTCACAGTATTCAGATGATCAAATGAGATCTCTGTAAAGCACTTGGTTCAGCATCTGGCCCATCACAGACACTACAAATGCTATTTATTATTTTCATTTTTGTTATTATTAAATCAACTGGATACAGAACCACATTGAAGCAAATACTGTAAAAATACTGTAAATTTTTTTTCATACTATGTTTCACAACTTCCAAGTTATAACTAATTTAATGAAAAATACTTTTTATATTCAACAAAATGTTTAAAGTAAACTTAAATTGAAGTTTTACAGTTAATAAGCAGAAAGATTTATTATATTTTTAAAAATTATTCTTGTAGAAAGTCCCACATTAATTTGTCATAATGATTTAATACTTATTATTATTATTCATATTTTGTTATCATAATTTAAGTAGAATAAACATTTACATTTTATAATAAGACACTATCTAGGTCTTTCCTGGAGGAATTAACTGCATTCATTATTATGAATAGTATAATAATTTAAATGACTGAGGAACTGCACAACACACTTAGTGTTGCTGAAAGAAGTTCTAAGAACGAAAGCTTTGGGAAGTCATGACTGTTCACTGAATTGATCAGTGTAGCTGCAGTATAAATTATTCTACTGGTTCTGTTCACTTAGCTCTTTCCCAGGTTTCTCTGAAACTATGCCTTTTATCATTTCTTAAGGTTCAATAATTATATTCTTAGATCATTATTTATTTGGTCATTTCCTGATATATGGGCACTACCTTTGTTTTCAGTTTTTTGCAATAAGAAAAAATAGCAGCTATGGTTGATATGGGAAATTTTTCTGTCTTTCTTTATCCCTTTAATTAATAGATCTAGTAGTGGTTATCATAGGTCAAAGGACATCCAGGTTTGTGAGAGTGGGGGCAGAGTCCAAACCCTATTACAGAATGATATCCTTTTATTTTAATGCTGGGTAAATCTTTATCTCAAGGGTGTTTTTAATACAGAATATGTTTTGGGTATAGGTTCTTAATAATTCTGCTACTCTTCATTATTCATCTTAAGAACATTTCGTTAAGGCAATTAATTGTTTTCTTATCTCTCATTGCTCTTTGCTATTGTGTAGAAACAAAAAAAATATGGCAACAGGAATAAAACCAGCATCAGTCATCTGTAATGGAAATGACATGCTCTTGATCCCACCTGATTATCCTATTCCAGTCCTAAAACCATCATAAAAATCTTTCCCCTATCTGAAGCCTCCTACAGAGGGGGAACTTGTTTTCTACCATTAGGCAGCGGGGTAGCACAGGGGATGGAGCATGGGCCTGGAGTCAAGAAGATGGGAATTTAAGTACAGATTCATATATTCAGTAGATGGGTGTACTGGATAAGTCACAATACCTCTGTTTGCTTCAGGTATGGCGGAGCTTTCCAAAAATGTTGAAATGGATATTGAGTGTGACAGATGAGGAATGCACGACATCTAGGTTGTCCCAGGAGTATTATGACTATTACATGTCATGTCTGTAAGTCATTTCGCACCTAATGATTAGTGCACCAGTGTTACCTTTTATCACTGGTCTTTTGATTTTAATTATTTCCTCACCAAATCTGCTATCCTCAAACTGCACTTGTCCTCTCAACTTCAAGTCACTTATTTCCCTGGTGAACTTCTCTTATTTGATCCCCATGCAGCGTCCTTGCCGAGGTCAGCTAAGAGTGAGGTTCCAGCTCCGTGGCTTCTTCTCAAACCACCTCACTATCTGTATGCTGGAATGTGAGCTCTTTGACAATAGGGATTGTCTTTTGCTTTCCCTTGTATCTTCAGAGTTTGGTACAGTGCTTAGCCCACAGCAGATGCTCACTCAATGTTTACTGACTGACTGATCCCACAACTATTATCAGGACCCAGCCTCTCCCTTGTTCCCTAAATTCTGGTCTCTTGCTTGGTTCTTGGAGGCTGGTTCTGGCATCTTATAAACTATAAAAATTACCTAACTGGCTCCAAATTGGATGGGACCTGACCATAGTAAATACATGAGATCACAAAGATTTCTAGGTTCCTGAGGCTTTGGACTGTGGAATGCCTCTCATCTTCCTAAGTTCAAGGTAGTGATCACTTCAATGAACATTGCCAAGTTCTACAAATGGAGACCAAGAGTGCATAGAGAGCAGGAAAGGGATTTAGGTTGATAATAATGCAAATTTCAGCCAAGGATAACCACTTCTAAGCTAGGCAGTGACCATTTCTCCTCAGATGCTGCTGAATGGAGACATGAAACCAATTTGGCTGGTAAAGTAGTCCATTAAAAATTCACGCTATACACATTCAACTGGGTCCTCATTGTGGCAATGTAATCCTTCTACATTGTCATATCTGATTCCTTATTCCACTCACCATGGTGGCTTTTCCCTACTTATTACTCCTTTTGCTTCTTTCCACATTCTCTGAAAATTGGCTTCATCTTTCAGTGAAACATTAACCATATGCCAAAAACTCTCCTTTTGTTCTTAGCCCTTGAAGGTCCAGAAAAGAACTCAAATGGGATAGCTTCAGGCCTTAAGGCTTTCCTAAGATTCCCGTGCTCCAAAGTTCTAAATGATGATGTCTTATAAGATCACGTATTTATCCCTTAGGGAAGTGAAAAAGTCCATAATGTTCAACATCCTAATTTCACAGATAAGGAAACTGAAGCTTACAGGTTCAGTAATTTTCCTCGTGTCTAAAAAAGAATTCCAACTCAAGTCTTCTTATGACCAAGACTAGCATTTCCTTCACTATAACACAGATGCTTTGGATGATAACAGCCTTCAAATTCTTGTTTTAATCTCACTCACCTGGACAGAAATTCTTTGAGCCCTTTTCATCCAGGATCCAGGATGGTTCCCTTTCCTCAAAATGGGAGATCAAATTTTCTCTGAGAACTGGAATTCCTTAGTATGGGAATAAGGAAGGGATGAGAACAGAGAGAAACATCCACTTTACTTCACTCTTCCTGGGTGTGAAGGGAATGGGGACATGTAAGCAAGGAGCACAGGATCGTTATTAGGACTCCTCAAGTATGACTTACATGGTGTTTATTGCTGGGATAATGGGGGCAGGGAGAATTAGAAAATTCTGCCTTTATCTCAAAGAAGGATGGACACCCTGCATAAATTCCATTATCTAGAAATAACAGCCAGTTAGTTATTCAGAATGCCCTGAGCCCAGAATTGGGAAAACTTGAATTCAAGCCTATCCTCAAACACTTAGGAGCTGTGTGTCCCTCTACTTAATTTCTGTTTGCCTTAGTTTCCTCAAGTATAAGATGGGGCAAATATTAACATAAACTCATTGCGAGGGTCAGATGAGATAAAAATTATAAAATACTTAGCACAGGGCCTAGTATATAGTAAGTTTATATAAATACTGATCTTATCTCTTTCTTTCCCACCACCTGTGTTAGAATTTCAGGAACAAATGAAAGAAAAACAAAGATAAACTTGTGACATGAAAGGAAATAATGAGCTTATTTGTCAACAAATAGAGTTTTTTAAGGACTAGATCCATCCTAAGGGAAAACGGGTTTCCTTATTGGGAAGGGGGTTTTCGTCAGTGCCCTTCTTCAAGAAAAAGCTTCACTCACAGTTTTTAGAGATTTTGCAAACAAAATTCATGTCCTGACAGAGGTTGGGCTAGGTAACATCTGAGAATGGTTCCAAGTCTAAGTGTTTGTTTTGCAACCTGAAATTGCTTAAAATAGAAAAGAGCTTCAGGAGCAACAAAGAAAAGTTCTACCTTTCTATATCATAAACACAATCACATTTTATCAGAAAAATCAGGAAGCAGGATCACACTCCTGAGGAACATTTCCTTGATGAGAGATTTGGAGTTAATAAGGGGAACTGTACCTACCCACGAAGAGCAGGTTCTGGTAGTTTTCCAGCATGACTTCCTTGTAGAGCTCTTTCTGAGAATGGTCCAAGAGGAACCATTCCTCCTGGGTGAAGTCCACGGCCACATCCCTGAATGTCAGTGACTCCTAAATCATCAAATATCATAAGACTTAGAGCTAAAGGAAACTTAAGAATTCATCTAGCTTAGTCCTGATCCATGTGCAGAAAGGATTTCCTAGTAGTCATATCTTGTGTCAGAGCCAGTACTTAAATCCATAGTTGTAGAAGGTCACGGATAGTGGGGGAACTCTGAGTGAGGTGTAAGACCCTCCAGCCCAAGAAGAGAACCTGCTGACGTGTCTGGTTTGGCTCCCCAATCCCCACTAAGGGTGCCTGTTTTCCTCAGAAGTCAGGGGGCGTGACAACCTATGAGAGTCATACTGAGGGGCAAGGAAACATCTGCACACAATAGCAAGTTGTTTATGTGGTCCCACATGTGCAGTATATAGTTAGCACATGTGCAGTGTGCTATAGTTATGTAAGAGCATTAGGGTATATAAGGCTGAGGGAATTTGGAATAAATGAACTCCTGTTTTGACCATCTTCAAGAGTTCTGTCCCTTCATTTCTCACCCACGATCAGGATTTGGGTCAGTACCGAAATCCTCCAGTGAGTATGTCCAGACACATAGTCATTAAGAGCCCATTTGAATACTGAGAAAATAATTTTATATTTGGAATTGGAATAAAGCTGATGAATACTTTACTATGAAATGCCTTTCCCTATAGAATCAGGAACAAAGTATGTGTTCTAGATGTATGTATGGTATGAGGATCCATGGAAAAAAAAGAGAGATGTTGTGAAATTTCTCCTTCATCAGAGCTCTCAGAGTCACACGTTACCAAAAATTCTTTGAAGAATTGATGAAAAGTTAGCAAATATTATGTATTTTGGGGAAGAGATGCCACATATGATCAATAAAGAGAATGCAAAGAAAAAGGAAATGTAGCTCATTTCCTAAAATCCTAAAACAATGCCTTATCTATATGAAAATGAAGAGGATTGTTAAGAGATAGCAACAGCTATCTGGACCAGTTATTTATGTAACTGCTATCAGCCAAGTGAAGAAGAGTTATTCATGCTTATATTGAGGGCTTGGGGTGACAATAGATACAATTTATCACATCTTATGGTTTTGTTTTATGATTATTCTATTTTAGTGGCATATTTAATTTTGGCACCATTAATTTTAGCATTTCATTATATAAAAATATAAAAGTAATTATGTTGGGGAAAGAAGTATTCCTTCATTTATTATAAACATAACATTTTATTACCTGGGGTTGGAGATAAGCTAATTCTTGAGAAAGATACTACCAGGGGCAAATAGGTAGCACAATGGACAGAGCACCAGCCCTGAAGTCAGGAGGACCTGAGTTCAAATCCGACCTCAGACACTTAACACTTCCCGGCTGTGTGACCCTGGGTAAGTCACTTAACCCTATTGCCTCAGCCAAAAAAAAAAAAAAAAAAAGATACTACCAGGTTATGAGAAATAACTTATCTGAACATGACCCTAAAATTCTAGGACAAAGAAGAGCAAGAATCAGGATAAGAAGTTAAGAGACAGACTAAAGAAACAGAATGATTGAAACAGAAACAGAAGAGATTGGCCAGATGTGAAAATGCCTTGATACTTGATAACGGCCATCTGTTTTCCCAACCAGTAACATGTACAATACGTATTTGGCTAATGCATTGTTACTTGATGCTCTCTCGTTTCGTTATCACCTATGTCCATTTGGATTAGGATCCACTTTTTCAGAGGTTCTAATATTTAGGAACAACGCTCATGTTGAGAACATAAAAATCAAGAAGTTGAGTGAAAAACCATTGCTAGAGAAAACTGTACAGCATAGAAGAGGGCAGGGCAGTGTTGTCATCACTGTATCCTATTTGATATGTATTTTTTAAAAGAAAGAATTATCAGTTAAGAAAGATCAGCCCCTTCCTAAAGAATCTTTTATATCTACGGAGGCACATCTGTTGTTAGTCACACTGATGGTTGTACTGATTCACTCACCTGCCAGGGGCATCTCTGGGTTCCAGGAACCATTCTCTCGGGTTCCAGCTTTCTGCTTGTCTTGGTCCTCTTCAGGCTGAGCAGCGGGGCAAGAAGACCTCTCCCTTTCCCTCCTAGGCAGGGGCCTGGCCTAAACAGATTGACAGAAGGTGAGGTCCCAAAAGGAGTTTCAAAGCTCCTGGCACTGCTCTCCTTGGGGAGAGACTACAATCAGAAGTGGAAGCAACAGGTAGAACAAGATTTGTAAATAAAAAGGATCTCACCTCAAAGTCTTTTTCTTTTTCACTTTCTCTTAGGTCTTTCTTCTCTTCTGTCCCAGTGCCCTCAGTCATCCTCCTAAAACGAGAGCCAAGAGGCAGGAAAGGATTTGGAATCCTGATGGAAAGAAGTCAATCGGAATCTCAATGGCTCCCTGACACTGAGGCTCTGAGGTAAGGCAACTGGGAACCATTGGTAAAACAGAGGCTGGTGCCTGAGCACCTGAGGGAAATCCTGGAGAGCCTGGATCAGAAATAGGGACTGGGAGCTGGCCAGAAGCTCAGCTTGGGAAGGAGGTCAGAGTGGGAAGATGAGGCGTCCAGCAGACACAGGGACAGAATGTTGCTCAAATCTACTCAGGCTTTTCAGATGCACAGCTGGCTCCCAGGAAGAAGAGTGTGATCTGATGAGCTCCAACAGAAGATGGTGAATTTAGCTTGGAGGGCTAGGGCTTTCAGAGAATCTGCTCTGATTTGACAATCAAAATGACTCCCGTTTTGTGGGATAACTTTCATTCTGAAACATTCCTACAAATCACTTGATTTCGGACAATTCCGTGCACCTTCCTTCCCTCTGCCAACTTGGAGAGTTTCAAATCTCTCCTCCAATAAAAACATCAGATTATATAATCCTACATCCTGTTTGGTATCCCACTTATTCTTTTCTTTTCAGGTATAAAAATCTGTACAAAATCCTGCTGAGAGGCCATGGACTCAATTTATTATGCATGCTTTGCTGCTAAATCATATTCTTCCTATTCTGTCTTGTTAGTTATTATAATTCACTGAGGACAGTTTTTGGCAAGCCATCTAGGAGTCAGAAGCTCCCAGGATGACCTTTTAGAACTCCTTACACTGCTCCAATCCTTTCCCCATGGGAGGAAAATACTCAATAATTATAAACATAGATATGAACGGGATGAGCTCACCCCTAAAGACGTAGCTGAATGGATTAAAAACAAGAATCCAACAATATATTGCTTGTAAGAAACATATAAAGCAGAGAGACACAAGTAAAGGTAAGGGGCTGGTAAAGAATCTAATTATGTTTGTTTTTTTTTAAAGCAGAGATAGCAATTATGCTTTTAGACAAAGCGAAATTTTTCTAATTAAAAGGAGGGAGGAGGCAGGAACTACTTTTTGCTAAGAGATATCATAGACAATGAAGTAATATCAATGCTACACTTATATGTACCAAATGATATAGCATCCTATTTCTTAAAAGAAAAGTTAAATGAATAACAGGACTAGAGTAGGGGATCTGAACTTTCCCATCTCCAAACTAAATAAATCTAGCCAAAGGTAATCAAGAAAGAAGAAGATGAATAGAATTTTTCAAAAATTAGATATGACAGATCTCTAGAAAACACTGAGTGGAAACAGAAAAGAAGATACCCTTTTCTCAGTGGTACATGACACCTTAACAAAAACCTCACAACCAAATAAAGAAGAAATATTAAACACATACTTTCCAGATCACAATGCAATAAAAATTACATTCAATAAAGGGCCATAAAGACAGGCTAAAAATTCATAGGAAACTAAGTAATCCTAAAGAATGGATGAGTCAAAAAACAAATCATAGAAACAATTAATACTGATTAAAGAGAGTGACAACAATGAGACAATATACCAAAATTTATGGGATGAAGTCAAAGGAGACTTAGGAGGAAATTTATGTTTCTAAACACCTATATTAGTAATATGTAAAAAGAACAGATTGCTAAATTGGGCATGCAACTAAAAAAACAAGAAACAAAAAACAAATTAAAAATTCCCAATTAAACACCAAGCTGGAAATCCTGAAAATCAAAGGAGAGATTAATTAAAAATAAGAAAGCCACTGAAATAATAAATAAGACTAGGAGCTGATGTTAGGAAAAGATAATATAAAATATGCAAACTGTGACTTAATTTGATTTTTAGAAGAAAACCAGATTATCAGTATCAAAAATTATAAGATATGGGCTAGTTCCCTGGAGAGCCTCAGGGTCAGCCAGAGTCAGGGTAAATCAAAGTCCTTGATCTTTAGGGAGAGAAGTGAAGGAGGCAGGCAAGCTGCCCGCAGCTTGCCAAAGATGTATCCTGAATGATGGCGTCCAGAGTCTCCAGCCTCTCTCCTCCTTGTCCTGCAGCCAAGTGCCTCTCACTTCTCTCCCTCCACCCTCCAATCCTTGTCTATGATTATCTTACTACCAAACATTCAGCAAGCACCATGGTGGTGAGAGCCATCATCCAAACATCTGTTAATAGAGCCATTGTCTCACATCGAATAGGTAGCCTTAAGTGCTCTCTTGTCTTATTCAGAGTTTCAGCCCTCTACAAAAAAATGAAAAGGGTGAATTTACCAACAATGAAGATAAAATTAAAAGAATTGTTAGAAGCAATGTTGCTCACCAATGAATCTAATAATGTAAGTTAAATGAGTATTTACAAAAATATTAACTGCCCAGATTAATAAAAGAGAAAATAGAATCCTTAAACAAATAAATCTTTAAAAAGAAATTGAACAAGCCATCAATGAGCTCCCTAAAAAATATCGCCAGGAGCCAGCTAGGTGGCACAGTGGATAGAGCACCAGTATAAAGTCAGGAGGACCTGAGTTCAAATCTGGTCTCAGACACTTAACAGTTCCTAGCTCTGTGACCCAGGCAACTCACTTAACCCCAATTGCCTCAGGAAAAAAAAAATATATATATCCCCAGGACCAGATGGATTCACAAATGTATTAAACCAAAAAATTTTAAAAATCCAATATATTCTAATTCAATATAAGCTATTTAGAAAAATAGGTTAAGGCATGGACCCACATTTAACACCATATACCAAGATAAGATCGAAATGGGTCCATGACTTAGGCATAAAGAACGAGATTATAAATAAATTGGAGGAACATAGGATAGTTTATCTCTCAGACTTGTGGAGGAGAAAGAAATTTGTGACCAAAGATGAACTAGAGACTATTGCCTATCACAAAATAGAAAATTTTGATTATTAAAAAGCCTTTGTACAAACAAAACTAATGCAAACAAGATTAGAAGGGAAGCAACAAACTGGGAAAACATCTTCACAGTTAAAGGTTCTGATAAAGGCCTCATTTCCAAAATATATAGAGAACTGACTCAAATTTATAAGAAATCAAGCCATTCTCCAATTGATAAATGGTCAAAGGATAGGAACAGACAATTTTCAGAGGATGAAATTGAAACTATTACCACTCATATGAAAGAGTGTTCCAAATCATTATTGATCAGAGAAATGCAAATTAAGACAACTCTGAGATATCACTACACACCTGTCAGATTGGCTAAGATGACAGGAAAAAATAATGATGAATGTTGGAGGGGATGCGGGAAAACTGGGACACTGATGCATTGTTGGTGGAACTGTGAACAAATCCAACCATTATGGAGAGCAATCTGGAATTATGCCCAAAAAGTTACCAAATTGTGTATACCCTTTGATCCAGCAGTGTTTCTATTGGGCTTATATCCCAAAGAAATACTAAAGAAGGGAAAGGGACCTGTGTGTGCCAAAATGTTTGTGGCAGCCCTGTTTGTAGTGGCTAGAAACTGGAAATTGAATGGATGCCCATCAATTGGAGAATGGCTGGGTAAATTGTGGTATATGAATGTTATGGAATATTATTGTTCTGTAAGAAATGACCAGCAGGATGAATACAGAGAGGCTTGGAGAGACTTACAGGAACTGATGTTGAGTGAAATGAGCAGAACCAGGAGATCATTATACACTTCGACAACGATATTATATGAGGATGTATTCTGATGGAAGTGGATTTCTTTGACAAAGACTCAATTTCAATTGATAAATGATGGACAGAAGCAGCTACACCCAAAGAAAGAACACTGGGAAACGAATATGAACTATTTGCATTTTTGTTTTTCTTTCCGAGTTGTTTTTTACCTTTTGAATCCAATTCTCCCTGTGCAACAAGAGAACTGCTCGGTTCTGCACACATAGATTGTATCTAGGATATACTGCAACATATTTAACATATATAGGACTGCTTGCCATCTAGGGGAGGGAGTGGAGGGAGGGAGGGAAAAAATCGGAACAGAAGCGAGTGCAAGGGATAATGTTGTAAAAAAAAATTACCCTGGCATGGATTCTGTCAATATAAAGTTATTATAAAATAAAATAAAATATTTTTTTAAAAAAAGCCAATTTCCAAAAAGGAGAAAAAGTCAAAAAAAGAAAAATAGGTTAAGGAATTCCTTAAAATTTAAAAAATTAATTAAATTTTAATTATTAATAAAATTAAAATTTAAAATTTAAAAATTTAAAAAAATTCCTAGTACAACACAAATATGGTATTGAAACCTAAATGAGAAAGAGCAAAAACAGAAAAAGAAATTATAGAACAATTTCTCTAAAGAACATCAAGGCAAAAAATTTAAATAAAATATTAGCAAAAAGATTATAGCAATATATCACCAAGCTATGAACACCATGAAGAGGTAGAATTTGTGCCAGGAGGCAGGGCTGATTGAGTATTAGAGAAAATATCAGCATAACTGACTATATAAAAACAAGAACAGCAGCAAAAAAAGCCACACGAATACCTCAATAGATGCAGAAAAAGCATTTATATAGAAAACAATACCTATTTCTGTTAAAAAAAAAACACTAAAAATCAAAGGGATACATGGAGCTTTATTTAAAATGATAAGTGGTAGCTCTCCAAAACCATAATCAAGCATTATCTGTAATAGGGATAAGCTAGAAGACTTCCCAATAATATTGGGGTAAAGAAAAGATATCCATTATTAATCATTAATTTTAATGCTATATTAGAAATGCTATCTATAGCAATAAAAGAAAAAGAAAATGAATAGGGAATTATTAGAATAGGGAAATATCACTCTTTGTAGAAGACAAGATGATATATTTAAGAGAATCTTAGAGAATCAACTAAAAAAATCTATCTGAAATATTTAACAACTTCAGCAAAGTTGTAGGATAGAAAATAAACTCACATAAATCAGCAACATTTCCATATGTTACCAACCAATCCAACAAGAAATAAAAAGAGAAATTTCAATTAAAATAACCAAACAATATAAAATACACGGGAGTTTGCCTGCCAAGACAAACCCAGGAACTATATCAATACAATTACACAATTCTTTTCATATAAATAAAGTCATTTCTAAACAAATACAGAGATATTAACTGCTTAACAGTAGGCTGAGCCAATATAATAACAATGACAATTCTACCTGTAATCTTTTACTTATTCAGTCATATGAAGAAAATATCAAAAAATTATTTTAGAGCTAGTTTCATGTTTGGTCCTCCTAGGCCTCCTTCCTGAAATATTATGAGGCTATGAAAAGAGATATAGAAGGGCATTTTTGATAGGAACATAGAGTAAAAACTGGACAGGGCCACAGAAAACACTGTCTACTCTTCTCACTTTAGAGATGGGGCACAAAGACTGTTCTTTGTCCAGAGTCCCAGAGTTAGAGAGCGTCTGAAGCAGGATTTAAACCTATCTTCTTGATTCTAAACCAAGAATCTTCTTCTACTGTTCAACTATTATTACTAGTATATTCCTCTACACTTGAATGTCACTTTGAATGAAAAGTCACTAAATTGTCCATCTATTATGAGGTCCACAATCCAAGTAACTATAATAAAGATGGCAATTATAACAGTAATATAATATCATCTCCATTGAGATTTAATGCTTGTCAAGCTATTAACAAGATTTGTCTCATTTGTGCCTCTTATTAGCTATGGGAGTCAGATGCTATTACTAACTCCATTCAACAGACAAGGAAAATCGGATAGAAAGAGTTTAAGTAATTTGGCCAGGGTCACAAATCTAGTAAATGTTAGAGGCTGAATTTGAACTCAGGTCTCATGATTTCAAGCACAGAACTCTATTCATTGTAGAACCTAGCTGTTTAAAGAAATTGCTATAAAAATAAATACAGAAACAAAAATATTATACCAGAGCTGTTTGTGCCACCAAAGAACAGGAAACACTGAGTGCCAATCAACCAGGGAATGGATGAAGTTAATTTATAAATGCTATGAAATTTCACTGAGGAAAAATTTAAAACATTAGAATTCCAGAGAAAATTTCATTACATTTAAAGAGCTTTATGCACAACATGAAATTTGGGATGTTTAAGACTATACTGCAACAACAGGAATTTCTTCATTACTAATATTCGTTAGTTTTTATCTCCAGCATGATTTCTCCAATGTACAGCAGCTGACTTGGAGCTCTACCTAATCATTATATTTGTAAGCTTTCTTTCCCCTCTGAATATTCTAATGTTTACTGAGCTCCCTCTTCCAAAGTAAAACACGTTCCCATTGAGCAAAATCCCAAAGTTCCTCTCTACTATTAAGTCACCTGAGGAGGTGTATTTCTACGCATCCTACACATTGCTCTATCTCTTTCCACAGCCTCATAATAATAAGTGATGGAGAGTCTTCTGGCTGAAGACCTTCCCCTATTGAATCATTATAGGGCTACTTCCCAGAATGAATATCCTTATGTTGAACAAGAACTAAACTCCATTTGACTGCCTTTCCACAATCATTAACGATAAAATTTCTATCTAATAAGAATTTTCTGATGGGCAATAAGGGATGACCGTTACCTGAAGGATTTAGCACATTGATTACATATATAAAGTTTCTCTGATATCCAGCAAATTGAAACTGCATCTGAAAACTTTTCCACATTGATTATAATCATAAGGGTTCTCTTCAGGGTGGATTCTCAGCTGTGTAGCTACTATGAAGCTGCCCTGGTGGAGCTGCATCTGAAAGCCTTACCCCATGACATTTATAAGATTTCTCTTCAGTGTGAATTCTCAGAGGAATAACAAGTAGGTACATCTTAAAGCCCTCTGAAATTGATGAAATCCTTACGGTTTCTCTCCAGGGATCATTTAACAGTGATATTTAGCAAATTGGAAGGTTTGTGTAAAGTTTTTCCACACTGATAACATGCATAAGATTTCTCTCCAATGTCGATTTTCTGAATGGCTCTGAATGGCAAGGCTGGAAAATTACACGTTGATTAGGTGTACATATATATATTTCTCTCCAGTTCAGATTTTATAATGAAGAGCAATATACTGTATCTGACAAAGAGAAATAATGTTTGTTAGATAAGATCTTCTGCCACAGCATAATTCCTAGTTTATCATCCTCATTTTTTCATTACTTTAAATCTCTGCCTGTCTATAGGTTTTTGACTTAATGTCACAAATGAAATCACATTTCCTTAATCCTCAAAAAATCCCCAAAAACAAACAAACAAAAACAAACCTTCATTTGGTCTATTCACCACCAGTAGATATAGCCCATACTGAGTGATGGTCATCTACAATTGATAGTTCCAATTCTTTTCCTTTAATGGAAACTCTCTGCACACTGGCTCTCAAATGAATTGTTCAACTAAATCAGCTCTGTTCAATTGACTTTTCTCAATCCTCATCTTTTGTAATCTCTCTGCACAATCACCCACTTTTTTTCTGGATATTCTCTTTTCCCTAAGTTTAAAGACACTACTTTTTCCTGGTTCTCCTGGTCCATGTTCAAACTAAACTTATCTTTTTTCCAAACATCCTATTATCTTATTTTTGCTTTACTTTTTTTTTTTTTTATTATAGACGGTATCCTGCTCCCAATCCCTGAGATAATTAATCTAATTATCTCTTACACATCAAAATCCTCCATTTTGTTCTTATATAAAATCAGTTCTCTGCAGATGAATAGCATCTTTCTAGCTTCTTTACAGTTGTTTTGAATATTTTTAATCCTTAGAATAGCTTGGCTGTTCAGTTATTCTTACGATATTGTTGTTACTGTATGCAATGTTCTCTTGATTCTGCTCATTTTATGCTTCATTATTTCATGAAAGTCTTTCCATATTTTTCTAAGATCAATCTGTTCATCTCTCATAACACAGTAGTATTCCAGTACAATTATATAACACAACTTTGTTTAGCTGCTCCCCAATTAATGAGAATTCACTCAATTTGCAGGTCTGTTCCACCACCAATAGAGCTTCAATAAATATTTTACAACATATAGGTTTTCTTTGTTTCCTGATCCTTCTAAGAAACAAGCCTCATAGTGGAATTAAAGGGTCAAAGGGTATAGTTTTATAATTCTTTGGACATAATTCCAGATTTCTCTTCAAACTGGTTGGATCAGTTCAGAGTTCGATCAACAGCTACTAGAGTCTCCATTTTTCCACATTCCCTCCAACATTTGTCATTGTCCCTTTCTATCATTTTTGATAATTTGAAAGGTGTGAGATAATGACTCAAAGTTTTTTTTTTTTTTAAGAAGTAATTTTAAATTTTTTATTTTTAAATTACGGAGTAAAACATTTTCCTAAGTGTTTAAAAAATGATTGCACATGAAAACTGCAAATCTATTATGTACAATTTGCTATTCCCTTTAAATATATAATAGCTGTCTTGTAAATTTCTTTCTTTTCTTCCCTACCTCCTACCTCTGACTTTGCAATGGCTACCATTAGACACAAATATGTGTATAGGAAGTTTAATAGATCATAAGGAATAATTCCAGATTGCTCTTCAAAACAGTTGGATCAGCTCAATTCTACCAATTCTACCAAAAATGAATAATTTTTCCACACACCCCTCCAACAAAAATTGCTTTCTCCTTTTATCAGTTTAGCCAATCTGATAGCTATAAATGATAATTCAAAATGGCTTTAATTTGCATTTTGCTAAACAAGAATAGTTTAAAGCATTTTTATATGACTACAATATATTTATAATATAATAATATAATTTTATATGACTAAATTGGTTTGATTTTTATTGGAAAACTACCTGCTTGTAAAAGGCAGAAACTCTCAAAAGGTGTGCTAGAATCAGACAACCAAGAACTTAAAGCTAATTACCTATTGGACAATGATTCTATTAGTATACGTTTAGAAATGCTTTTCTCTCAGTTAATGCTGGCTCAATGTTTGGGGTTAAAAGAATTGTAGGTAAGGATTAGGGGTGTGGAGAGAGGCAAGAAAAATTCCCTTGGCCACAGTACAAGGAGGAGAAAAGTGTGGAGATTCTAGACTCTAGAATCAAGGAGGGATCGTTGGCAAAACTCCTGGCAGTCCAAAATGAAGGGTCATTTCTCTCCCTAAAGACCAAGGACTTTTGCTTATCCTGACTCTGGCTGATCCTGAGCCCTCCAGGGAGCTAGCTTAGACTTTACAATTTGAATCTGAATTTGTACAAAAAAATGTTTTACAAAGTGTTCATGTAGGTGCTGGGTTTGTCTTACCAGATATGTTCAAAATAAGATTTTCAAGCATTACTAGAAAATTTGAATTCAAATATAAGACTCAAAAGAAGTATAAAAAGGAGCTTTTCGAGAAGCCTCATAGAGCCTTGAAAAGAAGACTGAACAGGATTCCAATTCCATCTCTGCCACTCACTGCCAATATGACCTGCTCAAGTCATCTGAATTCTCTTGTGCCTCTATCTCTTCAGTTGTAAATTGAGGTTATTAGAGGTCTCTCAGGGTTCTTCCAGCACTAAATTTATTATTTCTTTGGTCCAGAGTCTAAATCAATGTGAATTTATAATGCTCACAAAAGGATTTTTTTTTTAAAACATCTGGTCTCCTGGGAACGTCTTCCTAAAGTTCATTAGACATCTTGTAGGCAATGCGATATAAAGATACGCTTCCTGCACACACCATTTAACAATCTAGGGATTCTTATGAGGGAAACTGACATAGAGAGGACACAAGGGAGAAAAAGCATTTGTTGTGGGGGGTTATGGAGGCTGATCAAAGTGACTTGAGTTCCAGAAGACAGCAGAGCTCAAACTGAAGCACAAGCAAGCCTGGCACCCTAGCATGGGGTAATCCTGCTATTGTCCCTCTCCCACTGTGTTCAGGAGATTTAGATGTTAATGCAGAACAAAAGCTAATTCTTCTGAGAAAGACTGAGGGGAAGGAAGTAGGAATGGAAGACGTTTGGATACAGATGCTAAGAATATTTGATGCTTGAGCGAAATATTTATTACAGTGTCAACATATGTATATTTTTAAGTTTTTGCTTTAAAAAAAGAAAAATACGCTTTTCCCAATTCCCCTTAATTTTACCTCTTCTGATTAGCTCTGATTCATCCCATGTGGTATTCTTTTTCTTTAATATAATAAGATAATGGTTCTTTCTGGGAGAAGGTGCAGGTTTCTCGGGGAGGTTGTGGGGTTCCAAATAGTTGTTAGCATACTATTATTATCCTCCCCACTAGGATGCGGACTAAACTCTCTTGAGTAGGGAATGTTTTCCATCTTTTTTGTTATCTTGGACCTTAGTGCACCTGATAGGTGCTTTAATGGTTGTTGTCTCGAAGAAAGTCTAAGAACAATCTCATGGGACAGTATAAATCCTTTGGGAATGCTTTCAAGAGTTTCATGCCCCAAAGTTCTAAACAATGACTTCTTACTAGATCATAAATTTATCACAAAAAAAGAAGTGAAAGATCATGGAGTCTAACTCCCTCATTTCAGAGACATGAAAACTGAGGCTTCAATGACTTGTTCTAGGATCACACTGTTGAAATCTAAATAAGAATTACAATTTAGCTGATCTTGCCTCAAAACTTATACTCCTTGCTCGACAATGCTTACATACTTACATGATAAAGACCCTTCATTCACCTGCTTTCATCCAATTCATCTAAACAGGGTTTCCATGGCTCTTTTGACTCTAATATATATGGGGCTTCCTCCTCCTCAAAACCGGAGATCAAATCTTCGTTGAGAACTGGGATGGGGAATAGGGGGATAATGAAGGAATGTAATTTACTCCTCTTTAGGTAGACTTGAAATTAAGAACCACAGCAGAGTTCCCAGGGCTCCTCAGCAGTGGCTGACATGGTATTTGCTACTGGGAACTTAGGGGTAGGGAGTAGATCATGTGACAGGGTTCTTTAGACTTTGTACTTGTGACTCCTTTTCACCCAAGAAATTTTTACACAACCCTGGGCATACAGGTATATAAAACAGCTATACAAATCAAACATTTAGTGATAAAAATCATAATTTCGCCACCCCCACATTGCTTCCTTTTGGAGAGAGAAGCACCATGGGATGCAGAGATAAGTCCCGACAGTAAAATCTTTAGAGTTATCAAAGTCCAGTGGTAAGACCAAAGTCAAGGTGACGTGATGGCCTAGGATACAGTAGCAGACTTTGGCGTCTTCAGTATATGAATATGGCATCTTTACAGAACCTGCTTGGGTGAATTTAGGGTTAAGGTTAGCAACATGTGAATCAGCAATGGCTTCCAGATGGAGCCAGCTTATTATCAATAATTTTCTTAATGAACCATTAACTTTCTTTTCTTCCCACTTTTTTGAGAAGGCAATAAGGCATTAAGTAATTTGCCCAGGGTCACACAGCTAGTTTCTGGGAACTGATCTCAGATCTGGTGCATGAACCAGGAAGATTCATCTTCATGAACTCAAACCCAGCCTCAGAAATTTACTAGTTGTGTGACTCTGGGCAAATCACATAACTCGGTCTGCCTCAGTTACTCATCTGTAAAATAATCTGGAGAAGGAAATGGCAAACGCTTTCCAGTCTGAAGAAGGAAATGGCAAACCTTTCCAGAACATTTTTCAAGAAAACTTCAAAGAGGGTCACTAAACCTCAGACACAACTGAGAAATAACATCCTAAAAATGGCTGCCTCTTGGCCCAAGTCCAGTGGAATGCCAATACAATTCAAGAAACACCTATTAAATGTCCACCAAGTGAAAAGTATCCAGATATTTGAGGAGACAGAGAGCACTCCCGGTAAAGGCAGGAAGGAGAAAATAGGGAATTAAGGAAAGCTTCATGACATTGTGGCTCCTGAATCAAGCCTCAAAAATAAAGGGGGGAGGAGAGGATTTTGTGGTTAGAATATATGAGCAGACAATTTTCTGATAAAGAAATTAAAGCTATTTCTAGTCATTTAAAAATGCTCTGAATCATTATTAGAGAAATGCAAATTAATACAACTGAGGTACCACTATACATCTCTCAGATTGGCTAAGAAGACAGGAAAAGATAATGATAAATGTCGGAAGAGAACTGGAACATTAACACATTGTTGGTGAGTTGTGAAATGATCCAACCACTAGAGAGCAATTTAAAACCATGCCCAAATGTCTATCAAAATGTGTATCCTTTGATTCACTCGGCTACTGGGTCTGTATCCCAAAGAGATGAATAAGGGGAAAGGACCCTTATACCCAAAAATGTTTGTAGTAGCTCTTTCTGTAGTGTCAAGGAACTGGAGATTGAGTGGATGCCCAACTGCTGGGGAATGGCTGAGTAAGTTATGGTAAATGAATGTAATAGACTATTATTGTTCTGTAAGAAATGATGAATAGGCTGATTTCAGAAAAACCTGGAGAGACTTACATGCAAGGATGGTAAGAAGTGAACAGAACCAGGAGAATATTGGACATGGCAACAAGAATATGTAATGATGGATCATTATGGGACTCGGCCATTTTAAACAATGCAACGATTCAAGGAATTTCTAACCGATTTAGGATGGAAATGCCATCCACATCCAGAGAGAGAATTACGGAGATTGAATGTGGATTGAAGCACAGTATTTTCACCATTTTTTGTTTTTTCCTTCTGGTCTAACTTTTCTAAGTTTACATGACAATTATGAAAATAAGTTTAAAAAGATTGCACATGTTTAACCTATATTGGAATGCTTGCTGTTTGGGGGAGGGGGAAAGGGAGGTAGAAAAATGTAAGTTTTATAAAAATGAATGTTGAAAACTATCTTTACATGTTTCTGGAAAAAAAAAAAGTGTTTTGGGGGAAAAAAATTACCAAAAAAGGGATTTCAACAAGTAGAGATAAAATAGAAGGAAGGTGAGAAGTTGTAAATTCATTCCCAGAATGCAGCAAGGGCATAAAGAGGTCAAGACGTGGAGGGTAGTAAAATGCCCAGATTGGCTGGAATGTAGCTTTTTATAACTGGGAGAAAGGGTTGGAAAGACAAGTGGAGTCAGATTACGCTTGGAATGCTACGTTTTGAATGCTAGTTCTCCTGGGGCCCCAATTCTGAGCTCCTTCAATCCTCCTAGGACCCTGGTCCTGGCTCCCCCCAAGTTCGCCTGAAGCTCCCCTAAATCCTGCAGAGGTTGGAGGTTTAAGCGGGGTCTGGGAGTCAGTCAATGCGCACATGCCGGGTGCTATACTCGGGGGGACCCCAGCTGGGGGAGGCAGCCCCTGCCCGTCCGGGACTCTCAGTCCAAGCCCCCGCCCCCTCGCCCACAGGAAGAGCACGGAGCTCAGGGACCAGCCGCCAGACCCCTAGCTCAAGGCTCGGCCATGCCGGGGCCCGGGAAGCCGCCACGTCCCCAGTCCCGGGTCCGCCCAGGCAGCCCGCGGGGGTCGGAGCCCGGTGCAGTTGGGCTTTTTCCCGGCGTTTGCACCAGCTCCGGCTACGGACACTGGGCTCCGCCGTCACCCAGCTTTTCGAGCCGCGGCTCCCACGCAGCCCACCTCGGGGTGGAACACGGGTGCCCGCGACGCCGAGGCCTATTATCACTCAGAGAACGGGCTGAAGAACTGCTCCCGCCCCACTTCCCAGGGCTACTTCACAGGCCCAGGCTCACTCACCACCTGTGCCCTTTCCTTCGGAAGTCCGCGCTCATAAGTCAAACGCCTCCACGCGCTTAGCCGCCACTACAGAGGGGCCGCCGCGGGGCATTCTGGAACTTGTAGTTCCCTCTGGGGCGGGACCGAGGTGGGGAGCGCAGGAGGAGGGCTACCTGTTCACTTCCTGACTCTAAAAGTAGTGCTCTTATCCACTGCGCCATCTAGCGGCCTTTGTGTTAGAAAAAGAATCTGGGTAAAAGCCATTCTCAGAGAAAAGTATAAATGAAAAAAAGATGGGTTAGTTACCTGGGGAAAATGAGGAGTCATTGTGTCTTACTCAGTGACCTTTTGTAGAAAACTCCTGGGATGATACTGGTAAGAATGGAGCAGCATGCGCAGGTGTCATCGGACTGGATGATCCACACCAATGAGACCCATTTGAGTATTTGAAAAACGGGTACAGGGACGTGGGCTTCTTCTCCACTCACACAAGCGCCACATTTAGGGGGCATTCCCTACTTCTGGCCTACGCTACGTGCAATAGCCTCTCACTGGTTTCCTCTCCTCAATCCAGTCCATCCTTTCCTCAGCTGCCAAGATGATTTCTAAAACCCAGGACTGACCGTGTACAACCAGTACAAACAGGAGCTTCTCTGTTTGGCATCTAAAACCCTTTACACACTGGCTCCTTCCTATGTTTTAGTCCCATTACACGCACCTCCCTTACACACAATCTACAAAACAGCTGCCTGGAACAGGGTGCACCGCCATTTACTCGTTTGTGCCCTGAGAAGAGAGCTGTAGCTATTATTTTTTGGACATAGAGGTCATTTTCGTTTTTAAAAAATCCCTTTTGGTATTCATGCCTAATAGTGGTATTGTTAGGTAAAGGATATACATAAATGTAGAGCCCTTTGGGCATAGATCATATCTTTTGATCATGTATCAACTGGGACATATTTTTTATAAATTTGACTCAGTTACCTCTATATTTGAGAAATGAAAGCTTATCAGCTACAAAATTCTTTTTACAATAATTATTGCTAACTGTATCCCCCCAATTTATTTTCTCCCTCTTTTTATCCTGTCCATTATCAAGTGTTTTGCTACTGACCACTCCCTCCCCCAATATGCCTTCTCTTTTATCACCCTCCCTCATCCCATATTCCATTCCCCTCTTGTGTTGTTACCAAGAATACCTCATATTTAACAACTACTTTGTGAATTTCATATGAGAGCCTAGCATTTATATGGCAGCTATCCAGTAGATGAAATAGAGGGTGAAACACAGGGCCTGCAGTCAGGAAGATTCATCGTCCTAAGTTCACATATGACCTCAAACTTAGTAGCTTTGTGACTCTAGGCAAGTCACACAACCTTGTTTACCTCAGCTTCCTCATCAGGAAAAAAACAGCTAGAAGCAGAAATACACAACACCACCAGTATCTTTGCCAAGAAATCCTCAAATTAGATCACCAAGAGGCAGCTACAAGTCAAAATTAATAAAATTTATGTAGTACTTTAAGATTTGCCAAATCCTTTCCATTTTTGTGAAGAAGGCACAATTGTTATTCCTTTTTTCCAGATGATGAAATTGAAGTAGAAATAACAACCAATTTATCTCCTCTGATAAACATTTGGAGTCATCTTTACACTGGTCACTTTATTTATATTGGCCAAAACGATCACTGTAGTTCTGGCCTTCAGGGCCACCAGACCAGGCAGGAGGAGGAGGAAATAGATGGGATCCAGAGCCCCCATTTTTCTTGTTCTCTTCTGTACCTTGATTCAGGTTCTGCTCTGTGCAATCTGGCTGCTGCGCTCTCCCCCATTCCCAGAAGCAGATACATATGCTGACTATGAGCACATCATTCTGGGCTGCAATGAGGGCTCTCTCATTGCCTTCTATTTTGTCGTGGGCTACATGGGAGTCTTGGCCCTGGGGAACTTCACTGTGGCTTTTCTAGCCAGAAATCTCCCTGATACATACAATGAAGCCAAATTCATCACCTTCAGCATGCTGGTGTTCTGCAGTATCTGAGTCTCCTTCCTCCCCACGTACCAGAGCACCAAGGATGGCGGCCATGGAGATCTTCTGCATCTTAAGTTCCAGAACTGGCTTGCTAGGTTGCATCTTCATCCCCAAATGTTATGTGATCCTTATATAGCCCCATAGGAATACCAGGAAAACTTTGAATGATAATTCTAGTTCTTAAGTAAAGAATCATCCTGAAATATTCTGCATGACTTCCACTAATAATATGAGATCTTTAACCATTTACACAATGCAATCTTGCCTCAAGATGTCCCATAGTCCCATATGAACTCTACATTCACTAAATAAGAACTTCTTGCCTGTTCCACAGGGTTCCAAAACCTGTTGAGACAATGCTTTTATTAAATCCTCAACGTCATGGACTCAAGAGTCACATCATTCATACTTATCTCTCCTTTTCTACATTAATCCATCTTTGAATTAGAGAAATTCTTCCATGACTTTATGGACACCTGCTTTTTTACCCTTTTTTCAATCATAACATGTAACTGGTTAAAATACATTTTTAAAAAGTGGTTTGGGATATAACTATAACTTATGTTCTATCAATTGCTTAAAATATAACTACTATTTCCCCCCAATTGGTTCCCATATCCAACAACCAATGATAAGATCGTTTTTATAAATTGCTCATCTGTCTCTTCTTAGATAGGTTCGAGGCAGTTAAAATTTGACCTAAAGATAAGAATACTATTACTAATCAGCTGCTGAACTCTAGACTAAACATTTCTACTCATTGTATTATAGACAATTCTGAACAGAAAGAAAAAATATTTTATCACCTTTAGTGATTCTTATATTGCATTCTCTAAGAATCATTGTCATTTGACTTATGTTGCTGTTGGCATCTGGTTTATTAATTCAGTTCATCATTGTTGGAATTCACAAAACATACCTAGTGCCAAACAATGGCAATGGTTTTTCTTTTTACAAATTGCTAAACAAATAAATAATGCTACCCCATTTACTCTTTTTATATCATGTCAGATCCCATACCAATTCTAATAGCACCAGTCATTACTATGTGGACAGTCAGACTTAATATCTCTCTGGCTAATATAAGCAGACATAATGTTAGTTGTCAGCCTTGGGAACTTCATTTATGGAAACTGCATTTGAAAGGCCCATTTTGGGTCCAAAACAAGAAAAAACAAGACTTAATGGATACCATATTGGGAGACATTGGTTTTTTATTCTTTTTATATTGAAAGTGTTATGAACGAGCTTAGTGCCTTGGATGAGTTCCAAAATCATGTTATACTACCAAAAAAAGAAGAAATAATGGTATAGTTCTGGTAAAATATTCTGGTATTGGAAAAGATGAAAAAAGCTTCTTTTGGTTTCCAGAAAGTTAGGGACAAAGAAAGTCTTGACCTGACCTGCACAGTACAACAGGGGGTCCTTAGACATTTGTAGGATCTCATGGTCAGCTGAGAACTTACTGATTTTATTTTTTAAAATCACTTTTAGGCCTTAATTCTCATAGGTTAACTCCCAGGCAGATCCAGTGACTCTTGGATCATTAAGAAGAAGACTGCTGTTAAGAAAACTAACATGATTTTGCTGTATTTCTTTCCATGTGGAAAGTTCTTTCGGGGGGGAAGGGATCTCGTTCTATTCAGTAGGTTTGTCAATGTGTTAATTTTTACTGGGAGATATGAAAAATGTTGGAAAGGATAGATTTGTCCTAAGGACTTTATTCACCTGGAATGCTTTGCAATGGCTGTAGGTCATGGCACCTGTTTTAAAGATGATCATTTTACATGAGAGAATTCCTAATGGAGACAAGGTTTATCAATGTTATCAATGAAGACCTGCTTCTGTATAGAAGAAAATGATCATTAGACATTAGAATATTCATGCTAGAGGCTGATTTCAGAAAACCCTGGAAAGATTTACATGAACTCATGATAAGAGATTGTACACAGTTACAACAAGATGTGATTTTCAACTGTGATGGACTTTTCAATAATCTGGTGATTCAAGACAATTCCAGTAGTCATATAATGGAAAGTGATATCAGCATCTAGAGAGAGAAGAAGAATGATTGAATATGGATCAAAGCATAGTATTTTTTATGGTTTGTTGTTGGTTTTTTTTTTTTTTTGCTGCTGTTTTTCTTTTTTCTTTGCTTGAGTTTTTTTTTCCTCACGTTTCCCCCTTTTTATCTGATTTTTCTTACAGCATAAGGAATATGGAAATAAATTTAGAGGAATTGCATATGTTTAATGTGTATCAGATTGCTTGCTATCTGTAGAGGGTAGAGAGGGAGAAAAAATTGGAACACTGATTTTTCAAAGGTAAATGATGAAAACTTGGCTCTTTCAACAGTACACTGATTCATGGCAGTTCCAATAGACTTATAATGCAAAATGCTACCCACAAACTGAAAAAAAAAATTATGGAGACTTAATGTGAATCAAAACATAGTATTTTCACTTCATATGTTGTTGTTATCTGTTTATTTCCTTCCCCCCTTTCTTGTGTTTTTTTTTTACCTTTTTGAAATAATTTTTCTTGCAAAACATGACAAATATGGAAATATGTTTAGAAGAATCACACATGTTTAACCTGGATTGTTTGCTTTCTTGAAGAGGGGGGAAGATGTCTAAGAGGGAGAAAAAATTGGAACACAAGATTTTGCAAAGGTGAATGTTGAAAACTATCTTTATAAAAGATATTATTAAGAAAAAATTAGAAATTAAAATCAAACATATTTTCTTCTTTTAGTAAGGTAGCTTGACAGAAACTATTTTATTGGCATCTTCTCCTTGGGTATTTCCTTAATAGAAAATTTTATGGTAAGGATAAAATAAAATTTAAAAGAAAGAATACTTGAGCTTCTGAAAACACTGAGTGTGAGAAGGGCTTCAAATAGAGGCTATACTTAAGTGTACAGTGGGGAAATAATACTGGAGATAAAACATAAGGATCTATAATGAGCATAGTTCTCTTCCTGCAGCACTTCATTAGCCCTCCCTATAATAGAAAGCTCATTAGACTTCCACAACTTCATGCAATGCATAAAACCATATAAATGTGATGAATTATTCTCTGAAATCCTATTGTTTGTCATTTTTCCTAAAAACATTGCATGCATGTACCATTCCAAGATTCTTATATCATAAATTCTTTGGCCAATCTCCAATTGATTGGTACTTCTTTTATTTCTGTTCTTTCCTAATATAAAAACTTCTGTTATAATATTTTGATATCTATTGGATATTGAATTTTATAATGCTTTCTTTAAGCAACTAGATGGCACTTTGCCTGGAGCCACAGGTCTTTAGTTCAAAATATTTTGTATAATTTTTACCTTTTAGCTATAAGAGGGCAGATGATGGGAATAGAAAATTTGTATTTTCTATTCTTAATTAAATAATCACATTTAAGTTTTTAAAAACAAGTTTAAGAAAAATATTTCAAGTCACTAATACAATTAGATAAAAGCAATGAGGTCAATAATCAGGTTCTATCTTGCATCTAGACAAATGGCAAAGATGAGAAGAGATGAAAATAATCATTTTTGGAAAGACTGTTGGAAAATAGGTTGTTGATGAAATTATGGAGATCAAAAAGTCACTAAATTGTGTATATACTTTGACTCAGTGATATCACTTGAAGACATATACTCTAAAGTAAACAAAACAGGGAAAGGAACAAAGTGCACCAAATTATTTACAATAACTCCTTTGTTATGATAAAGAGTTGTAAACTAGACAGACTGTGATGCCCTACCATAGGACAATAGCAAATTTTGGTATAAGTGTTATAACATTATTATGCCTTTAAAAAATTAGGTCATTTGATTGAAACCTAAGAAGAACTGTAATGAACTGAAGCAGTAGGCACCGAGTGTAATCAAAGCACTAATTGGTAACAATAACAATATTGTAAATTGCTAAGTGGTTAGAATGCAGGAAGACACATTTTTGGGCGTTTAAATCTGGCTTCAGACATTTACTAGCTGTGTGACCTTGGCCCAGTCACTTCACCCTATTTGCCTCAGTTTCCTCATTTGTAAAATGAATTTCAGAGAGAAAGGGCACACTATTGTCATATCTTTGCCAAGAAAATCCCAAATGGGATCATGAAGTCAGACAAAAGTGAAATAACTGAACAACCACAAAAAGACCATCCATTTAAAAAATATTACAAATCTGATTATTGTAATGATCAGCCACTATACGAGAGGACTTACAAAGGTTTGTGCTACCCATCTCCTGAAGGTTAGATTGAATGATTAGATTTTTTTCTACCTCATCTGTACAAGGTAGAATAAAAACGACATTTTGGTAATGCCCAGGAAATAAAAGGACAAATCAATGGAATATAGTAGACATATAATTTACAGCAGCAAATAAGCATTATTATCTTCTATTTTACATGTTCAAGTAATTTAACTTATGGTGGAAAACACTTTATCTAGTAAAAATTGTGGGCAAAATTGGAAAGCACTATTACAGAAACTGGGCAGGAACCAATCTTTTACACAATTTATGAAGAAAAGATCAAAACGAATACATGACCTAGATACGAAATGAAATTTTACAAGGAAATTAAAACACATAGCATATTGCTTACCAATTTCTTGACAGAGAAGCCATTTAGGAATAAATAAGAGCGTGAAAGATAATATAATAAGGATACATTTGATTATATTACATTAAATTAAAAAGCTTTCATACAAATTAAAAAATGTACCCAAGATCTGAAGGAGAGTAGAAAATTGAGGGAAAAGTTTATAGATACTTTCTCAGATAAAGGTCTTATATCAATATATAAATAATTTTGTCATATCTATAAATGATTCATTACCTAATTGATAAATCACCAAAAAATATAAACAGGCAGTTTTCCAGTGAGGAAATCAAAACAATTCACAGTCAAATAAAAATGCTTTAAATCATTATAGTTTAGAAAGAAGCAAATTCAAATAACCTTGGATGTCATTTTACACCTATCAAATTGGCTAAAATGATGGAAGCAAAAAGTACAGACTTTTTGTAGTACAAGGTTATAGAGATCCTACTCAATAACCACTAATCTGGCCTTATTCCTAGGCCCACTCGGAGGGGTCTCTGGTAAATATAATATCAAATCTTACCTCTATTTTGAGGTTTTCAGAGTCTTCCGGCTGCTGTCCCATATGAACACAGTTATGAGCATAACAGAGCACCCCAGAGTTTATGGCAGACAAGCGTAGACTTTATTCACATGGTTTAGACCTTTCTCTATGACCTCCTGTCTACCTTAGTATCTTTCCCCATGGCTGAACTCCAAATGGAAAGGAAACAGAGCCAAGGGCTTCCTCCCCCAAGCTTATATGGGGTCTATGAGGTCACAGGCACAAACCAATCGATGTGAAGATTACATCCCAAATTTGATCAAGATCTCAGAGTGAGAGTTTGGGATTCCTGCCATGGCTGGAGGTCCCACCCACGAAGGAAGTCCCTAAGTACTCAACTCCAATCACATCCGGGGACCTTGACTCCATCTCAATCCCGCTTGTCTGACCTTGGACCCTTACACAATGTCTGTATTACAGACATTGGAGGGGATATGGAAAAATTGGGCCAGTACTTCATTGTTGGTGAAATTGGGAATAGATCCAACTCTTCTGGAGGGTAATTTGATGCAGAAATTTCCACTATTAAGTCAATTTCCAAAGATGATTAGGGGAAAGAAAAAACCCCATGTATTCTAAAATTGTAAGCACTTTTATGGTGGGAAAGAACTGGAAATTACAGAGATACCCATAAATGTGGCATATAATGAGGGCATGCCTTGCTGGGTTGTCCTATGCCAGTATCTCCCATGTCATACAATCATTTCTAAATTTGAGAGACCTTGAGTGTCCTTGTATCACTACACACTTCTCCAATGATAACACTGTTAAATGAGATCCTGTCTATAAACCTAAGAGGATAGACAATTAAAACCTATTATCACTGACAATGCCTCTTGCCTTATTATATCTTCAAAAGATCCCATCTCCGACGTGGCTTTTTTCAACAGGGAGGTGATTCAGGCAAATTCCAATAGATTTGTGATAGAGCCATCTGCTTCCAGAAAGAGGACTGTGGGGACTGAATATGGATCATAGCATAATATTTTCATCCCTTTTTTGTTATTTGATTGCTTTTTGTTTTCTTTCTCATTTTTTTTCCTTTTTTGATCTGATTTTTCTTGTGCAGCATGGTAATTATGGAAATATGAATTGAAGAACTGCATATGTTCAACATATATTGAATTACTTTCTGTCTAGGGGAGGGAGTGGGGGAAAGGGATGGAGAAAACATTTGGAACATAAGATTTTCCAAGGATGAATGTTGAAAACTATTTTTGCATATATTTTGAGAATAAAAGATTATTTTAAAAATCCTTGGGATGGCTTCACCTAAGATGCAGGAAAAAGGAACAAGCCCAGAGTTACTAGAGACTGTCTCTAGTTGGGAAACTAGAGCTGAGGTCGAACATTGGAGACTTTGCTAACTTATACATTTTTAAAAATCTTAGAGATAAATCCAAGATGGTAGAGAAAAGTCAGGAAATTGTCTGCTCTCTCCCCATTTTCCTTTTTAAGCAACACTAGATCTATCCTCTAAACAGATTGTGGAGTGACAGAACCCACAAAAATTTGGAGGGAAACTATTTTCTAGGTAAAGATATCTTGGAAGGACTTCAAAAAAACGAGGACAGCAATGGCAAAAATCCTACCTGTGAAGTCTTAAAGGAGAATATGAATTGGTCTGAAAGCTCAAAATGTTCTCTTGAAAGAGCTCAAGAAGGATTTTCAAACTCATGTAAGAGAGAGAGAGAGAGAGAGAGAGAGAGAGAGAGAGAGAGAGAGAGAGAGAGAGAGAGAGAGATTGAGAGAGAAAGAAAGAGAAGAAAAATTGAAAAAAGAAATGAGGACAATGTAGGAGAATTATGAAAAAAATTAACACAGAAACTGATTGAAGAAAATAATTCCTTAAAAAACAGAATTGGTAAAATAGAAAAAAAAATACCACTGAACAAACAATGTCTCTAAAAGTAGCCTCAGCCTAATTGAAAAATTGTAGGTTAAACAAGTTAATTGAAGAAAACAAATAAAAATTAGATTTTGATAAATAGAAGTGAATGACTCAATGTGATGTCAAATATCAATTAAACAAAAATTTTAAAATTAAAAAATAGAAGAAAATATTAATTACTTCATTGAAAATAAAACAAATGTAGAAAATAGATCCAGGAAAGATGATTAAAAATCTTTGAACTATCTGAAAGCCATAATAATAAAAAATAACTTGGACAACATCTTTCAAGAAATAATCAAGGAAAGCTGCCCTAAAATTCTAGAGCCACAGGGTAAAATAGTCATTGAAAAAATTCACTGATCACCTCCTAAAAGAGAACCTGAAGTGAAAGCTCAAGAAAATATTGTAACTAAATTTAAAAAAACACTCTCAGATCAAGGAGAAAATACTGCAAGTATCCAGAAAGAAACAATTCAAATATCAGGAATTATAGTCAGGATTACCCAGGAAACTAGCTGTTTCCATCTTAAATGACTGGTCTATTCCAGATGACACAGGAGCTAGAACTGCAACCAAGAATCAACTACTCAGCAAAGTTGAGCATTATCTTCCAGGGGAAAAGATATACATTTAATGAAATATGAGGTTTGTGATCATTTCTGACTGATGAAGAGACAGTTTGAGCTTCAAATTCTAGACTAGAGAGAAGCATAAAAAGTATAAGCAGGAAAGAAAAAATGTTATTTGAAGATTAAACTATTTATATCCCTATATGGGAAAATAATACCTGTAATTCTTGAGAATTTTATCTTCACTAGGGCATATAGAAGTTGTATACACAAACAGGTGTAGATATAAATTGACTTTGATGTGATGATATAAAAAAGAAATTGAGAGGTGGAAAAAAGATTATACTGAAAGAAGAGGAAAGGAAGTAAAATGGGGCAAGTTAGATGACATGAAGAGGCATAAAAGACCTATTACATTAGAAGGAGAAAAGAAGTATAATGAGTAGTATTTTACTCTTAATCCCATTGAATTTGGCTCAAAGAGGAAATAACATACACACTTAGTTGAGTTTTGAAATTTATCTTAACCTATAAGGAAGGAAGAGAGAAAAGAGGAAAAAAGGGAAGAAGGCAGGCTGATAAAAGGGAAGACAGAAGTAGAAGAGGAAAGCAGAGGGTGAAAGGAGAGAGAAAAGTGTAAACAGTAAAAATAGGATGGAGGGAGATACAGAGTTAGTAATCATAACTGTGAATATGAATGGGATGGACTCTCCTACAAAACAGAAGTGGATAGCAGAGTGGATTGAAAGTCAGAACACTGCAATATGCTGTCTGCAAGAAACATTTGTGAAGCAGAGACACAAACATAGAATAAAGGTAAAAGGCTGAAGCAGAATATATTATGTTTCAGATGAAGTATTTTTAAAAAACAGCTGTAGGTATCCTGATCTCAGACAAAACAAAAGTAAAAATAGATCTAATTAAAAGAGATAAGGAAGGAAAATAATACCAATACTAAACACATATGCACCAAGTGGTAAAATATCCACATTCTTAGACAAGTTAAGTGAATTGCAGGAAGAAATAAAAGAAAAACTCTGCTAGTAGGGGAATCTCAACACATTTTATTTGGAAGTGCCCATATTTGTTATCCTTCACATATTTATTCCAAGAGCTTTATTTTTCTCTTTTTTCTATTAGGGAGAAACTTTGACTAATTGAAAAGATAAAATTTAAATTAAAAAAAAATCAAATGACAAGGAACAAGCATAATCCTATCAAGAAGAGGTTACATAAAACTGAACTTATTTCCTCTTTTGGTAATTCTTGAGAATTTTATCTTCACTAGGGCATATGGAAATTGTATACACCAACAGGTGTGGATATAAATTGACTTATCCTGAATAATCAGTCAAGTGCTAAGTGATTACTCTGTATCAGGCACAACAATAAGTACTGAACTTACCAAAATAATGTGACTCTTTTGAGTCATTGCCTTGATGGCTCTCATGCTGTAATCATATACTGTAATTAATATGAATATTGCAGAAAATTTTCAAAATTCTAAATAAAGCTTCTACACAGAATTATTATTCTTAATCATTTATAAAGACTTAGTTACTCTGATTCACACGATGATGCAGTTTCAAAGTATTCATGATGAAAAATGCTATTCACTTCCAGAGAGAACTGTGTCACTCAGAGAGAAAAATGAAGCTTTTGTTTCTTTTTCTTCTCTCTCTTTTTTAAAGCAATACAAATATGGAAATGTCTTGTTTATTATTTCACATGTGTAATAAATTACGTATTGTTTGTCTCCCAATTAGGTGGAAAGGGGGCTAGAAAAAAAGACAGAAATTGGAATGGAAAATAAATTCTTTTAAAGAATGTGATTATTGTGTAAAATACGTGTAAGCAAGAATATGCTACAAGGAGATAGAATTGAAATTGGTTTCATGCCTGCATTTCAAAAGAAATCATTAATAATTTAAATCAACTTGGGAAAAGATTTCCAGTGGATCTATATTTTGCTCTTTATGTTTAACAAATAATAAGTAAATGATAAGAAGACCTAGTTATAATCTTGAGCAAATAAGATCATAAAAGGTGATAATATTGATGTCAATGAAAGATGAATTCAATTGATATATGTACACTTTCATACAAGTTCAAAAATGCAATTTCACAAATATAATATTGGAGCAGGACATAGAAATCAGTGAAATGTACTCAGATTTTTGGGGAAAATTCTGGAATGAATAATTAGAAAATTAGTTCCAAATAGCTAAAAAAGCAAGAGATTACTCCAAAAGCCTCATGATGAAACGTTTCACTTCCTGACAGGGAGGTATGAACTACAAGTCAAAACACAGATACATTATGTTTGGAAATGGCATACAGAGAGTTTTGTTTTATTCTGCTTCACTACACAGATGTGATACAAAAGTTTTGCTCTCTTTTCCACTGGAAAGAAACAGATCAGCCATCTGGATGAAAGTTTTAAATATTCCAAAGGACTAGAGTCAATGGGTCAAGGTGGTGATAAGGCAAGCCATGTCATTTTCTGGGTCATAGTATTAGGTGCATTACTGAGGAATAAGGTGATAGTCTCATGTTATGCTATAATAAACAAATTTAGTAGCATTCTGTTCATTCTTAATGCCACAATTGAGATTAGATTTGATAAATTGGAGAAAATCAATAATAGGATATTTAAGCATCCAGAATCCAGTCAAAGCATAATACAAAAACATAAATTTTTCAACAAGGCATTGTTCATAAAAAAGATCTATCCTATCTTCTTCAAACGTAAGAAAATGAAGATGTTAACAACTAAAATTCTCCCATTAAAAATGTCCACACTTGATCTTTCCAAAACAATGGAATAACAGCCCAACAATTCAGTTCTCTCAAGATAGAAATTAAAGTCTTCATTTACCACAGGAATATTCCTCAGAAAGTTCTCAATTAAATCACACTTAATTAAGTTTAACTTTCACATGGAATAAAATACAGTTCCCCACAGAATGATAGCTAAAGTGACTTGTCTCAAAAGTATCTCTTGTAAGTATCCTAAAGATGTTAATTAAAACCAAGGTTTGGGAAATCATGTTTCATCTTTAAATTGATTGAAGCTAAACTCTTTTCAGAATACTCTAATGAGATGAAAAATCTGATTAAAAGGCAGTGAGGTATGATGGAAGAAGTACTTCTATTTGTAATGAGCACACAAAATTTGTATTCTATCCTAAAATAATTACTATGGGAACATGGACAAGTTTTTTTTTTTTCCTTTCTTCTGTGCCTTAGTTTCTTTTGTCTTTAAAATGAGAGTAATGATATCCAAGATAAATTACAGGATTGTTATTAAATAATCCAATATATGGAAATGTACATCATTTCATCTTAAAAGTTTTTTCTTCCTTTTCTTCTTGTTAAGCTCCTCCTTTTCCCTTTCTCCTACATCTTTATTGAATTCCCCATTATTGTCATCATTATCCTATGCTTTTTCTGTGTTTTTCTTCTATTCCATCTCTTTTTCTCTCTACGTAAATTCCTTTCCTTTTTTCTTCCCCTTGCTTCTCTTCATTTTTTTCACTTTGCATTATCCCATCTGGCATTGTAAAAGCCATTTCTTTTTGGCTATGAGGAGCACACGATTTTTCAACAAACCTTTGCTGAGGTATGATTCCCTAGTCTATATATTATGAACACATCCACAACTTTGATAGAAGAGAATGATCAATGGAGTGCGATGGGGAAAGATATAAAACAACTCAGTATGACCTTGTTAGATCAACAAAGATCCAAGCAGAGGAGCAGAGAAGCATCTGCTTCTTCTTACACTTTGTTCAGAATAGAATAAAAACTTTTGGTCAGGTTCTATTGGGAATTTAGTTGTTGGATCATCCCTAGAATATACAGTTTAGAATTGGAGAATAAACCAATAATTTAATTGTATAAAGTCCTCTTTGTTGCAAAAACTCCATCTGTCATTGCAGTAGTAAGTTGTTAATGAATGTTTAGTTTTTTGAATTGCCAATATTTTAAATGAGTCATTTTATTGTATCATTGATCTTCAGAGTATATAATTTTATGGCTGTTACACCACTTGAGTGATATTATATGGGCTTTTGTTTTAGGGACAGAATTGAAAAATGTTATGACTGGTTCAAAATTGGGCACATTGACCTGAGGGGCTGAATATTAAGGGACTACTGGAATAAAAGATGAGTTCTTCTGTAGCAGAATTTGTTAGAAATCATCCTCCAGTTACCAGGTCAAGGGCATTGTGAGGCAATATATGCCAAAAAAAAATTCTATATGCTACTAGAATTAGAGAAAAAATACTTGTCAGAGTATGACAATGTGCCATATTGTCAATATGAGATATGTCAAGAATATTATTTAGAGAATAACCCCAGCCTGCAGGACTTCCTGATTGAAGGATTTGGGAGATAGGAGGTTGAGATCATCTAAGACTTGGCCACTCAGTCATTACCACTTTCTGACCTTGTCACGTGCCATGAACCAGTTTCCCAAATTCTTAAGCAGGTTCTCACATGGTATGAATTTCCCATGCCTCTGGGAAGGTCACTGGGACTCCTACTCACTTGATACCAAATGGCTGTGCTGAGAGATGAGATGTTGAGTAGGACTGAGAAAAACAAGTTTTTCACTAAGATACAGGGGAACAGGTGCATGCTTTGTTTCACCCCTTCTTTTACTAAGGAAGGCTTGCTTCTAGCTTATTCCCATTACAGAAAATGCTTGTTAATGGTCTTAGATAAATGACACTTATTTTATGGGAAGCTCCATTTATTTCCTTGCCTTTTTAGTGTTTTTTTTTTTTTTTTTTTTTTTAAAGGAATGAGTTTAATATTTTGTCACAAGCTGACAATTTTGTCATAGATTATGCTGACAATTTTCCCAATATTGAGCCAGTTCTGCACTCTTGGTATAAATCTCATCATAATTTTTTGATATTACTATCATCTCCTTGCTAATATTTTATTTAAAATGTTTGCATCAATATTCATTAAGGATATTGGTTTCTGGCTTTGTTCTTCCTAGTTTAGGTATCAGGATCCTATTTGTGTCATAAAAGAAATTTGGTAGGACTCCTTTGCTTATTTTTTTTCAAAATATTTTATTTGGTAATAGAATTGTTTTTTAAATGTTTGGTAGAATTCACTTGTGAATCTATCTGGTCCTGGGGATTTTTTTCTCATGGAGCTCATTAATGACTTATTCAATTTCTTCACATAAAATAGGGTTATTTAACTATTATATTTCTTCTTCTGTTAATTCAATCAATTAGGGAATATTCATACATTTCACTTAAATTATTGAAATTTAGTTATTTATTAACTAGAAATTGCTTTGATTTTATCTTTACTGAAAGTGAATTAATATTTTAAATTTTTTGATACTGAAAATTTGATTTTCTTTTAAAATACTAAATTAGCCAATGACTTACCTATTTTATTAATTAAAAAAAATAAAACCAGCTCTTACTTTTACTACAGTTTTCTTAATTTTCTTTCATCTATCCTTTAATTTTTAGGATTTCCAATTAGTGTTTAATTGGGGATTTAAAACTTTTCTCTTTTAGTTAAATGCTTAATTCATTGATCTATTCTTTTTTCTATTTTATTAATGTAAACATTTAGAAATATGAATTTCCCCCTAAGAACTATTTGAGCAACATCCCATACATTTTGATATGTTGTCTCATTGTTCTTTGTCATTCTCTTTCATAAAATTGTTTCTATAATTTCTTCTTTAGGATTAGATTATTTAGATTCCAATTAATTTCTAATTTCTAATTTATATTATAAATATATTTATATTTCTAATTTATATTTCCACAGCCTTTTGGTGAATGTAATTTTTATTGCATCATAACCTGAAAAAAAGAGACATTTAATATTTCTGCTTTTTGGTATTTTATTGTGAGGTTTATATGTGCTAATCCATGGCCAATTTTTGTGTAGATATCACGTACCAATGAGAAAAAGGTATAATCCTTTCTATTCCTATTCAATTGTTTCTAGACATCTGCACTCTCTTTTGTAACATCCTATTCTTTTTCTTATCTTCTATTTTTTATTAGATTTGTCTAGTTCTGAGCAAAACCTAAATGGTGGGATACGGCAGGAACTCGCCTGAACTCTCACAAAACTACCTCCAAGCTATAAGATAGTACCTTAAAACAAATTCTGGAATGGTAGAACCAATGGAAAGATGAGTGAAACAATTTTTTAACATGACATCGAAGGTTGGTAGGAAAAGGCTGTATCATTCTTGTGAAAGGGAAGCTCAGTGCAAGGTAAGCAATGTCTGGGTAAGTCAGCAGTAGGCCACACCCCGGAAAGCCAGTGGGAGACTCTGAACCCCAGTGGAGGTTAGTGGCCCAGCAGGCAAGCTGTGAGGTCTGAGGTCTCCAGCCCAGCATCATAAGAGCAACCAGGGAAAGATATAATGGTGACAGGAAAGATCAAGGCAGAAACTTCTTTGTCATCCAGAATATCATATTCCAAGCCCTCTGATCACTTACTGTGAGATTTATCAGCTTCTCCATTAAATGATCAGAAGGTTTGGAATATGATATTCAAGAAGGTAAAGAAGCCAGGATATGAACAATTTTCAGATGCAGAAATCAAAGCCATTTATAGTCATATACAAATGCCATATACAAATTTATCATTATATTTACTTTCTTCCAGATTTCTTTCCAATTTTCCAGCATTTTGTAGTGATCAGGAACTGATGTTGAGAGAAATGAGCAGAACCAGGAGATCATTGTACATGGCAACAACAGGACTATGCAATGATCAATTCTGATGGACGTGGCTCTCTTCAACATTGAGATGATTCAAACCAGTTCCACTTGTTCAGTAATGAAGACAGCCATCTACACCCAGAGAGAGAATCATGGGAACTGAGTGTGGAACACAACATACCATTTTTAATCTCTCTGTTGTTATTTGCTTGCATTTTTTTTCTGTTTTTCTTTTTCTTCCTTCTTGAGCTGATTTTTCTTGCACAATCAGATAACTGTATAAATATGTTTACACATATTGGATCTAACAGGTATTCAACATATTTCACATGTATTGGACTACCTGCCAGCTAGGGGAAGGGTTGGGGGGGAGAGGGGAAAAGTTGCAACAAAAGACTATGCAAGGGTGAATGTTGGAAAAATCACCCATGCATATGCTTTGTAAATAAAAAGCTTTAATAAAAAAATGAAAAAAAGAAACCTTGCTCTACCCTATTCTGAATCTCAATTTGAATGAAAAATGACTAAACTGTCCACACATTTTACCCTAATTCTATTATGAGACTTATAGCTCATGAAATAAATAACAAAAGCTAACTTTTCTATTGTGATTCAATACATGCAAAACTCTTTACAAATACTGCATTATTATTTATTCTGAATATCAACCACAGAATATAGCTATTATTATTATCCTCATTCTACAAATAGAAAAAAAAAACCAAGCAGGAATAGATTAAATGACTTGCCCAGGGTAACGTAGTTAATGAGTGTTAAGACATTTAATTTGAACTCAGGTCTTGTAGTTCCTAGCATAGCACACTATCAACTGTGACACATAACTAAAGAAATCCCATAGAAATAAATAACCAAAAGAGAACAAAACATTTATACCAGGACATTTAGTGCCAACAAAGAATAGGAAACAAAATAAGTACAAATCAATTAGGGAAATGAAAGAAATTATGACAGAAAAATGCTATAGAATATTACTGAGAAGTAATGACAACCAGTAGAATTTCAAAGAAAGAAGTTATATTTATAGGACTTTATGAACAGTATAAAATTTGAGGTGTATAACAAAATCTAAACTGCAGGAAGGGGCCCTTCCTCATTACTTAGATCTAAAAGTTTTAGATGCCACAGGATTTCTTGTATAATCAGATATGATCTCCATGTACAGGCCCTGACATTGATAAAAGAGATTGATTTTTATAAGCCTCCTTTCCTATATGAATATTCTGCTTTCTGGTGATCTTCCAGAAAAAAAATCATCTTTCCATTGAACAATTTCTCTCCATTATGAATCCTTTGATGTAAAGTAAGAGATGGTCTCTAGTTGAAGGCCTTCTCCCACCAAATTCATATAGAGCATCTGTTCAAAATAAAATTTCTAACTTTGAAAAAGCTCTTTACTCTATTTAAATGCCTTACCTCATTCATTATAGCAGTAAAATTCCTATCTAATAGAATTCTCTGGTGAAAAATAATGCATGAATTTTATTGAAGGCTTTACCACATTCATAAGTTTTTTTTTTTTTTTCCAGTGTGGGTTCTCTAATGAAGAGGAACACTAGAGTTGTGTTTGATTTTCCACACTGATTACATTCATAAAATTCCTCTCCAGGGCGAATGATCATATAGTAAGCAAGATGGGTTCTATAATGGAAAAACCTTTACACCTTGATTATAATTATAATTTTTTTCTGTGTGGCTTCTCTGAGGTACAACATGACTAAAATTCCATACAAAAGCTTTTCCAAATTGATTATAGATTCATAAAGTTTCTTTCCAGAGTAGATTCTCAAAGAGTAAGCAAGATGGATCCTATATGGGAAAGTCTTTCCACATTGGTTAACATCATAAATTTCCTCTCCAGTGTAGCATCCCTGATGAATGGCAGGATTTTAATTCCAAGTAACGACCCTTGCACAATGAAAACATTCATATAGTTTCTCTCCAGTGAAATTTTTGAGAATTGTGTGAACCAAACTGACTCCTCATAAAACTATTTTGAGTTCTAAAATTCCTTTTCCTGTATAAATTCCACCTGCTTGCTAAGAAAAGGGCTTATATGACATCCTGTTTCATATCCAGAAAAATTCACTTGTTTGCTCTTCCAAACCCTTCCAATTCATAAAACTTGCTCCTCTTCCTCCCAACTTGGAAAGGATGCTTGGTCTTGATTTGTTAAGCAGTTGGCATGTATCACTTAATAAATCAACATGCTCAGATGTTCAGTCCTTTGTTTCCTCAGTTAATTCAGATTTCACCCATCACACTAGTGTGTATTCTCTGATGTTTGGACAGATGGGAGTTCTGAGTGAAAGCTTTTCCACACTGACGGCATTCATAAGGTTTTTCTCCAGTGTGGATTCTCTGATGGCAAGCAAGTTTAGAATTGTGTGTGAAAGCTTTTCCACACTGATGACATTCATAAGGTTTCTCTCCAGTGTGGATTCTCTGATGTTTCAGAAGATTGGCATTCTGAGTGAAAGCTTTTCCACACTGATGACATTCATAAGGCTTCTCGCCAGTGTGGATTCTCTGATGTATAGCAAGACTCGATCTATTTGTGAAAGTCTTTCCACATTGATTACATTCATATGGTTTCTCTCCAGTATGGATTCTTTCATGTATAGCAAGGCTGGACTTATTTGTAAAAGTCTTTCCACATTGATTACATTCATACGGTTTCTCTCCAGTGTGGATTTTCAGATGGTAAGCAAGAAGAGCCCTATAGGGGAAAGCCTTTCCACACTGATGACATTCATAAGGTTTCTCTCCAGTGTGGATTCTCTCATGTACAGCAAGACTGGAGTTCTCTTTGAAAGCTTTTCCACACTGATTACATTCATAGGGTTTCTCACCAGTATGGATTCTCTGATGTAGGACAAGTTTGGAGTTCTGTTTGAAAGCCTTTCCACACTGATTACATTCATAAGGTTTCTCTCCTGTATGAATTCTTTGATGTACAGCAAGACTCGAATTCCGTGTGAAAGCCTTTCCACACTGATTACACTCATAAGGTTTCTCCCCAGTGTGGATTCTCTGATGAAGAGGAAGACTCGAACTATGTCTGAAAGCTTTTCCACACTGATGACATTCATAAGGTTTCTCCCCAGTGTGGATTCTCTGATGTTTAGAAAGATGGGAATTCTGTGTGAAAGCCTTTCCACACAGATTACATTCATAAGGTTTCTCTCCAGTGTGGATTCTCTGATGTGCAATAAGGGAAGAGTTTTCACCAAAAGCTTTGCCACATTCATGACACTCATGAGGTTTCTCTCCAGTGTGGTTTTTCTGATGTACAGCAAGACTAGAGCTGCACCGGAAAGCCTTTCCACACTGATTACACTCATAAGGTTTCTCTCCAGTGTGGATTCTCTGATGTACAGCAAGTTTGGAGTTCTCTTTGAAAGCCTTCCCACATTGATCACATTCATAAGGTTTCTCTCCAGTGTGAATTCTCTGGTGTACAACAAGACTGGAGTTCTGTCGGAAAGTTTTTCCACACTGATTACATTCATAAGGTTTCTCTCCAGTGTGGATTCTCCAATGTACAGCAAGCATAGAGTTCTGTGTAAAAGCCTTTCCACACTGATTACATTCATAAGGTTTCTCTCCGGTGTGGATTCTAAGATGAAGAGGAAGACTCGAGCTGTGTCTGAAAGCCTTTCCACATTGATGGCATTCATAAGGCTTCTCTCCAGTGTGGATTCTCTGATGTTTAGAAAGATGGGAATTCTGTGTGAAAGTCTTTCCACACTGACTACATTCATAAGGTTTCTGTCCAGTGTGGATTCTCTGATGTGCAATAAGGGAAGAGTGTTCACCAAAAGCTTTGCCACATTTACGACCTTCAGAAGACTTATCATTAGTGTGTTTTTTCTGATGTATAGCAAGATTCGAACTATGTTGGAAAGCCTTTCCATATTGATTATAATCATAATGCTTCTCTCCATGATTTTTCTGATGTTCACCAAGATTGATTCTCTTTCTGAAAGTCTTTCCACTGGCATGACATTTATGAGGTTTCTCTCCAGTGTGGATTTTCTGATGTTGAGCTAGTTTGACATTCTGCCTGAATCCTTTCCCACAATGATTATAATCATAAGGTTTTCCTGTAGTGTGAATTCTATGATGGTCAGTGAGCTTTCGATTCTGGCTAAAGGCCTTCCCACAAACATTACAAAAATAAAACACTTTTTCAGGGTGACATGTCTGTTGTCTGTTGAGATCTGAACTGAAACTGCTGGCCACTTCCCCTTGATTACGATGATATGTTTGCACTTCAGGAGGTTCCTCATAAGACTGAATAAGCTGAATTTTTCCAGTAAAGCATTCCTTATTTTCACCAGATTGAAAACAATCATTTCCTGAGGTCATTTTCTTAAACTGAATTAGGACTGAGTGTTGTCTAAAACTCTTTCCATCTTTATCGTATGCAGAGTGATTATTTTGATTTTTCTTTATCTTGATATCTGAATTATAGTTTTCTCTCAAATTGAAGTCACAGGGACCATCACTCATGAATCTTTGCTGGTGAGAATCTTCCACAGAAATCCTCAGGTCCGTAGTAGTCTTAGTCACTTCAAACCTTGTTTTTGCACCTAAAGGAAACAAAGAAACATACATAGAGACAAATCCTCTTCTCTCCACTGGAAGAAAGCAAATTGACTTACAGTCTATCTCCCCAAACAAAAATAAGAATTTTGAAACTTAATGGGTAGAACAAATCAATTAAGAATGAATCAGCTCATATGTGGAGGATGATTAAACTTATAAAAAGCTTCACAAACAATAACACTGGATACGCACAACAAATCTGTGACAAAAGCAGGATGGGATTCTCATTGCACTCTACAACTCAAACCAAGAGCTCAAAATAGCCAAGTAACAAGACTGATATCTGTGAAGGTAAGATGAGAGACCAAACCCTGCAACGGAACATGTTCTTTCTCATGTCCTAAATGAACTTTCTCTATTTTACTTCCAATTCTTCATTCAAACACCTTTATTGATTGTTGTTTTTATTTTGTTGTGCTTCACTAAGCTTTCTGCTTTTCTACTTTGACTTTTTTTTGATGCACTATCATCCTTTGTAAATTTCTTGTACTGAGCTGAGAAATAGGTTTATACCTTTCATGTCATATATTACTTTTCCATGCTTTATATTCAACTTTTCATATCTTCTATTCTGCTCCTTAGATTTTGGGTTATTGCTGCATACCTACTAAGAACCAATATTATTTCATTATGTATCCTATATCTGAGCATAATGCAATTCTATCAATAATCATTTTTAATCACATTTTTTCAGTTGTATATACAAAATCACATCATTCTATGTGAAAGTCTTTCCACACTGATTACATTCATAGGTTTCTCTCCAGTGTGGATTCTCTGATGTCTTTTTTTTTTTTTTTGATTTATTATTCCTGTTGCCATATTTTTATTTATTATATATTATATATAATCTATACTTATTTATTATAAAAATATTTAGATATTTATGGGATCAGATTTTATTATGGCTCATGATTTTTAATTTATTTAAATTTTTTTTATTTTTGAATCCTGTGTACCCCTAAATAAAAAAGAAAAAAAAAAAACTAAGTGCCTGTAATAAACACAATAACAAGAAATCCACATATTTCCCACATTCAAAAATATATCTCATTCTGTATCTTCAAACCACCATTCCTCTTTCAGGAAGTAAAGAGCATGATTCACTATTAATCTTCTAGCAGTAGCTTCCATTTATTTGTTCATGAACACATTAGGGATTTGTGACTATGATCTAAGAGATTTGAACTAAAAATCTTAAGCAATAATTAGTTGCATGCTTTTGTTACAATTAAATTTTTTCTATGGTCATTAGTATATGCATGTTAGAAGCATATGTTTCTTTGTGCAGAGATTGCAAATAAACATAATGAGACATACAATGATTTTGTTGTTCCTGCAGTGATTACAGCAATTTAGTCCTTCTGAACAAATAAAAAAGATTCTGTTCCTCTATCCTTCATCAAATTGTTTCCAAACTGCCCAAAAGATTTGACATTCAAGTCACTTTGACCTGCAAATCAGTTCTCCCCGTAGATGGTCAACGATGTGCATAAATCCATATTTGCTTTCTATAATATACTGCACCAAAACAGTCCCCTCATTCTGGGTAATCTTCTGATTTGCACCTCATTAGTGATATTATCATTAGATGTAATGTGTAAAGAACATGTCTTCTTACATACAGATGACAGGGTCTTTAAAAAAAATGTTCACTAGGCATGGACATTACAAGACATATCAAAATCATCAGGGATCATTAAAACAGTCCTACAAAAAAAGACCTTACTTTGTTTCTCATTGCAATGTTAAGGCCATTTTTAAAATTTGAACTTATCTTCTGCTTATGTTACTACTTTTCTATTGGTCAGGTTTTCAAAGGATCTGGTAGCAATACAGGTCAGTCAATCTGTAGAATTTCTATGAGGATGTAGACAGTGTGCCGGTGATAGAAAGAAGAAACTTATGTCTTAAGTTTTTTTCCTTACAAAGACTGTTTTATGGAAAAGCATCATTCAAAAAAAAAAAAGAAAGAAAGAAAGAAAAAGAAAAGCAATATAGGCAAATGAACCTAAGGGAAAATGTTTTTCAATATACTACTTGTAATCAGCAAATAGAAAAAAATAAAAATTTAAATATCAAGTAGTACTTCTTTTTGGTCACTGATTTGTGGGCTAAAAGTAAAAAATGAATTTCCAACCCTTATCAAGAGTTTGTAAAATTCTTCTACCATTTTCTACCTCATTCATGTGTGAATGAGTATTTTTTAGCATACTATGATTATCAAACAAAATACAGAGGAAATCAAAAGCTGGACCTAGCAGTCACCTCAGATATTTACTAGCACTGTGTCCCTGGGAAAGTCATGTAGTAAAACGGGCATAATATCTTCTACCTCACAGTATTCAGGGGATCAAATATCTGTAAAGCACTTGGCTCAGCACCTGGCACAGACACTATAGAAATGCAATTTATTATTTTCATTTTTGTTATTAAATCAACTGGATGCAGAACCACATTGAAGATTGAATTAGGTGGCAGTTGAAGCAAATACTGTAAAACTTTGTTCATACTATGTTTCACAACTTCCAAGTTATAACTAATTTGATGAAAAAAATACTTTTTATATTCAACAAAATGTTTAAAGCAAACTTAAATTGAAGTTTTACAGTTAATAAGCAGAAAAATTTATTATATTTTCACAAATTATTCTTGTAGAAATTCCCACATTAATTTTTCATAATGATTTAATACTTATTATTATTCATATTTCATTTTCATAATTTAAATAGAATAAATATTTACATTTTATAATAAGACACTGTCCAAGTCTTTACTGGAGGAATTAAATGCATTCATTATTATTAATAGTATAATAATTTAAATGACTGAGGAATTGCACAACACACTTAGTGTTGTTGAAAGAAGTTCTAAGAACAAAAGCTTTGGGGAATTATGACTGTTCATTGAATTGATGAATGTAGCTGCATTCTAAATTATTCTACTGGTTCACTTATCTCTTTATCTATTCAAACAAATCTTTCCCAGGTTTCTCTGAAACTATGCCTTTTATAATTTCTTAAGGTTCAATAATTATATTTTAAATCATTATTTATTTGGTCATTTCCTGATATATGGGCACCATTGTTTTCAGTTTTTTGCAACAACAAAAAATTGCAGCTATAATTGATGTTGGAGGTTTTTCCCTCTTTCTTTATCCCTTTAATTGATAGATTTAGTAGTGGTTATCATAGGTCAAAGGACTTCCAGGTTTGTGAGAGTGGGGGCAGAGTTCCAAACACTATTATAGAATGACATCCTTTTATTTTAATGCTGAGAAATCTTTATCTCAAGAGTGTTTTAATACAAAATGTTTTGGGTATAGGTTCTTAATAATTCTGCTACTCTTCTCCATTATTCATCTTAAGAATATTTCGTTAAGGCAATTAATTGTCTTTGCACCTACCTCACTGTGAAGAAACAAAAAAAAATAATGGAAATGACATGCTCTTGATCCCACCTGATTATTTTATTCCAGTCCTAAAACCATCATAAAAATCTTTTCCCTATCTGAAGCCTCCTACAGAGGGGGAACTTGTTTTCCACCATTAGGCAGCAGGGTAGCACAGGGGATGGAGCATGGGCCTGGAGTCAAGAAGATGGGAATTTAAGTACAGATTCATATATTCAATAGATGGGTGTACTGGATAAGTCACAATACCTCTGTTTGCTTCAGGTATGGCGGGGCTTTCCAAAAATGTTGAAATGGATATTGAGTGTGACAGATGAGGAATGCACGACACCTAGGTTGTCCCAGGATTATTATGACTATTACATGTCATGTCTGTAAGTCATTTGGCACCTAATGATTAGTGCACCAGTGTTACCTTTTATCACTGGTCTTTTGTTTTAATTATTTCCTCACCAACTCTGCTATCCTCAAACTGCACTTGTCCTCTCAACTTCAAGTCACTTATTTCCCTGGTGAACTTCGCTTATTTGATCTCCATTCAGCGTCCTTGCTGAAGTCAGCTAAGAGCGAGGTTTCAGCTCCATGGCTTCTTCTGAAACCACCTCACTATCTGTATGCTGGAATGTGAGCTCTTTGACAATAGGGATTGTCTTTTGCTTTCCTTGTATCCCCAGAGTTTGGTACAGTGCTTAGCTCACAGCAGATGCTCATTCAATGTTTAATGACTGACTGATCCCACAACTATTATCAGGACCCAGCCTCTCCCTTGTTCCCTAAATTCTGGTCTCTTGCTTGGTTCTTGGAGGCTGGTTCTGGCCTTAGTTCCGTTTCTATCATCTTATAAACTATAAAAATTACCTAACTGGCTCCAAATTGGATGAACCTGACCATAGTAAATACAAGAAATCACAAAAGATTTCTAGGTTTCTGAGGCTTTGGACTGTGGAATGCCTCTCATCTTCCAAAGTTCAAGATGGCAATCGCCTCAATGAACATTGACAAGTTCTACAAATGGAGACCAAGAGTGCATAGAGAGCAGGAAAGGGGTTTAGGTTGATAATAATGCAAATTTCAGGCATGGATAACCACATCTAAGCAAGGCAGTGACCATTTCTCCTCAGATGCTGCTGAATGGAGACATGAAACCAATTTGGCTGGTAAAGTAGTCCATTAAAAATTCAAGCTATATTGGGCTTATACCCCAAAGAGATACTAAAGAAGGGAAAGGGACCTGTATGTGTCAAAATGTTTGTAGCAGCCCTGTTTGTAGTGGCTAGAAACTGGAAAATGAATGGATGCCCATCAATTGGATAATGGCTGGGTAAATTGTGGTATATGAATGTTATGGAATATTATTGCTCTGTAAGGAATGACCAGCAGGATGAATACAGAGAGGCTTGGAGAGACCTACATGGACTGATGCTAAGTGAGATGAGCAGAACCAGGAGATCATTATACACTTCGACAACGATACTGTATGAGGATGTATTCTGATGGAAGTGGATTTCTATGACAAACAGACCTAACTGAGTTTCAATGGATAAATGATGGACAGAAACAGCTACATCCAAAGAAGGAACACTGGGAAACGAATGTGAACTATTTGCATATTTGATTTTCTTCCCGAGTTATTTTTACCTTCTGAATCCAATTCTCCCTGTGCAACAGGAGAACTGTTTGGTTCTGAAAATATGTATTGTATCTAGGATATACTGCAACATATTTAACATATATAGGACTGCTTGCCATCTTGGGGGGGGGAGGGTGGAGGGAAGGAGGGGAAAAAACAAAACATAAGCGAGTGCAAGGGATAATGTTGTAAAAAATTACCCTGGCATGGATTCTGTCAAAGTTATTATTAAATAAAATAAAATTTAAATTAAAAAAAAATTCAAGCTATACACATTCAACTGGGTCCTCATTGTGGCAATGTCATCCTTCTACATTTTCTGATCTGATTCCTTATTCCACTCACCATGGCGGCTTTTCCCTACTCATTACTCCTTTTGCTTCTTTCCACATTCTCTGAAAATTGGCTTCATCTTTCAGTGAAACATTAACCATATGCCAAAAGTTCTCCTTTTGTTCTTAGCCCTTGAAGGTCCAAAAAATAACTCAAATGGGATAGCTTCAGGCCTTAAAGCTTTCCTAAGATTCCCGTGCTCCAAAGTTCTAAATGATGATGTCTTATAAGATCACATATTTATCCCTGAGGGAAGTGAAAAAGTCCATAATGTTCAACATTTCAATTTCAAGATAGGGAAACTGAAGCTTACAGTAACTTTCCCCATATCTAAAAAAAGAATTCTAACTCAGGTCTTCTTATGACCAAGACTAGAATTCCTTTCACTATAACACAGATGCTTTGGATGATAACAGCCCTCAAAGTCTTGTCTTAATCTCACTCACCTGGACAGAAATTCTTTGAGCCCTTTTCATCCAGGATCCAGGATGGTTCCCTTTCCTCAAAATGGGAGATCAAATTTTCTCTGACAACTGGAATTCCTTAGTATGGGAATAAGGAAGGGATGAGAACAGAGAGAAACATCCACTTTACTTCACTTTAGGGACATGTAAGCAAGGAGCACAGGATAGTTACCAGGACTCCTCAAGTATGACTAACATGGTGTTTATTGCTGGAAAAATGGGGGCAGGGAGAGTTAGAAAATTCTGCCTTCATCTCATAGAAGTTTGGGGCACCTTGCATAAATTCCATCATCTAGAAATAACAGCCAATTAGTTATTCAGAATGCCCTGGGCCCAGAATTTAAGCCTAGCCTCAAACACTTAGTAACTGTGTAACCCTATATTTAATTTCTATTTGCCTTAGTTTCCTCAAGTATGAGATGGGGCTAATATTAGTATGAACTCACAGTGGATTGTGAGGGTCAGATGAGATAAAAATTATAGAATACTTAGCACAGGGACAAGCAAATAGTAAGTTTATATAAATACTTATTCTATCTCTTTCTTTCCCATTACCTGCGTTGGAATTTCAGAGAAAAATGAAAGAAGAACAAAGATAAACTTGTGACATGAAAGGAAATAATGAGCTTATTTGTCAACAAATAGAGCTTTTTAAAGACTAGATCCATCCCAAGGGGGAAAAAAAAAACACATTTTTTTTATCGGGAAGGGGGTTTTCTTCAGTGCCCTTCATCAAGAAAAAGCTTCACTCACAGTTTTTAGAGATTTTGCAGACAAAATTCATGTTCTGACAGAGGATGGGCTAGGTAACATCTGAGAATGGTTCCATGTCTAAGATTTTATAACCCTTGTTTGTTTTGCAACCTGAAATTACTTAAAATAGAAAAGAGCTTCAGGAACAACAAAGAAAAATCCTAGCTGCCTATATCACAAAACACAACCACATTTTATCAGGAAAATCAGGAAGAAGGAGCATGCTCCCAAAGGGACATTTCTTTGATGATAAATTTGGAATTACTAAGGGGAATTGTGCTTACCCAGGAAGAGAAGGTTCTGGGAGTTTTCCAGCATGACTTCCTTGTAGAGCTCTTTCTGAGAGTGGTCCAAGAGGAACCATTCCTCCTGGGTGAAGTCCACGGCCACATCCCTGAATGTCAGTGACTCCTAAATCATCAAATATCATAAGACTTAGAGCTGAAAGAGACTTAAGAATTCATCTAGCTTAATCCTGATCCATGTGCAGAAAGAATTTCCTAGTAATCGTATCTTGTGTCAGAGCCAGTACTTAAATCCATAGTTGTAGAGGGTCACAGACAGTGAGGGAAATCTGGGTGAGGTGTAAGACCCTCCAGCCCAAGAAGAGAACCTGCTGATGTGTCTGGTTTGCTCCCCAATCCCCACTAAGAGTGACTCAGTCTTCCTCAGGAGTCAGGGGCCGTGACAACCTATGAGAGTCATACTGAGGGGCAAGGAAACATCTGCACACAATAGCAAGTTGTTTATGTGGTCCCACATGTGCAATATATAGTTAGCACACATGCAGTGTGCTATAGTTATGTAAGAGCATTAGGGTATATAAGGCTGAGGGAATTTGGAATAAATGAACTCCTGTTTTGACCATCTTCAAGAGTTCTGTCCCTTCACTTCTCACCCACGATCAGGATTTGGGTCGGTACCGAAATCCTTCAGTGAGCAGGTCCAGACACATAGTAATTAAGAGTCCATTTGAATACTGAGAAAATAATTTTATATTTGGAATTGGAATAAAACTGATGAATACCTCACTATGAAATGCCTTTCCCTATAGAATCAGGAACAAAGTATGTGTTCTAGATGTATGTATGGTATAAGGATCCACAGGAAAAAAAGAGAGAAGATGTTGTGAAATTTCTCCTTCATCAGAGCTCTCAGAGTTACACATTAAAAAAAATTGTTTGAAGAATTTATGAAAAGTTAGCAAATATTATGTATTTTGAGGAAGAGATGCCACATGTGATCAATGAAGAGAATGCAAAGAAAAAGGAAATCTAGCTCATTTCCTAAAATCCTAAAACAATGCCTTATCTATATGAAAATGAAGGGGATTGTTAAGAGATAGCAACAGCACTCTGGACCATACGGAGCAGTTTGTAACTGCTATCAGCCAAGTGAAGAAGAGTTATTGATGCTTATCAGCCAAGTGAAGAGTTATTCATGCTTATAATGAGGACTTGGGGTGACAATAGATAAAATTTATTACATCTTATGATTTTGTTTTATGATTATTCTACTTTAGTGGCATATTTAATTTTGGCACCATTAATTTTAATATTTCATTATATAAAAATATAAAAGTAATTATGTTGGGGAAAGAAGTATTCCTACATTTGTTATAAACATAACACTTTATTACCTGGGGTTGGAGATGAGCTAATTCATGAGAAAGATACTACCAGGGGCAACTAGGTAGCCCAATGGATAGAGTACCAGCTCTGAAGTCAGGAGGACCTGAGTTCAAATCCGGCCTCAGACACTTAACACTTGCTAGCTGTGTGACCCTGGGCAAGTCACTTAATCCTAATTGCCTCAGCCAAAAAAAAAAAAAAAAAAAAAGATACTACCAGTTTATGAGAAATAACTTATCTAAACATGACCCTAAAATTCTAGGACAAAGAAGAGCAAGAGTCAGGATAATAAGTTAAGAGACAGACTAAAGAAACAGAATGATTGAAACAGAAACAGAAGAGATTGGCCAGATGTGAAAATGCCTTGATACTTGACAACGGCCATCTATTTTTCCAACCAGTAACATGTACAATACGTATTTGGCTAATGCATTGTTACTTGATGCTCTCTCATTTCGTTATCAGCTATGTCCATTTGGATTAGGATCCACTTTTTCAGAGGTTCTAATATTTAAGAACACCACTCATGTTGAGAACATAAAAATCAAGAAGACAAGGGCAGCAATTGAGTGAAAAACCACTGCTAGAGAAAACTGTATAGCACCGAAGAGGGCAGGGCAGTGTTGTCATCACTGTATCCAATTTGATATGTATTTTTTAATAGAAAGAATTATCAGTTAAGAAAGATCAGCGCCTTCCTAAAGAATCTCCTATATCTACTGAGGCACATCTGATGCTAGTCACACTGATGGTTGTACTGATTCACTCACCTGCCAGGGGCAGGTTCCAGGAACCATTCTCTCGAGTTCCAGCTTTCTGCTTGTCTTGGTCCTCCTCTTCAGGCTGAGCAGCGGGGCAAGAAGACCTTTCCCTTTCCCTCCTAGACAGGGACCTGGCCAAAACAGATTGACAGAAGGTGAGGTCCCAAAAGGAGTTTCAAAGCTCCTGGCACTGCCCTCCCTGGGGGAGAGACTAGAATCAGAGGTGGAGGCAACAGGTAGAACAAGATTTGTAAATAAAAAGGATCTCACCTCAAAGTCTTTTTCTTTTTCACTTTCTCTTAGGTCTTTTTTCTCTTCTGTCCCAGTGCCCTCAGTCATCTTCCTAAAACGAGAGCCAAGAGGCAGGAAAGGATTTGGAATCCCGATGGAAAGAAGTCAATCGGAATCTCAATGGCTCCTGAATCAGAGCTCTCCCTGACACTGAGGCTCTGAGGTAAGGCAACTGGGACCCATTGGTAAAACAGAGGCTGGTGCCCGAGCACCTGAGGGAAATCCTGGAGAACCTGGATCAGAAATAGGGACTGGGAGCTGGCCAGAAGCTCGGCTTGGGAAGGAGGTCAGAGTGGGAAGATGAGGCGTCCAGCAGACACAGACAGAATCTTGCTCAAATCTACTCAGGCTTTTCAGATGCACAGCTGGCTCCCAGGAGGAAGAGTGATCTGATGAGCTCCAACAGAAAGTGGTGAATTTAGCTTGGAGGGCTAGGGCTTTCAGCTAATCTGCTCTGGTTTGACAACCAAAATGACTCCGGTTTTGTGAATAACTTTCATTCTGAGACATTCCTACAAATCACTTGATTTCGGGAAATTCATTGCACCTTCCTTCCCTCTGCCAACTTGGAGAGTTTCAAATCTCTCCAATAAAAACATCAGATTATTTAATCCTACATGCTGTTTGGTATCCCGCTTATTCTTTTCTTTTCAGGTATAAAAATCTGTACAAAATCCTGCTGAAGGGTCCTGGACTTAATTTATTATGCATGCTTTGCTGCTAAATCATATTCTTCCTACTCTGTCTTGTTAGTTATTATAATTCACTGAGGACAGTTTTTGGCAAGCCATCTAGGAGTCAGAGGCTCCCAGGATGGCCTCTTAACAGAACTCCTTACATTGCTCCAGTCCTTTCCCCATGGGAGGAAAATACTCAGTAATCATAAACATAGATATGAACAGGATGAGCTCACCCCTAAAACAGAAAGATGTAGCTGAATGGATTAAAAACAAGAATCCAACAATCTATTGCTTATAAGAAACATATAAAGCAGAGAGACACAAGTAAAGGTAAGGGGCTGGTAAAGAATCTAATTATACTTAAGAAAAAAGCAGAGATAGCAATCATGCTTTCAGACAAAGCAAAAATTTTTCTAATTAAAAGAGGGGAGAAGGCAGGAACTACATTTTGCTAAGAGATATAATAGACAATGAAGTAATATCAATGCTCCCAATCCCTGAAGCTCTTAAACAAATTATCTTTCACATCAAAATCCTCTATTTTGTTCTTGTAGAATGTTTTTTTTTTTTTTTTAATCAGTTCTCTGGAGATGAATAGCATCTTTCTAGGTTCTTTACAGTTGTTTTGAATATTTTTAATGCTCAGTATAGTTTGGCTGTTCAGTTATTCTTAAAATATTGTTGTTACTGTACGTAATGTTCTCTTGATTCTGCTCATTTCATGAAAGTCTTTCCATATTTTTCTAAGCTCAATCTGTTCATCTCTCATAACATAGTAATATTCCAGCACAACTTGTTTAGCTGCTCCCCAATTAAGGAGAATTCGCTCAATTTGCAGTTCTGTGCCACCACCAAGAAAGCTTCAATAAATATTTTACAACATACAGGTTTTCTTCGTTCCCTGATCCTTTTAAGAAACAAGCCTCATAGTGGCATTAAAGGGTCAAAGGGTATAGAGTTTTATAATTCTTTGGACATAATTCCAGATTTTTTTTCAAACTGGTTGGATCAGTTCAGAATTCCATAAACAGCTACTAGGGTCTCCATTTGTCATTTTCCCTTTCTATCATTTTTAGTAATTTGAAAGATGAGATAATGGCTCAAAAAAAATTTTTTTAAGATGTAATTTTACATTTTTTATTTTATTTTTAAATTATGGAGTAAAACACTTTCCTAAATGTTTAAAAAATTATTGCACACGAAAACTGCACATCTATTATGTACAACCTCCTATTCCCTTTAAATATATAACTGTCTTGTAAATTTCTTTCTTTTCTTCCCTACCTCCTACCTCTGACTTTGCAATGGTTACCATTAGACACAAATATATGTATAGGCAGTTTAATAATTCATAATGCATAATTCCAGATTGCTCTTCAAAACGGTTGGATCATCTCACAGTTCCACCAAAAAGGAATAATTTTTCCACACACCCCCCTCCAACATATATTGCTTTCTCCTTTTATTAGTTTAGCCAATCTAATAGATATAAATGATATCTCAAGATGGCTTTAATTTGCATTTTGCTAAACAAGAATGGTTTAAAGCAGTTTTATATGATTAAACCATTTTGATTTTTATTGAAAAACTACCTGTTTGTAAAGGGCTGAAACTCTTAAAAGGTGTGCTGGAATTTAAAGCTAATTACCTATTGGACAACGACTCTATTAGCATATGTTTGGAAATGATCTCTCAGTTAATGCTGGCTCAATGTTTGGGATTAAGAGAATTGTAGGTAAGGATTAGGGGGTGTAGTGAGAGAGGCAAGAGAAAAGTGTGGAGATTTTGGACTCTAGAATCAAGGAGGGATCCTTGGCAAAACTCCTGGCATTTTTGTCCATCCCCTTCACTTCTCTCCCTAAAGACGAAGGACTTTTGTTTATCCTGACTCTGGCTGATCCTGAGGCCTCCAGGGAGCTAGTTTGGACTTTACGATTTAAATCTGAATTTGTACCAAAAAATGTTTTACAAAGTATTCATATAGTCCTGGGTTTGTCTTACCAAATATATTAGAAAATTTGAATTCAAATATGACTCAAAAGAAGTATAAAAAGGAGCTTTTCAAGAAGCCTCATGGAGCCTTGAAAAAAAGACTGAACAGGATTCCAATTCCATCTCTGCCACTTACTGCCAATATGACCTGCTTAAGTCATCTGAATTCTCTTGTGCCTCTATTTCTTCAGTTGTAAATTGAGGTTATTGGAGGGCTCTTCCAACACTAGATTTATGATTTCTTTGGTCCAGAGTCTAATTCAATGTGAATTTATAATACTCACAAAAGGACTTTTTTTTTTTTTTAAAGGTCTGGTCTCCTCAGAACAGTTTCCTTTTTTTTTTTTTTTTTTTTAAATAGCTTTTTATTTACAAGTCATATGCATGGGTAATTTTACAGCATTGACAACTGCCAAACCTTTTGTTCCCATTTTTCCCCTCCTTCCTAATCCCACCCAGATGGCAGGTTGACCAATATATGTTAAAGTGTAAATTAAATACAATGTAAGTATACATGTCCAAATAGTTATTTTGCTGTACAAAAGAATCAGACTTTGAAATAGTGTACAATTAGCCTGTGAAGGAAATAAAAAACGCAGGCGGACAAAAATAGAGGGATTGGGAATTCTATGTAGTGGTTCATAGTCGTCTCCCAGAGTTCTTTCGCTGGGTGTAGCTGGTTCAGTTCATTCCTGCTTCATTGGAACTGATTTGGTTCATCTCATTGCTGAAGATGGCCAGGTCCATCAGAATTGATCGTCATATAGTATTGTTGTTGAAGTATACAATGATCTTAGAACATCTTCCTAAAGTTCATTAGACATCTTGTAGGCAATGCGATATAAAGATACACTTCCTGCACACACCATTTAACAATCTAGGGATTCTTATGAGGGAAACTGACATAGAGAGGACACAAGGGAGAAAAAGCATTTGTTGTGGGGGTTATGGAGGCTGATCAAAGTGACTTGAGTTCCAGAAGACAGCAGAGCTCAAACTGAAGCTTTGACTGGGATTAGCACAAGCAAGCCTGGCACCCTAGCATGGGGTAATCCTGCTATTGTTCCTCTTCCATTGTGTTCAGGAGACTTAGATGTTAATTGGGAAGAAAAGCTAATTCTTCTGAGAAAGACTGAGAGAAAGGAGTAGGAATGGAAGACATCTGGATACAGATGCTAAGAATATTTGATGCTTGAGCGAAATATTTATTACAGTGTCAACAGATATTATTTTTAAGTCTTTGCTTTAAAAAAAGAAAAATAAGCTTTTCCCAATTCCCCTTAATCTTACCTCTTCTGATTAGCTCTGATTCATCCTGGTTGTGGGGTTCCAAATAGTTGTTAGCATATTGTTATTGTCCTCCCCACTAGACTGTGAACTACCTCTCTTGAGTAGGGAACATTCTCCATCTTCCTTTGTTATCCTGGAACTTAGTGCATCTGATAGGTCCTTTAATGGTGGTTGTCTCGAAGAAAGTCTAAGAAAAATCCCATAGGACAGTATAAATCCTTTGGGAATGCTTTCAAAAGTTTCATATTCTAAAGTTCTGAACAATGACTTCTTACTGGATCACAAATTTATCACAAAAAGAGAAGTAAAAGATCATGGAGTCTAACTCCCTCATTTCAGAGACATGAAAACAGGCTTCATGGTTCAATGACTTGTCTAGGATCACACTGTTGAAATCTAAATAAGAATTCCAATTTAGCTGATCTTGCCTCAAAATTTAATACTCCTTGCTCAACATTGCTTACATACTTACATGATAAAGACCCTTCATTCACCTGCTTTCATCCAATTCACCTAAACAGGGTTTCCATGCCCCTTTGGACTCTAATATCGATGGGGCTTCCCCCTCCTCAAAACCGGAGATCAAATCTTCCCTGAGAACTGGGATGGGGAATAGGGAGATAAGGAAGGAATGTAATTTACTCCTCTTTAGGTAAAGAGACTTGAAATCAAGAACCACAGCAGAGTTCCCAGGGCTCCTCAGCAGTGGCTGACACAGTATTTGCTACCAGGAACTTAGGGGTAAGGAATAGATCATGTGGCAGGGTTCTTTAGACTTTCTACTTGGGACTTCTTTTCACGGGAGAAATTTTTACACAACCCTGGGCATACAGATATATAAAACAGCTATACAAACCAAACATTTAGTGATAATAAACCATAATTTTGCAACCCCCACATTCAGTTATGCAACCCTACTTGTACAACCCACAGTTTAAGCTTTGACATTGCCAATTTGGAATTGTCTTTGCCTCCTTCACAGGATAGGCATATTCCATAGCTTTTATTATTATTATTATTAACATGGTGATGAGAGCTCTGGGCCTGGAACCAGGAAGATATTGAAGTGCCCATGCGAGAGAAAATACAGGACAGCCAAAATAATAAAAATTTAAAAGTATTTATTGCTAGCTAACAACTGAACCCCACCAGAATAGAGGAGTCAGCAAATGACTGGTCACAGGGCCACGTATTTATAGAAAGAAGAGACATCAAAATGTTTCTTGATACATTTGTCATAATAAAAGGAATTTCTATTCTAGACAGAAGCAAAGGCTATCACACTAAGGGTGCCATTCCCAGATGGCAGAAAGACAGTATTTCTTTATGTTTATCAAGTTGTCAAGGTCTTAGGTTTTTTAGATGCAAAAATACCATCTACATCAGAGCACGAAGAGCTAGTAACAAACTTCTAACTACAGAATTTCAAGTTATGTTTCTCACGGTCCCATCTGGGGTGCTTTTCCACTTCAATATGAGTTCAAATCCAGACACTTACATGTATGTCCCTGGACAAGTCACAACCTCTATAAAATGGGGATAAGTATCAAACTCCCAGGATTTTTGTGAAGATCAAATATAATCCCCAAACTTTAATCCTCAGATCAAGATGTTACAAATGTTTGCATTCTGGTAGACAGATGGAAGGCTCTTTCAAAACTATTTAAGTTAGGCATTCCACTGAAAGCCACCTTAAAAACTTCATGGACCATCACAAATGTTCTAAAAACAGACCTTATATGACCTTTCACTTTGTTGAAAGCTCTTTTCTGATTTTAACTTATATTCTATTAATGTTACTATTCTCCTTTATGGATTTTCAAGGACTTAGTTCATCACCTGGGTGAATCATTATTAGTAAAGTTTCTGTGGGAATCTAGTCTGTGTCCCAGAAGTAGAAAAAAAAAAAAGAAAGTGACGTATGTAAAGATTTTTTTTCTTTATTATTTTACACAATAAACATTGGTTTAAAAAAAATAAGGCAAAATATACAACTGAACTTCAAGTACATTTACCACAATATAATACTGTTGTTCACTTGTTTAGTCAAGTATGATTATGACCCCATTTGAAATTTTCCTGGCAAAGATACTGCAACAGTTTAATATTTCCTTCTCCAGCTCATTTTAGATTTAGGAATTGAGGCAAAGAGGGTAAAGTAAGCATCTGAAGCCATATGTAAACTTAGGAAGATAAGTCTTCCTGATTTCAGATCCAGAATTCCATCCAGTATAACACTTAGCTGTCTCTACTATTCTAACAGAAAAATAAATCTTTTATATAGTATCTAGCAATTCATTTTGTTGGCTAATTTATGGGCAAAGAAAAAATGAATTTCCATTTCTCATCTAGAAAACTTGTAAAATTCTCTTGCCATTATCCCCTTCACAAATGTGTATTTTCTTCTGTATTCAGTTTATAGAGAAAAATACATTGGTCCTACAGTCAAGAAGACTTGAGTTCAAATACTACCTCACATATTTTCTAGTGCTGTGACCCTAGATATCCCACTTAATCTCATCTTACCCGTTTCTTCAATTGTAAACCAGAGATAATCACAACACCTATCTCACTATCTCACAGCACTGTAGTAAGGATCAAATGAGATAAAATCTCTAAAGTACATAGCCCAGGTACTGTATCAATACTCATTATTAATATCACTGTCATTATTATTAAATCAACTTGATGGAGAACCAAATTAAAGACTAGGTATGTCAGCTGCTGAACAAAATATTCCAAATTTTTGTTCAAAGAAAAATGTCTAAATCTGAAATGAGCTTCATATTTTAGGTTATATTACATACCTTCAAGTTAAAATTCAGTTGACTAAAAAACTGTTATACTTAACAAAATTTGTAAAATAAATAAATTTTAATTGAAATATTGCAAGTAATAGTAACTAAACACGAGATCTTGTTGGATTTTTTTTAATTCTCAGAAAAGCCCTATATTGAATTTTCATAATTATTTCATACTTATGGTCTTGTAATTTCATATTTAATTTTCCTAATTAAAGGTAGAATTAACTTTTCTATTTTATAATTATACAGTGTAACAAAAGTATTAATTTGAAGCTTTAGAGGGATAAATTATACAGGTCACTAATACAAGCATTTATATATCAATATTAATTTAAAAGAGTAGATCATATGACCAGGAAGATTCACTTTTTGTTGGTGGTTTTGAAAGCAGTTTTAAGAATAAAAAAATCTGAACACATTTCTGGAGCCACGATTATTCATTTCATTGATTGGTGTTGTGACAATATAAACTACTCTTACTTCTGCTCATTTCTCTCTACATCAGTTCAAACATTTCTTCCCAGATTTTTCTGTCTGCCTTTCTTCATTTCTTCTGGCACAATTAATGTTATATCATATTTTTAGACTATCACATGTTCATCATTTCCCCAATACATAGGTACAATACTGGTTTCCAGTTACTTCAAAAACAACAACAACAACAAAAAAACCCAGCAGCTATAAGATTGTGTTGTTTGGGTCTTTTCCCCATTTTGATTTTTTTAATTTGTAAGTCTACTAGTAATTTATTACTAAGACACACAATTGGGTGTCTTTGGAAGCAGAGTTCCAAGTTGTATTACTAAACAACATCCCTTCATTTAAATGCTATATGAATCTTTATTTCAAGGATGTTTCTTTTACAGAATAGTTTTAAGGTTTACTTTCTAATACATTCTGCTACTTCCTTTTTTTTGATAGGTGAAACCATCTCATCAATACTTATTTTTGATAATTATCTTCTTTAATAACCTTTTTTCTTTGTACCTCCTGCATCACTAGAAAAAGATATAGAGGAAAGGGAATGAGATAAACACTAATCTATACTTGAAGTGGTATGATCTCCATTTCTCACCCCACTTTATCTTCCATGTATCTTAGACTCAAAGGTGTCTTAACAGTTTCTTGTTTTTAATTTCCTTTATTTGATAGTCAAGATTAGGAATGGTGAAGCTATGAAATGATCTAACCATTTTGGAGGACAATTTGTAACAATGTCCAAATGGCACTAAAATTGCATACCCTTTGGTCCAGCATTACTCTAGCCCAAAGATATCAACAAAAAAGGAAATAGACCCATAAATACAAAAAATAGGCAGCTTCCTGTGGTTGTGAAAAATTGGACACTTAGAAAATGTCCACTGATTGGGGAATGGCTGAAAGGTTTTGATACACGATTATGCTAGAATATTAATGTGGTGTTAAAAATAACAAGGATGGTATCAGAAAACTCTGGGAAGATATATGAATTGATGCAAAGTGAACGGAGAACACTGTACAAAGTAACAGCAATATTGTAAATGAATCTTTTGAATATTCACTGAGAAAGACTACAATAGAATGGAAGAATTATGCTTCAATAACATTGACTTGCTAGATTACTTGGCTATGGTCACATAGCCAGTATGCTTCCGCACTAGAACACAAGTTGTTCTGAACTGGAGCTAAGAGAGAATTTTCTTTAAATATTTTAAAAACAAGCTGTTCACTCAATATTATGGGAAAATGCTACAGGGACACAAATGAATTTTGGTCTCAGCCACATGCAACCAAATTAGTAATTCTGAGTTACAAGGAAAATTCTGAATAGAATCCCAATAGTCATTTAATTTCTCAAATTTTGGGACTTAACTCCAAGCCATCATTATGATTGATAGCTATAACTACGATATTCTTTTTAAAGTCTTTTAAAAATCAATGATTTTTTTTAAAAACACAAAATGTCTTAGTGGCTTAGAAAATACTTTTCATCTGTTCCTTCATTTGATTATTTTTTCTTTGCAAGGCAATTGGAGTTAATGATTTGCCCGGTCACGGAGCTAGTAAGTATCTAGCTTACTAGATCTCCTTGACTCCAGGGAAGGTGCTCTATCTACTGTGCCATCTAGCTGTCTTGGCCTTCGTTTGATTTTCCCAATGATCTTGTGAGGTAGATGGTACAAATATTATCCCCACTTTATGGATAAGTAAAAGTGGCTTAAAAAAGTTAAGTGGATTTCCCAAACTCATATAATTTAAGGCTGCAGAGTCTACTAGCTGCCTGAAGTGTGATTATAGAGAATTTTCATGGCCAACCCTGACTTTTAGGGATACAAGGTTATCACTTAACATCAGCTTGTAAACAATTTCTAGAGAGCTAATCCTTCCTTTAGATAAAGAATAGACTGGAAAGCAAAGTCTCTCATCACTGACACATTTTTGGCCCCAAACAAGAAATAATCGGCAGGATCACAATGACGTGATTCTACCACACTATTCAAAGTCTCTTTTCACTGAGCCACAGCTTGAGGAATTAAGCACCTATTATATACATGAAATTACAAGCAACACGGAATACCCACATACCATTAAATGTGAAAATAAGTGAGACTATTAGAAGGTAGGAAAAAGAAATGAGTAATGCTCATGAAACAAGTCTAGAAGCACATCAAAAGAGGAAAAGATGAACTCAATTTTAAGAGTGGCAATATTTAAAATTTGTTAATTCTACGTCAGATATATAACCTAGGTGAGTTTGGGCAAGACACTTAACTTCAGTGGACCTCAATTTCCTCATCTATAAAATGGGTATAAAACTAATTTTCCTGATACCTTAGGGCATTGTTATAATGAATCAGATGAGTAAAATTTCTGCAGAATAAAGCTATTATAATAAGGATCTCACTAACTTCATACATGGAAGGTTGAAAAGAATCTGCAAAAAATTTTATGACCAATGATTTTCAAAGAGTATAGAGTCCAACTCTTTGGCTCCATTTGAGGTTGGTTTTCTTGGCAGAGCTACTGGATTGGTATCTCCTTCTCCAGCTCATTTTCCAAATGAGGAAACTAAGGCAAGCAGGGTTAAGTGACTTACTACTCAAGGTCACATAGCTGGCAAGTCAGAAGCCAAATCTGAACTCAAAGGAGTTAAGTTTTCCTGCCTCCAGGCCAGCACTTTTTTCACTGAACCATCTACCTGCTCTAACTAGTATATAAGTGCTCTTAATATCAGGATTTATTTACATCTTACCCAAAGACTAACACAATGCCCCTGAACATAGTAGGAGCTCTATATACTTGCTGAATTGGAAAAAACAAAAAAAGACCATCACAAAACATCCATGGCCAAGACCAACAGGTCATCTTGATAATACAATAATGTGCTGAAAAGAGCTCTTTAGGATCAGGTAGGCCCACCCTCATTTCACAGAGGAGGAAAATGAACCCCTAAGAAGACAAATGACTTTTGCTTTCAGTCATAAATTTGTTATTGTCCCTACCTGGATCTGTCTCCAAAGAGGACTATATTTTTACCTTTTCAATTAACTTATAAGAATGTATTACTCTCAATGAGTTGTGGCTGAAATCAAAAAATACTTTAGTTCCTATGGAAACGAGTTAAACAATACTGAACTTTAAAATTTTTACAACAACTTTCCATAGTTTCGGAAGTGCGGCTCTAATTTTGTTGATTCATTTCCAAGTCATACATTTTATCAAGGAAAATTTTAAATAAAAAAGGATGAAAGTTACTCTTGGTAATCTTGGTTTGCATTGATGCAAGTTTAGGTCTTAATCTCCAGTTTAGCATTTCAAGGGCTAAGAATAAGAACATTAAAGGAAGCAGGTTCTTTCCAATTCTCCAGAGAACTTTGGATTTTTGTCCTTTGTATTTAGCACATATTTATGTATACCTGCTTAAATTAGACTATGAGATTCCTGAGAGAGAATCATCATTTGTATCTGCAGTATAACAAAGAACAATAAAAGGATTAAATAAGGATTTAAACTTCAGTTGTATTTACTGATGATTCAAGATCAGTAACTTTTTTTTTTAAATAATAGCTTTTTATTTTCAAAATATATGCAAAGATAATTTTAAACATTCACCCTTGCAAAATCTTGAGAAGGAAAAAAAAAAGCAAGCAAACACCACACAAGGTGAAAATACTATGTAGAATTCACATTCAGTTTCCATAATCCTCTCTCTGGATGTAGATGGCTCTCTCCATAAGTCTACTAGAATTGGTCTGAATCACTTCACTGCTGAAAAGGGTTGTCAGTAACTTTTCAAATACATTTTCAACACAGTTGTTAATACTTCTTTAATAAAATATTAACAAAACTACCATATGAATACCTACCCCCAGGGCTTCTGAAATCAATAGGATGAAGACCAATGTCACCAGACTGAAAAGTGCAGTGGGGACTAAAGTGTAGGGGGACTGAGAGGGAAGGTACACTAGTGGAGGGCTTAGCCTATCCTTCTGAAGGCTATGTTTCCAGCCATCCTCACAACTAAGTTCAGCAATCAGTGATCTTCAAGGATATGGTCATGGAATTCACCTGAGAGTAGAAACCACTGGAGCCTGCTCAGAGGAACTCCTTCAGGAATGTGATCTGGGGACCTTATCTCCCGGGGGCTAATGTTGCCAAACAAGATCTTCCTTCTGGAGAGAGAAGCACCATGGACTTCAGAGATAAGTCCCGAAAGGAAAGTCTTCAGAGTTATCAAAATCCAGAGGTAAGACAAAAGTCAAGGTGACGTGATGGCCGGGGACACAGAGGCAGACTTTGGCGTCTTCATTATATGAAAAAGCCTGAAGCACTTCACAGCACCTGCTTGGGCTGCCTTTAGGTAGTTGGAACAGAAATGTTCTCATGCACATGCTTGGGGTGGGCAGTGCCCAACTCATCAACAGATTTGAAGCCCATTGGTTACCCTCAACTGCTTTAGCCCTTCTGCTGAGGCGGGTCACTGAGATGTGGCAGCTGCACATGCTATAGCTTCTGGTGCCACAGATACAGTAATGCCGAAGAAACTGAGCAAGACAAGAGATTAGAGACCAATTCAATAGTTTATTAAATGGAGAGAAATATTGGGACCAATGGATCCATGGTTGATCGCAGGGCTAGAGAGACTATCATCTCAAAGAGTCTAGCCTGGAGTACCGGGACAGCAAGCTTTTTATAGAATAACAAGAACAATGACGTAATGGAGGTACCTAGGTGGGGATAACTTAATGGAGGGAGGTTACTGATATTCTAATGAGATCTAAAATGGATACACCTTTATCTAGTCAAACATTAAGAAGGAATGTCTATAAACCCTTTATCTCAAACATAAAGAGGGAAAGGTTATAACCTAAGGCAGAATAACTAAATAGTTCAATTGGAGAAACTGGGTCACAACATTAAAAGGGAACTTTGGCATAATAATACCATATTCTGGTCACATCTGCTGCTCGACTTGATGTCCCAGTGGCTTCTGGACACTTAAGTCTCCATGGATCTGAGAACTCTAATCAGCAAAACCAATCAGGAATCCCACACCCCCAAAGAAACCCCAAGAGATAGGAAGTCTTGGAAACTAAGCTTGCAACTTGTGAGATACTTCCAAATGAGAACGTTCTGGGGAAAAAACTGTTGAAAAGAAAATCCTTTAGGCTTTCATCCTGATTTTTCAGACAAAACTCAAGACATAGAGAATTAAACGTTTATTAATAAGCACATCAAAATAGCAACATGTGAAAGCAAGGGTTTCCAGATGGAGACAGCTTATTATCAATGGTTTTCTTAATGAAGTAAAGACCATTAACTTTCTTTTCCTCCCACTTTTTTTGGGAAGGCAATAGGCATTAAATAATTTGCCCAGGGTCACACAGCTAGTTTCCGGGAACTGATCTCAGATCTGGTGCATGAACCAGGAAGATTCATCTTCTTGAATTCAAATGCAGCCTCAGAAATTTACTAGCTGTGTGACTTTGGGCAAATCACTTAAATCTGTCTGCCTCAGTTACTCATCTGTAAAATAATCTGGAGAAGGAAATGGCAAACCTTTCCAGAACATTTTTCAAGAAAATTTCAAACAAGGTCACCAAGCCTCAGACACAACTGAGTAATAAAATCCTAAAAACGGCTGCCTCTTGGCCCAAGTCCAGCAGAATGATAATAAAATTCAAGAAACATCTATTAAATGTCCACCAAGTGAAAAGTATCCAGAAATTTGAGGATCACTTCCAGTAAAGGCAGGAAGGATGAAAGGAGAAAATGGGGAATTAAGGAAAGTTTCATGACAATGTGGCTTCTGAGTCAAGTCTCAAAAAAAAAGGGGGGGGATTGCATGGTTAGAATACATGAGCAATTTTCTGATGAAGAAAATAAAGCTATTTCTAGTCATTTGAAAATACTCTAAATCACTATTAGAGAAATGCAAATTAATACAACTGAGGTACCACTATACATTTCTCAGATTGGCTAAGAAGACAGGAAAAGATAATGATAAATGTTGAGAGAACTGGAACATTAACACATTGTTGGTGAGTTGTGAAATGATCCAACCACTGGAGAGCAATGCCCAAATAAATAAATTGTAAATTGTAAATCCTTTGATTCAGCAGTCTACTGGGTCTGTATCCCAAAGAGATAATAAGGGGAAAGGACCCTTATGTGCAAAAATGTTTGTAGTAGCTCTTTCTGTAGTATCAAGGAACTGGAAATTGAGTGGATGCCCAACTGCTGGGGAATGGCTGAGTAAGTTATGGTAAATGAATGTAATAGACTATTATTGTTCTGTAAGAAATGATGAATAGGCTGATTTCAGAAAAACCTGGAGAGACTTACATGCAAGGATGGTAAGAAGTGAACAGAACCAAGAGAATATTGGACATGGCAACAAGAATATGTAATGATGGATCATTATGGGACTCGGCTATTTTAAACAATGCAACGATTCAAGGAATTTCTAATCGATTTAGGATGGAAAATGCCATCCACATCCAGAGACGGAACTACGGAGATTGGATGTGTATTGAAGCACAGTATTTTCACCATTTTTTGTTTTTTCCTTCTGGTCTAATGTTTCTTGTACAACATGATAATTATGAAAATAAGTATAAAAAGATTGCAAATGTTTAACCTATATTGGAATGTTTGCTGCTTGGGGGAGGGGGAAAGGGAGGTAGAAAAATGTAAGTTTTACAAAAATTAATGCTGAAAAGTATCTTTACGTGTATATGGAAAAATAAAATGTTTTGAGAAAAAATTACAAAAAAAGGGGATTTCAACAAATAGAGATAAAATAGAAGGAAAGTTGAGAAGCTGTAAGTTCATTCCCAGAATGCAGCAAGGGCATAAAGAGGTAGAGGGTGGTAAAATGCCCAGATTGGCTGGAATGTAGCTTTTTATAACTGGGAGAAAGGGCTGGAAAGACAAGTGGAGTCAGATTACGCTTGGAATGCTACGTTTTGAATGCTAGTTCTCCTGGGGCCCCAATTCTGAGCTCCTTCAATCCTCCTGGGACCCTGGTCCTGGCTCCCCCCAAGTTCGCCTGAAGCTCCCCTAAATCCTGCAGAGGTTGGAGGTTTAAGCGGGGTCTGGGAGTCAGTCGACGCGCACATGCCAGGTGCTATACTCGGGGGGACCCCAGCTGGGGGAGGCAGCCCCTGCCCGTCCGGGACTCTCAGTCCAAGCCCCCGCCCCCTCGCCCACAGGAAGAGCACGGAGCTCAGGCCAGCCGCCAGACCCCTAGCCCCAGTCCCCGGTCCTGCCGCCACCCCGCAGTCCGCGGGGGTCGGAGCCCGGTGGAGTAGGGCTTTTTCCCGGCCTCTGCACCAGCTCCGGCTACGGACACTGGGCTCCGCCACGGCCCACCTTTTCGAGCCCGGGGCTCTCACGCACGAGTGGAACACGGGTGCCCGCGCGCCGAGGCCTAGCAGTACTCACTCACCACCTGTCCCCTTTCCTCCGGAAGTCCACGCTCATAAGTCGAGCGCCGCCTCGCACGTACCTGCCAGTACAGGGGGTCGCCGCGGAGCATCCTGGGAATCGTAGTCCCCTCTGGGGCGGGAGCGGGGCGGTGAGAGCAGGAGGAGGAGGGACACCCAACACCAGGAGGCAGAGCACCTGTTCACTCCCGGGTAGAGGCAGGGGGCGGGGCCTTCGAGCTCTGACCCCGCCCCTCCCGGGATACTTGCGGGGCGCTTGTATCTGGAAGCTGTGAAGGGCTGGTGGAGGGGGGTCTCCGGGGGCGGAGGGCCTCTGGGTCCCGACCATCTTCTACAGGAGCCCTTCTCAACCCGCTTCATTCCAGTGCCTGCCCTCTTAATGATGAATTACTTATCCTCCACGCAGCTCCCTTGTCTTCTCTGCCGTCTCTCTCCCATTTCTTTGGAAGCCCCTCGGGGGCGCGGGCTGGGGTTGGGGGGGGGTTGCCCCTTTTTGTGCCCCCGGCACTTTAGCACAGTGCTGGGCACATGAGGGTCATCCTTTGTTTTCGAAGAGGACCAATGACGTCACGTCGAATTGGATTTCAATGCGGCAGAGTACGTGCTGGAAGCCCCCCTCCGCCGCTTCCTTCCCCACAGCTTTATAGCTTGCACGAGCTTAACTGGCTTCCGAGCCGCTGGTTTGGGGCGTATCAGAGTTTGCCCTTGATCACTACAAAGGATTGTTGGTATGTCAAACACTCTGGGCTTTAACTGACACAGCCTGTGCTCCCCTCGCTCTTCCCAGTTACCTGAACAATCGGGCAGCGGAACCAAGGAAAAGCAGTTCGTACACTCACTTACACAGGTCCTCAGACAGCTGTGAGAGAAACGATCATTAATAATCAGGGAACCGCGGGAGGCCGAGCCCTCCTCTCCCTTTTCTAAAGCCCTGGTTTTAACTCTAAGGTCTTGCAAGCACATTCCTGAGAGGAGATTGCATTGACTTCTCTATCTGACCCAGCCCTACAAGGATGCTCTAGTCACGGGTGAACTCCATGTAGTCAGGCTTGGATGGAGACAGATCTAGAAAGCCCAAGACTGGGGATGGTCGAGTACAGAGATCGTTTCCTTATCCAAGGATGGCATGACGCCACTCCCGGCCTCTCTATTGTGTTATCTGAGTCCACATTGTCTTTAATTTACGAGATACCGACAGCTGATAATCCTTTTATCAATAACATGCTATTAATAAATTGACTAAATTACCTAGAAATCATATCTCTCAACCCTTTTTAATTGCCATAATTGATTATTCTCCCCAAATTATTTGGTAAAATCCCATAACAAATATGAAGTATGTTTAAAAATGCAGTGTAAAAACATATCTATGAATGAATGTTTATGCATTATGAGCACTTTTTGAAGTGTAAAAAAGTTTCATGAACTAACCCCCTCCTCATTATAAATGATGACATTCCCAAAACATTGGAAACCCAATAACTCTCAAGTGATGTAATGTCTATAATTTCAATTTCAAGTGATAATTCAATTTCAAGTGATATGTCTTTTATTTATACACACACCTATAACGTCTACTTTATCATGACATTTACTAATAGTATTGATTCGTTTCCATTTAGTCTTGAAAAAAATAATGGGAGAGGGGAACATAATCGATGATGATGATAAGATCGAATGATAAGAAAAGCTAGATTTATATCTTAGATGCTATTTTATCATCATTCTACAGATGAGAAAACTGAGGCAAGCAGAGGTGAAATGACTCATCCAGAATTATATAGACAGTAAGTGTCTGAAGCAAGATTGGAACTCAGATTTTCCTGACTCTAAGAGTAGTGCTCTTATCCACTGCATCATCTAGTTGCTTTTGTGTTAGAAAAAGAATCTGGGTAAAAGACATTATCAGAGAAATGTATAAATGAAAAAAAGATGGGTTAGTTACCTGGGGAAAATGAGGAGTCATTGTGTCTTACTCAGTGACCTTTTGTAGTAAACTCCTGGGATGATACTGGTAAGAATGGAACAGGATGCGCAGGTATCATTGGACTGGATGATCCACACCAATGAGACCCAGTTGAGTTTTTGAAAAACGGGTACAGGGACTTGGGTTTCTTCTCCACTCACACAAGCACCACATTTATGGGGCATTCACTACTTCTGGCCTACGCTACATGCAATAGCCTCTCACTGGTTTCCTTTCCTCAATCCAGTCCATCCTTTCCTTAGCTGCCAAGATGATTTTTAAAACACAGGACTGACCATGTACAATGAGCTACCATATACAACCAGTACAAATACGAACTTCTCTGTTTGGCATCTAAAACCTTTTACACACTGGCCCTTTCTTATGTTTTAGTCTCTTTACATGCTCCTCCCTTACACACAATCTACAAAACAGGTACCTGGTCTGTTTGCTATGCATGGAATAGGGTGCACCGCCATTTACTTGTCTCCATGCCCTTTGCATTGGCTATCCTGATGGAATGCTTTCTCTCATCACTTTCACCTCCCAGCTTTTTTAGTTTCCTTCAGAAGTGAGCCCAAATCATCCCACCTTGAGGAGGATTTTTCCTCCCTCTTCCAGCTGCTAATGTCCTTTTAGAATATTTTATCTACTCTGTATGTATCTTCTATGTACATAGTTATCTACGTTACCTCCACCACAAAATGTGAACTTCTCAAGAGATGGACCTCTTCTTAGTGTGTCATTGATGGTTTAGACTTTGGAAAGTGGTGGGGGAAATGCTAATTTTTAGTGTTGTTTAATCATGTCCACTGTTTATGACCTCAGGGACCGTAGCATCCCAGGCTCTTCTATTTTCCACTCCCAAAATCTGGCCAAGTTCATGTTCATTGTTTTCATGACACTATTTATATATTGCATCCTCTGCCACTCTTCCTTTTGCTTTCAAACTTTCCCCAAATCAAAGGTTTTCCAGTAGTCAAATTATTTAAATTTCAGCTTCATTGTTTGTCCTTCAAAAGATTGTCTGAATGAATTTCTTTAAGTATTGACTGATTTGATTTACTTGATATTCAAGGGACTCTCAAAAGTCTTATTCAGCATTACAAGTTGAAATTGTAAATTTTGTGGCACTCAGCTTTTATTATAGTCCACTTCTCAAAGACATCCAACCATTCTGGAAAGCAACCTGGAATTATGCCCAAAAAGTTATCAAACTGTGCATACCCTTTGATGCAGCAGTGCTACTACTGGGCTTATATCCCAAAGAAATACTAAAGAAGGAAAAGGGATCTGTATGTGCCAAAATGTTTGTGGTGGCCCTTTTTGTGGTGTCTAGAAACTGGAAAATGAATGGATGCCCATCAATTGGAGAATGGCTGAATAAGTTGTGGTATATGAATATTATGGAATATTATTGTTCTGTAAGAAATGATAATTTCAGCAGGATAATTTCAGAAAGGCCTGGAGAGACTTACATGAACTGATGCTGAGTGAAATGAGCAGATCCAGATCATTATACACTTCAACAACAATACTGTATGAAGATGTATTCTGATGGAAGTGGATTTCTTTGACAAAGGACCTAATTCAGTTTCAATTGATCAAGGATGGACAGAAGCAGCTACACCCAAAGAAAGAACACTGGGAAATGAATGTAAACTATTTGCATTTTTGTTTTTCTTCCCGGGTTATTTTTACCTTCTGAATCCAATTCTCTCTGTGCAACAAGAGAACTGTTCGGTTCTGCAAACATATATAGTATCTAGGATATACTGCAACATATTTAACATATATAGGACTGCTTGCCATCTAAGGGAGGGGGTGGAGGGAGGGAGGGGAAAAATCGGAACAGAAGTGAATGCAAGGGATAATGTTGTAAAAAATTACCCTGGCATGGGTTCTGTCGATAAAAAGTTATTATAAAATAAATAAATAAAAAAGAAAGAAAGAAAAAACCAAAAAAAAAAAAATGGGCAGGCATTGACCTGAGAGGCTGAATATTAAGGGACTACTGGAATAAAAGATGAATTCTTCTGTAGCAGAATTTGTTAGAAATTACCCTCCAATTACCAGGTCAAGAGCATTGTGAGGCAATAAATGCCAAAAAAAAATTCTATGTGCTGCTAGAAGAACTAGTGAAAAGATACTTGTCAGAGTATGACAATATGCCATATTGTCAATATGAGATATGTCAGAACATTATTTAGAGAATAATCCCAGCCTGCAGGATTTCCTGATTTAAGGATTTGGGAGATAGGAGATTGAGATCATCTAAGACTTGGCCACTCAGTTACTACCACTTTCTGATCTTGTCACCTGCCATGAGCCAGTTACCCAGGTTCTTAGCAGGTTCTCACATAGTATGAAACTCTCCTGCCTCTGGAGAGCCCACTGGAGCTCCTACTCACTTGATACCAAATGGCTGTGCTGAGAGCAGAGATGTTGAGAAGGAGGACTGGGAAAAACAAGTTTTTCACTCAGATACAGGGGAACAGGTGCACAGCCGCAAGCAGCAACGGTCCCAAGAGTCCCTCTTGGACTAAGGTCCCTCCTATATTTATCCATATAGATTAACAAAGACACTTCAGAGATTTTTCACCCGAAGAAAATCCTCATAAATACACTCTGGCATAGCCAGTAAGACAGCCTTTTTCTTGGGCATGAGTCATTACATTCTGTCTTCACAAGTGTGAGAGCCTGAGTAAAACTTGAACAGTTGCTCAGGAAAGATACTCTTCACCTGCAGATAGTGTTTCCTTTCCAAGAACCCTGAAGCTGCTATAGTTGTTTTTGCCCTGCTTCCTCCATAACATATCACAAACTTGACTAGAAGACAGGTGGACCTTGGGTGGAAGCTGGAGAGCACTCTCCTTGATGTTCTCCCTGTTTTTTTTCTTCCTTTTCCTGCAGCTGCCATTTTCTGTGAGCAAGAAACAAGGGACTCCATGCCATTTAGAAAAGACTTTCAGTCCCACATACTTCAGAGATGGGGATCTTGTTGTTGGAGGTTTTTTTCTTTTACTCACAGATAAAATAAGCACTTTTAAATATTGGAAAATGTTTTGGTTTCACTTCAATACAAGAGTAAAGACTATCAGTAAGTATTCTATTTTATTTTTAAATAACTTTTCCAGTTATCTAGGATCTTTCAGTATTCCCTTCAATATCTTATTGGAAGATAAAAGAAAATTCCATGTAACAATTAAGCATAATCAAGTAAAACAAATTCTCATGGTGGCCAAATTAAAAATGAGTGTCTTATTTTGCACATCAGTCCATCAGCTTTTTATAATGATCTCAGTCCCTTATACATAATCAGTCCTTTGCAAACATTGCAGATTGTTACATTGATCAGAGTTCTTAAATGTTCTTTTTTTTTTTTTAACAATATTGTTATTAAATTATAAATTCTTGCCTTGTTTTTCCAACATCGTAGTACATGGCTCTCTACAAGCCTTCTGATATTTCTAAAAAATCATGTTGCTTTATTTTCAGCAGCACAATAGTATTAAATTAGCTCTGTATACCATAATTTGTGCAGCTATGTCCTAATGAAAGGGCAAATCCTCAGATTTTTTTGCCATTATCAAAAGAAATGCTTCATTTTTTTTTCATTTACATATAGATCCTTTTTACTTTTTTTGACTCTTTCAGGAATTGCTTGGTTAAAATGTATCTGCAGTTCAGTAACTTTTTGGCCACAGATAAAAACTGCTTTCCATAATGCAAAAACAATTAAAAGTTCCATCAACAGTACAATAAGATGACTGTTATCTTCCATCCATTTCTCTCTTTTCTGATTAATTATGACAATCTGATAGATGTGAGGTAGATAATTTTTAAATTACAATTATTATTAGACATTTGGGCATTTTTTCATATGTCTAAGGGGAGTTTTGATTTCTTATCTTAATAACTTTCTATTTAAATATTGGGGAATGCATCAAATGATAAATGGGATTTCTTTTTACAGACATGAAACAATTCCTTCTATATTTTGGAAATAGATGTTTTAAAGTGTAATAAGAAATATTTTTCCACATACCTGTTTTCTTTCTAATCTTAGTTGCAGTGCATTTGTGTGAGGGGAAAAGAAGATTTATTATAAATTTTAGGTAACCAAATATTTCATTATTAATTTCTATTTCTATATGTGTTTTTGGTCATGAATTCTTCTCCAATTCATAATGCTCAAAGGTAATTTCTTCCTTAGGTCTCAACTTTTATTATGATGTTTCTTTTGCTATCTTAATTTGATATCTATTTGGATATTATATTAAGAGATTTTTAGGTGAAGGACTTATATCCTACTAAATTGATGTTCAGTTTTGCCAATATCTTTTGTCTTCTTTGTTCTTTTTTTTTGAAAATTTTTTTGAAAATTTATTTACTTTTGCCTAATTTTTCTAAAGGAATTTGTAGTTCTTAAAACAACTGTTTGTGATGTTCAGAAATGAACTGGTAACTGGTAGACAATTACTGTGATGTTTTAAATGTGGGGACATATTTGATTTGAAATATTGGAAAAACTTTGGTACAGTCCTAATGCCCTCAGGCCAGATACAGGAAAGCCGATGTCTTGGTGACTGGATCATTCCTAGTAAAAGAGTAAAATATTCAGAAGATAACAAATATGGCTAAAAAGGTAACTTTGGCCACATATTATTGACCTAAAATTGGATCTTTGTATGGCTGAGAAAATCCTTCTGAAATTTCCAGTTCCTTTTCAGAGTTAGGTAGAATCATACATACTCCTTGTCCCTGATAATCTCTCTCCTACTGCAGGTGGCTGCTCAAACATGATTATCAAGTACTGGCCTTTATGTTTGCTGTAGAAGAGATCAACAGGAACCCCCATCTGTTACCCAATATTTCTCTGGGATTCCACATCTACAATGCCTATCACAATAATGAAAGGACCTTGGAGAGTTCCCTCATGTGGCTGTCAGGCCAGGGACAGACCATTCCAAATTACAGCTGTGAGAAACGGGACAAGTCTGTAGTGGTCATTGGAGGAGCCACTTCTGAACTGACTTTTTTCACAGCAACCTTACTGGGGCTCTATAAGTTCCCACAGGTAGGAAATTAAAGGCTCAATTAACTTATATGTTTGGAGGGCAGAGGCAGGCCTTTGAGAGTCTGCCATTTGAAATAAAAACTCCAAATACCTTTTGGGAACTCTTGTATTTAATTTGCATTTCAAATGGCTCTCAAAAAAGTAAAAGAAAATACAGAGTTTGAGATCAGACTTATTTGCTTCACCATGTCTTAGAGGAAGCAGCATATTTTGACTTGAAATTATGAAACTGAATCTTGAAAATATTTATTAAGCATTTAATACTCTCAAGTTCCTGTATTTAATGTTAAGGATACAATGAAGTAAAAAGACAGAAAGTACATTTGCTTCAGCTTGGGAAAGTTTGATGAAAGAGATGCCCTCCACCCCGAGCCTGAATGAACAGAAGTATTTTCCCAAGGAAATATGAGGAATGAGACCTAGGCAGATGGGTAGGGAGAGAGTAGATTCAGATATGGAATAATGGGATGGGGGAATTTTTTGCTGTAATGAACTCATTAAGCTGAAAACTCATGTTTGCTTCCTATTCAGATCAGTCGCTTTGATCCACTTCTCAGTGATCCACTTCAGTTTCCTTTTGTTTATCAGATGGCCCTCAGTGACACCTCTCTTCCCCTTGGCATGGTCAGGTTAATGCTGCATTTCAAATGGATCTGGGTGGGTCTTGTTGTCTCAGATGATTCAAGAGGTGAGAAATTCCTCAGGGATCTTCCAAAAGAAATGGCCAGAAATGATATTTGTGTGAATTTTTTAAAAAAAATTCATCACTGGTCAGGCATTCACAAAGAAAATATATCGTGTTTTTGTACAGGACATATTCATTTCTGCAGCAAAGGTGATTGTCCTTTATGGAGATACAAATTCACTTCTGAGCCTGATGTTTATGAAGAATCCTCATAGCATAGTAACAAGAGTGTGGATCACCAGCAGTCACTAGGATATCACCAAAAAGCCCAGGTACATCTATTTTAATAATTTCTATGGGTCTCTGATATTTTCAGATCAGACAAGTAAGATTCCTGGGTTCAAACATTATCTGAAAACCATGAACCCTGCTAGATACCCAGAAAATATTTTCCTTAAGAACTTTTGGAACTCGGCTTTTGGATGTACATCTCACCATGGAGAGCTTAACGAAGCAGTCTGTTCTCCGAATGCCTCTTTAGACACACTACGTTTGAGCGATTTAGACATGACTATGTTTGACCAGAGTTACACTGTCTATACTGCTGTGTATGCTGTGGCCTGGACCCTTCATGAAATGTTCTCGGTGAGATCAGAAATGGAATCTAACATAGATGGAGACAAGAGGATTGTTCACCCCTGGAAGGTAAAGTTCCTCCCTTTCTAAGCATTGATACCCAAATCTCTGATTCAGGAACTGCCATATCTAGAAAAGAGATAAGGAATTAGTAATTCAGCTCACCTCGTTTTTCAGTGAGTAACTCCTGCACAGAAGACGCAGAATAATATACCTTATTCCTTGTCATTTCAGAATTAGAACCATTGCAGAAAATTGTGACAAGAGTGAGAATCCAGATCAACTGGTTCTTCAGGGTCTTTCTTTGACAAAAAGGATGTCAGGGAAGGGTAGGAACGTCAACACTACAGATGCTATGCCTCCACCAGGGGCTGAGGAAGTCAGAACTGAGCATCTCTCCTTAGCCTGGCGGCCTTACTTACTCTTTTGCAGCACAGTACAATGGAGAGAGCTCTTATTCTAGTCAGACAAGCTGAGTTCAAATCCTGCCTTTGAAGCTTATTCCTTAGGTGCTGATGAACAAGTTACTTGATTTTCCTAGGCTTTGTCTCTAAATAAAGTTGAATAAAATAGCCTGTAAGGTCCCTTCTAACTTTAGATCTAACTTTTTTCCTTTTTTTTTTTTTTTTTTTTGGCAAGACAATTAGAGTTAAGTGACTTGCTCAGGCTCACACAGTTAATGTGTCAAATTTCTGAGGCCAATTTAAACTCAGGTATTCCAGACTCCCGGGTCAGTACTCTAGCCACTGAATCACTTAGTTGGTCCTTTCAATGTAAATTTTAACATGGGATGTTAAGTCTCAAAACAGGGATTTCTATATTGGCTTTTCTATGCTTCCTCAGAACAGGGATTGCTCTTATTTTTCATTTAGTCTCCTGCACTAGTGTCATGCCCAGAGTACTTGGAAGGCACATAATAGGCTCTTCTTGTATGAAAAGCATCTTAACTGCCCTCTTAGATTCTAATTTCCCCTACCTTCAATTCATCATTGATGGAGCTGCTAGTCAATCAACAAATAGACATTAAAAAAGGTTCTGCTAAGTGAAAAGTAATATGATAGGCGATGGAGATAAAAACACAAAGATGAACAAAATAATCCTTACTCTCAAGAACTTAACAATGGAAGAGGCAACATAAATATATGTGGGTATATACATATATATATTTCTCTATAAACACATATAATTATATAAGTACAAATTGGGAATATATTTACAAAATAAATATAAAGGGTTAATTATCATATAGGTACAAAGTATTTATGTATATGTACAAAATAAATACAAATTATATAAAAAATTATAAAGACCAATAAATTTATATTTGAGATCATTAAATCATATATAAGATCCTTATAGAAGAACACAAATATCAACTAAACACTCTTTCTGAAGAACATCTAAACATATACTTCTCCTGACCCAATATGATGATAAACTCTTGGGAGAATCATAATCAGCTCCCTATAACCCCTAAGAGAAAAAAAAAAAATTTCAGGTTGTAATTAAAAATCTTGCACCTTGTGACTCCAGCTTTCCAAGATAATTCCATACTACATTTCTTAATATAGTATATATTTCAGCAGAAATACCTTACTGGATTACTTTGAATTCAGATCACATTACTCAATTTCATTCTTTTGTATAGGTATTTAAGCCTAAAATATACTACTACCTCACATATGGTTTCTAGATTCTCTAACTTGCCTTTATGTTCAGATTCTATGCTGTCACATAAAAAATCCTTTCTCAACTATCTTATCAAATCAGGTAATATTGATCTAAAGCATATACATAATAAATGATATATAAATACTTATTCTTTCCCTTCCAATTGGATCACATTTTCTTCCTCATGGAATCATTCAGTATTCTTCTGATTCAATGATGTATCCTTCAAAAAATATAAGCCCCCCTGAGGACAAGTACCTATTATTTTCATTTTATGCCTTAGTGTCAGAAATAGTGGGCCCTTAATAAATTGTTATTAAGGATTACTGTATTGAAAGTTTATTTATTATTGCATATTATTGCATTGGAAGTAGCCTGATTAACTAACAAGGTGAGCTCTCTAGCTTCCCACTCATTCTAAATCTGTTCTAAAAACTCACTTTCTATGCCTTCATTCTAAATTCCACTCATCAAAGAGAGAAAAAACCTTTATAGGTTTTTTCTGAAGGTTGAAAAATTCCTACTTCCAGTTTGAGATTTGGCCCAATCTTCTAACTTGGTGTCATCTGTTATCCAATTTATTAGCAATCCATCCCAAATTCCATGACACTTGAAAAATCTTAGGATTGTGCTATCCCTACTTATTCCAAAGCATTGAGAAAAATGTTAAAAAGCAGAGAGTCTAACAAACATCACTGAGATATTCTGCTGGGGAACTTTCAACTCATTCTCTTCTCTTTCAGCTCCATTCCTTTCTGAAGAACGTCCATTTTAACAACAGTGCTGGGAACCAGGTGGTCTTGGATACAAAGAGGAAGTCTGTGGCAAACTATGATATTCTCAACTATGTGACCTTTGGTAATGATACTGAAGTCCTGGTGAAAGTGGGAGAGTTTATTGCTCAGGCTCCAGGGGGCCAAGATTTTACCATCCAAGAGAAGGCCATAGTGTGGTACACAGGGAAAGGAAAGGTGAAGAATGATTAAAATGCTGATTTTGTGACAGATATAAACATAATATGGCCAACCAGGATACTCATGAGTATTTTCAAATCTGGGGCAAACGCCATAGAATCTGCTTGAAGAAAACAGTCTGTGCAAATCAGGTTGTGTGTGATGAATTCATTTAAATTGTGGGAAAGAAAAAGATCCCAGGATAAATGCTCCTTTGGGTGAAGAGTCCATAAAATTTTGAGATTTCCCAATTGCATAGCTGGGGCAATAGTAGAATCACTTGTTCCATCGCATCCAAGAGAGAAGGAAGCAAAAACATTCTAAAACTTCCTATTAAATTAATTAGTTAATTAATTAGATTGGATAAATGATTCTTAGTCATTTACTCTTAAACCCAATATCTATGAAACAGCAGTGGCCTGATTAACATCTGGGCTCTAAAGAACTCTGGAACTCTGGATTCTCTGGAACAAAGCTCTGGAACAAAATTCTGGATTATTTAATTTCTAGTTTAGGCTTCACTGAGGAAAAATGTATTCTAGTTTTTACATAATAATACCATGTCACACATTTACAAATATACTAATTCCCTCTGCTAGTTGACAACCAATCATACAATTATAAGACAAAATATACAGTCAACAAAGGAAATTTGACAAATATAAATTTTAGAGTAGACCAAAATACCCAATCAAGTTAATATAAACAGCTTAGTCAATTATGGGTTTTATTGTAAAGAGATTAAACAATTCAGGGAATTTAAAGTTTGCTAAAATAGAAAACATGTAGGGCTGGGGGAGAGAGACTAATTTTTTTTAATAAAACATAATCTCTTTTTCTGTCATTCATTTATTCTTATATCTATTCAAAAAGAATTTATTAAGGATTGTCTTGAATATTTGGGAACATACAAAGAGACCAAAAATATCCTTCTTATATGATTCTTTTTTCTTGGTCTTAGACAAGAAGTTATGAGCTCAAATATAATTATTCTGAATGTATGATCAGGAAACTTTCAAGTTTAGACTACAGTGGGGGGCCCTATCAACTTTACTTTGCAGGGTTGAAGCAAAATTCAGGTTCCAACAAACATCGGGTAGGCAAAGAACATTTATATTTTTTGTTATTATACAGGAAGGTAGGGGAACTTGGAGCCAGTACTTCCCTTACTGCTGGGCTTTTCCTCCAAAATGTGTATAAAACCGATGATCTTCCTAACTTCTCTCTTCTCTGCCATAGCTCAATCATGACTTTGCTCTTAAGATGTAGCTGAAATTCAACTCCATTCTGTCTACTTCTAAACCCTCAGAATCTTTATTTCTGTAGAAGCTACTCAGCATTTTAATTAAATTTCTTTGGTTATTACTAAGTAGCTCAAATAATGGATTTAAATCATTCAAGGAAATGGGTAAGTACTGTTCATACTTGGGTCTGACATAATCAATTGAATAATGCTCTTAATTAAAATGATCACTTTTAAGTGGGAGGAATAACCAATGAAGCACTTCCTTTGCATTCTCCATGCACACAAACATACACAGAAAGACTGTTTATATTTGTGGTCCTGAGGAAATTCAGTAGAGTATATTTAGCAAAGTCATAATCTCAAAACACAGATAGATTCTTTAGTGAATTAAGAAATGTCATCATCATCCTTTTTTAAAAATACTTCTCAAATTCATTTTACTATAGAGTCTTAGAAAAAAAATCTGTTGATAATTAATTGTGATAATTAACATTTTTCTCTTCCCAGAAGATCTTATAGTGAATCTTATAGTTAAATCTTATAGTGAAAAAAACCAAAAAACTACAACTCCAAGCTTTGTTGTTATTGTCCAGTCACTTAGGATTATATAAATATTTGTAAATCCATGAAATGGGAAGCACCAGGCCTTTCTAACTTCCACTATCTCTTAAAGTTGGAACAATTCCAGGACTGTTTTTTCATGACATTTTTTATCCATCGCATCTTCTGTAATACCTTGCTCCTTTTTATTTAATCTTTTACAATATCAAGGATTTTTCTAATGAGTTTCTCAGTTTATAACTTCATCTTTATTATTTGACCATTCAAGGAAACAGTCTGAATTACTTTTTATAAATATTGAACAATTTGAACTTTTTGCTATTTCATAGACTCTCAAAAATCTTCTCTAGTGGCACAATTCTTTTCTGCTATGCTCAGCTTTTTATTTTTTAATAACTCTTATGGTCATACGTTGTTCCTGGGGAAAAAAAAGCCCAACTTTACCTACACTAACTTTTGCTAATAAGGTTATCTTTGCTTTTTAGTATACTGTCTAGATTTGCCATATTTTTCCTTCCAGGGAAGAATCTTTTAATGTCATGGTGGCAGTCACCATTTCCAATGACCTTTGAATCAAAGAATATAAAACATCTCACTGCTTCAATTTTTGCTCCCCCATTAGAAAGGAAGTAGATCCTTTCTTTTTAGTTAGTTTTTTTTTAAACTTTAAGACCATCTTTTCACTCTAGTCAAAGGACTTCTTCATTTTTTTTTCTGTCATCAGAAAAGTATTGTCTGCATAGCTGAGATTTTTGATATTTCTCCCACAAAACTTAGTTCTTGCTTCTGTTTCATTCAGTCAGCCATTTCTCATGACTTACTCTGCATATGATTTAAATAAATAAGGAGACAGAACACAGCCCGGTTATACTTGTTTTCTAATCTTAAAAGAACCAGTTGTTTCATATTGTGCTTGATCTTTTATCTCTTGGCCCACATCCATGTTTCTTGAGAGCAAGTAGGATGATCTAGTACTCCCATCTCTTTGACAACTTGACACATTTGTTTTGAGTCATATGGTCAATGTATACTGAATAAAGCAGTCATAGATGGTTTTTCTTCAATTTCCTTAATCTCTACAATTCCACTAACGTCAGCAGTTTAATCTCTTACACCTTTGCTTCTTTCAAAACCAGCCTGAGCTTCTGGTAATTCTTGATACAGTTACTATCGAAACCTTGCTTGGAAAATCTTAAATATAACTGTGCTGACAGGAGAAATGAGTGCAGTTACTCAGTAATCTGAATATTCCTTGGTATTCTTTAGAACTGGCTTGTAAACTGATATTTCCAATGCTATGGCCACTGTTGCATTTTTGAAATTGGCTGGCATATTTTGTGCAGCATGTTCATAGCATGTTTTTAGGTTTTAAATAGCTTAGCTATAATTCTATTACGTCTATTAGCTTTATTATTCTCAATGCTTCCTCAGACACATTTGATTTCATTCTCCAGAATATCTGGTTCTAGAGAGTTAACACAGCATTGTGATTATTGGTGACATTTAGATCTTATTTGTATACTTCTATTGTGTCTTCTTTCCAACTCTTCAAATTGTGTTCTGTTTCTATCCCTAAGATAAGATCAAAATGACTTCAAGATTTAGACATACAGAGTGAGATATTATAAGCAAATTAGAAGAATATTGAATAGTTTATCTCAGATCTTTGAAGAAGGAAGGAATTTGTGGCCAAAGAACTGGACCTTTTATTGAACAAAAAATAGATAATTTTGATTACATTAAGTTAAAAGGTTTTTGTATCCCTATGTAGAATGTTAGAATCCTTAACATTTTGTCTTTTCTCATCTCCATATTTGCAGGAAGCTTTTACTTGGTAGCTTTAATTTTGTTTCTTTTTTCTTTTTTTGTGTGACTCCATTTGGATTTTTTTTTAATTGAAGCTTTTTATTTTCAAAATATATGCAAGGATAAATTTTCAACATTCATCCTTGCAAAACTTTGTGTTCTAATTTTCCCTCTATTCCCTCTACCCCCTTCCCAGATGGCAAGTAATGCAATATATGTTAAACATGGTAAAAATATATGTAAATCCAATATAGGCATACATAGTTATACAATTATCTTACTGCATAAGAAAAATCAGATCAAAAAGGAAAAAATGAGAAAGAAAATAAAATTCAGGCAAGCAACAACAAAAGAAGTGAAAATGCTAAGTTGTGATCCACACTCAGTTTCAGTTTCTTGCTACTACGTAAAGGGCTGCCACAGACATTTTTGCACATGTGAATTCTTCTCTCTCCTTTAAGATCTCTTTGGGATATAAGCCCAGTAGAAACCCTGCTAGATCAAAGGGTATGCGTAGTTTGATAGCTCTTTAGGCATAGTTCCAAATTGCTCTCCAAAGCAATTTTTCCCACATCCCCTCCAATATTTCTCATTATTTTTTCCTGTCAACTCAGCCAATCTAAGAGGTATGTAGTGATATCTCAAAGTTGTCTTAATTTGCATTTCTCTGATCAATAGTGGTTTAGAGCAACTTTTCCTATGACTAGGAATAGTTTCAATTTCTTCATCTGAAAATTGTCTGTTCATATCCTTTGGCCATTTATCAATTGGAGATTGGCTTGAATTCTTATAAATTTGAGTCAATTCTCTATATGTTTTGGAAATGAGGCCTTTATCAGAACACTTGAATGTAAAAATGTTTTCCTAGTTTATTTCTTCTTTTCTAATCTTGTCTGCACTAGTTTTGTTTTTACAAAAATCTTTTAACTTAATGTAATCAAAATTATCTTTTGTTGTTGTTGTTGTTCAATGATGAGCTCCAATCCTTTGGTTACAAATTTCTTCCTCCTCCACAGATCTGAGAGGTAAACTATCCTATGTTCTTCTAATTTGCTTATATATCATTCTTTATGCCTAAATCATGAGCCCATTTCAACTTTATCTTGGCATATTGTGTGAGAAGTGGGTCAATGCCTAGTTTCAGCCATACTAAGTTTCCAATTTTCCTAGCAGTTTTTGTCAGATAATGAGTTTTTATCCAAAAAGCTGGGGTTTGAGGGTTGGTCAAACTCTAGATTACTCTAGTCATTGACTATTTTTCCTGTGAACCTAACCTATTTCACTGGTCTATTTCTTAGCCAGTACCAAATGGTCTTAATGACCACTGTTTGTAATATAGGTTTAGGTCTGGTCCTGCTAGGCCACCTTCATTGGCATTTTTTTTCATTAATTCCCTTGAAATTCTTGATCTTTTGTTTTTCCAGATGAACTTTGTTATTATTTTTTCTAGATCTATAAAATAATTTCTTGGGACTTTGATCGGTACAGACCTAAATAAATAGATTACCTTTAATTTTCTTGAAGAAATCTTTTCTTTCCCACTCTATTGCTTTGTTTCTATTTTTTTAATTCCTTCTTTATGATAACCTCATCAAATTAGTTCTTACCCCAACAGCATCCTCTCTTTTGTAGCTGGGAAGGAATATAGCTCCTAGGGTATTTCTACTATGGGCCCCTTTTGAAAAGAAACTGATGCAAACTTTGTCAGAATGATGATCACACCAATGTGAAAATAGCATTGGGAAGCTCTGCAGAATAGTCAGATTGTATATTGATACAAACAAAATAGTTACAAAGTGTACTGTCATGAATATTGCTGCCTCAAAAGCCTTTGGATATTTCTCTGTGTAGCCTCCTCAGTCCAGATGTAGTACAGTCTGTGGTCCTGGATTCCAGAAGAAAGCTCAGGAGGGAAAGCCTTTGTGCTGTTTTGACTGCATCCCCTGCCTAGAGGGACTCATTTCCAACCATTCAGGTAGGTCTGTGAAGATGCTTTTGTTCTCCTTCAGCAAACATGAACCCATGGTGACCAAACCAAGTTGATTGACTCTTCCATGTTATAATGAGGCAATGGAAACTTGTTACCTATGCAATGTGGCATCCCGAGAACAAGGAAAGCCTAGAAGAATGGTTAAAATGATCAAAGATATTGAAAGCCCAGAGTGATCAATATTAGGGAGAATTTGTGGGTTTGAGATCTACCAGATCAGGAGTTTCTTGCACAATTTCTCTGTAGTTCAATTGTTCAGAGATAGATTATGGAAAGAACACTTAATGTTCAAAGATCTCCTGCATTTACATAGGACATAAGAGTTTTCAGCAAAGTATATTCCATCAAGACAGCAATGAAACAATAATACACTTTGATACCAATTTTAGGAAAGAGAGAGATGAAGTGACCATTAAAAATAAAGAGAGCTAGGACTCCAGTTAGGAGTTTTTGCCAGTTGCAATTCACTGCATTTTCCAATCCACCTCAATTTTTTCTCCTGGATGCTTACTCATATCCGTGCACAATGCTTGTCAAGATGGGGTCAATCTGGCTACCGAACAAACCCTTTTGTCACTCAGAAAATCCCCTGCCTTTTTGCTAGACAATGACTTATTTTAAACCTAGGCTTTTAATTGCTCAATGCAAAAGTATGATTTGGGAGGAAATGCAAATAATTTTTGAAAGTACTTTAAGGAGACAAAATACATGCATAAACAGAAATTTGGGGATTTACTGCTGATATGGGGAAAAGGAAAATAATGCATAATGTTGAAATAATCTGACTTAGAGCAGTAGCTCCGTCAAAACAAGTGTGAAGGAAGTTTTTGCAATAGACATTGATCAGTAAAGGAAAATATTTGGGAGGTTGGTTACTCGTCAGCAGGAGGTCACTAAAAATGGTAACTCAGAAGAAGTATCTACTTAACATGTCTCAAAGCTATACTCGATCTTTTTGTCTTACTGGGTATAGAAGGAATAGATCAGGAACCAGTTCAAGACACAGCAGGAAGAACATTTTCAATCTAGAATTAGAAGATACCCTGTGCTTCCTCCATTGTACCTTTAGGAAAAAAAATCTCATTAGAATGTGGCCTTTCCATGAAGGCAAGTGTGGCTGCACACTTATAAGATAATGGACTCTGATAATCATTGAGATCCCTAGTAGCACACCCCAAAGGTCATCTTTCAGTGTCTACTTATATACCCAATGAGATCATATCCCTTCCTTTAATAGAACCCAGGGAATTTCTAAGCCACATTCAATATTGAAGAGCTTTCCCTGACATGGAAACCAAATTGTCTCTCCTCAGTTCCAGTCATGCTTTGGGATTTGTATTCTTGCTGAGCAACAGAGCTCATCCAGTCCTTCTTCCAGGTACAATAGCTTTCTATGCATCACAGAAGCTGTCATGACCCTTCAGAAGCTTTTTCTTCTCCCCCTGTTTAAATGTGATGAGCTTCTTTGATTTGTATCATTATATGATTCAAAGTTGATGCCCTTTAAAAAGAACTCAAGTATTCTCCTGGTAAAGCCCAAAAGGGGGAAGTCACATTACTTTGTTAACCTCAGCTTCCTCATCAGAAAAAAAACTGGGCTAAAAGAAGAATGCCAAAAAATATCAGTTTCTTTATCAAGAAAAACCTCAAAGGCAGTCACAAAAAGTCAGATGCAATTCAAAAGTCCTGAAATTTTTATAATACTTTCAGATTTGCCAAACCCTTTGCATTTATGTGAGGTAGGCATAATTATTATTCCCATTTTACAAATGATGGTATTGAAGTAGAAAGAAGGTAATGGACTAACCAGCATCACAAAGTCACAGAGTTTCTGGAGCAGAATTCAAATTCAACTCTTCCAAGTCCTATGTTCTATTCATCGCCACCAAATTCTGATCCCCATGGAACCAGCTAGAGCAATTTTCACAAATATAATTGGCCTTCTGATAGGGAAGGTTTGCTGAGGCTGAAATATTGAATATCTGATTGTTCTCTTCAGACACAGATCAGTGTGTGAAATGCCCTGAAGATCAATATCCAAATCAAGAGAGGAATCAGTGCCTCCCCAAAGTGGTGACCTTCCTGGCCTATGAAGAGCCCTTGGGGATGGCTTTGGCTTCTATAGCTGCTTGCTTGTCTCTCCTCACAGCTCTGGTTCTCTGGGTCTTTGTGAGATACAAAAACACCCCCATCATCAGAGCCAATAACCGGGATCTCAGCTATATCCTCCTCATCTCCCTTTTTTTTTTGCTTCCTCTGCTCTCTGCTCTTCATTGGTCACCCAAGTGCTGCCAATTGCCTTCTCCGACAAACAACCTTTGGAGTCATGTTCACGGTGGTCGTCTCCTCTGTCTTGGCCAAAACAATCACTGTGGTTCTGGCCTTCAGAGCCACCAGACCAGGCAGCAGGAGCAGGAAATGGATGGGATCCAGAGACCCCATTTCTGTTGTTTTCTTCTGCACCCTGATACAAAGCATGCTCTGTGGAGTCTGGCTGCTGCTCTCTCCCCCATTCCCAGAGGCAGACACACACTCTGACCATGAGCACATCATCCTGTGGTGCAATGAGGGCTCCCTCATTGGCTTTTATTTTGTCCTTGGCTATATGGAAGTCTTGGCCCTGGGGAGCTTCATTGTGGCTTTTCTAGCCAGAAATCTCCCTGACACATTCAATGAAGCCAAGTTCATCACCTTCAGCATGCTGGTCTTCTGCAGTGTCTGGGTCTCTTTCCTCCCCATGTACCAGAGCACCAAGGGGAAGATGATGGTGGCCGTGGAGATATTCTCCATTTTAAGTTCCAGAACTGGTTTGCTAGGTTGCATCTTTATCCCCAAATGCTATGTGATCCTTCTGTAGCCCCACAAGAGCACCAGGAAAACTTTAAAGAATAATGTCAAGCTTTGAGTGAGGACTCATTCTGATGTGTTCCAAATGACTTCCACTGATCTTACAAGATTTTTAAATAATTACACACAAAAAAATCTTGATTCCAAATGTCTCAGTAAATCCCATATGAACTGTACATTCACTAAACAAAAGATTCTTGTTTTTTCCTATACTGTTTCAAAACCTGATGGGACATAATTTTCATTAGGTCCTCAACTTCATGGAATTGATGATGTTATCTCTCATAGTTCTGTTTCTTTTCCCACATTCAATCCATCTTTGAATCAGAGAAATTATTCCATGATTTCTCGATGACCATCTGCTTCCTTACCCCTTCTTCAGCCATAACATATAATTTGTAAAAATAAAATATTTTTTAAGAATGGACCAGGCCACCAGCCCTGAAGTCAGGAGGACCTGAGTTCAAATCTGGCCTCAGACACTTAACACTTCCTAACTGTGTGACCCTGGGCAAGTCTCTTTTGCCTCAGCAAAAAAAAAAAAGAATGGATTGGGGTAAAACTATAACTTCTGTACTGCTTTTAATTGCTTAGAATATAACACAACTACCACTTCTCCCCTAATTGGTTCCCATACCCAATAACCAATGATAACATCCTTTTATAAATTACTCATCTACCTCTCCTTACATAAGGTGGTTCTGCTTTAAGCCATTTATGTTTTTCTTAAAGATAAGAATACTATTTCTAACCACCTGTTAGGTTATAGACTAAATATTTCTACTCATTGTATTATAGATTATTCTGTAAGGAAAGGACCTTTAAACATACCACCATTAATGATTCTTCTATTGCATTCCCTAGGAAGAACTGTTATTTAACATTGGCGTCTGGTTTAAGAATTCAGTTAATGGTTGTTGGAACTTGCTTAATGTACCCAGGCCTAAATAGTGGCAGTGGTATTTCCATACTGCTAAACAAATAAATAATGCTATTTCATCATCTATTTTTAGATTATGTCAGATTCCATGCCCATTCTAATAGCACTAAGTAATTACTTAGTGAACAGATTTCATATTTCTCATGCTAAAACAAGAAGACAAAATATTAATTATCAGCCTTGGGAATTTTCTTCATGGAACCTGCTTGTGAAAGGTCCTGTTTGGCAGCAAAACAGGAAAAGATAGGACCTAATGTATACCATGTTGGGAAGCATTGATATTCAACAGGAATTAGAAATTCCTTCAATATTGAAACTGTTACCAAAAAGCTCAATCCCCTGGAATAGCTCCAAAAGCATGCTACCACATGGAATACTACAAAGGAAATGGAATCATGATATAGTTCCAGTAAAATACACTGGAGTTGGGAAAGAGACCAGAATCTTCTTAAGACTTCCTAGCAAATTAGTGACAAAGAAGGTCTTGTCTTTGCCTGCACAGAATAACAAATAACCATTAGATGTTTGTAGGATATTCAGGTCTACTCAGAGCATACTGATTATATTTAATTCTCGTGGGTTTACACCTAGACAGGTGTGGTGTCTCCTGGATCATTAAGTGAAGAGTGTTGAGAAGAAAACTGTAATGACTAACTTTATGCAGGGTTGTAAATCTCCCCCTATTCCTATCAATATAAATAGTTCTCGAGGGATCTTGGTTGTATTTGCTGGTCTAGTCACTGTGCCAATTGATAATGAGATAAATGAAAACTGATTGAAAGGATGGATCTGTCCTCAGAATTTAATTCAACTAGAATCCTATGTCTTGTCTGTAGGTCATAGTATCTGTATCTTATAGATGATCTCTTTATATGAAACGATTTCTAATGGAGACAAGACTTATCATTGTGCTCAATGAGGTCTTGATTCTCTCTATAAGAGGGTGATCACTAGACATCAGAATATTTGTGCTGTCATTAAGGCTTCTAAAAACACTGATTGTAAAAAGGGCTTTTCTTAGAGGATATACTTAAATGTACAACTGCAAAAATAAAACTTAAGAATCTATGAATTCAGACCTCCTGCTGCAGCCCTTCATTAGCCCTCCCAATAAAAGTGAAAAATTGCTGGGAAAATTGGAAAGCAATATGGCAGAAACTGGACATAGGCCAATTTTTTTTACAAAGTGTTACAAAGTAATAATAAGTTATTAAATACAATTTACAAAGATAAAAATTAATACATGATCTAGATATAAGGAGAGATTTTACAAGAAAATATTTGTATTTTCATAGAACATATTACTTATGAACTTGTGGATGGAAAAATTATGAATAAATGAGAGAGAGCAAGATTATGTATAAAATGGATAATTTTAAAAATACATTACACTAACAAATTTTTTTATCAAATAAAACAAATATATCTAAGATCAGAAGAAAAGCAGAAAATATGGAGAAATTTTTGTGGACATTTTCTCATAAAGAACTTAGTCATATGTATAAGAGGATGAATCATCCCTAGTTGAGAAATCATGAGAGGATATGAACAGGTAGTTTGACAATGAAGAAATCAAAACAATTTTATAATAAAAAAGGCTCTCAATAATTACATATTAGACAAATGCAAATTCAAACAACTTTAAGGTATCATTTTACCCTGATCAGATTGGCTAAAATGATGGAAGGGGAAAGTGACAGAAGTTGGTGTGGATGAGGAAAAAATGAGCCACTGCTTCATTGTTGGTAGAATTGTGCACTGACCCAACCATTTGACCCAACAATCTGGAATTATGCCCAAATATTTATTAAACTACCTTTACCTTTTTATCCAACAATACTACTACTATGTCTATTTCCAAAGAAGATTAAGGAAAAAAAAAACCTCATATGTTCTAAAATACTTATAAGTACATTTGTGGTGGCAGAGAACTAGAAATTGCAGGAGTACCCATCAATTGGGTAATTCCTGAACAAACTGTGGTATATGATGAGGGCCTGCCATGGTAGGTAGTTCTAATACTGGTATCTCTCATGTCATGCAATCACTTTTAAAGTTCATGAGAGACCTTGAGAATCTTCTTGTATTATTCCACCCTTCTCCTATGAAAGCATTTTTTTTAGCATGATGACCAATGATTTTATTTATTTATTTATTTTAATTTAAATTTTATTTTATTTAATAATAACTTTGTATTGACAGAATCCATGCCAGGGTAATTTTTTTTACATTATCCCTTGCACTCGCTTATGTTTCGTTTTTTCCCCTCCCTCCTTTTACCCCCCCCCAAGATGGCAAGCAGTCCTATATATGTTAAATATGTTGCAGTATATCCTAGATACAATACATATTCGCAGAACCGAACAGTTCTCCTGTTGCACAGGGAGAATTGGATTCAGAAGGTAGAAATAACTCGGGAAGAAAATCAAAAATGCAAATAGTTCACATTCATTTTCCAGTGTTCCTTCTTTGGGTATAGCTGTTTCTGTCCATCATTTATCCATTGAATCTCAGTTAGGTCTCTTTGTCATAGAAATCCACTTCCATCAGAATACATCCTCATACAATATCGTTGTCGAAGTGTATAATGATCTCCTGGTTCTGCTCAACTCACTTAGCATCAGTCCATGTAGGTCTCTCCAAGCCTCTCTGTATTCATCCTGCTGGTCATTCCTTACAGAGCAATAATATTCCATAACATTCATATACCACAATTTACCCAGCCATTCTCCAATTGATGGGCATCCATTCATTTTCCAGTGAAAGCATTTTCAAATGAGATACTATCTATAAACTGTGCCATAAACCTAAGCCAATAGACAGTTAGAAGCTGATGTTGCTGAAAATGTCTCTTGTCTTATTAAATCTTCAGAAGATTCCATCTCTGGGACAGGTTCAGATAGGACAGGAACCAGGAACAAGAGCAAGTTTCCAGTTCTAATTAGAGAGCCAGAGCTAAGGGAGAACAATGGAGACCTTGTAATTCTGCCCCTTAGACCTATTTCCTACTTCCTTTTGTTTTTGTCTTGGAAACAGTTTGACATGGAGTGCATAGAACTTGAAGGTCTGGTTACAAATCCTATTTTCTGATACATGCTGGCCATATGACCTTGTGCTAGGGTATTCATCTCTCAGTGTCCCAAAGAGGTCTATAATGTTACTTATCTTATGTATAATAATCAAGAAAGACTAGCCACAAAGGTGTAAAGAATAGAATCAGAGTAATAAGAAACTGTACAGTAAGCTGTTTTTGCTCACTCTTCACCCCCTAAAAATCTTCAGTCAGATTTAGAAGAGAAAACAGAAAAATCCCTGATGTGGAAATACATTAAAAAGTCACAGAGAACCAGTTTTCTAGATTTGCTTTCCAGAAAAGCAAAATTCTTTTCTCACTAAAAATTCCCTAGCATTCAGGAAAATTTTCTGCTCCCATCTCAATGAAGAAAAAAATAACAATGACTTCAGACAAAATTAATTTTTCATGATACACAAAATCTGCTTTGTCAAAAAATAACACAGAAAGACTTTAAAAAGGATTGTCTCACTTGAGCCTAAGGGAAACAAAGCCTAGAGAGAGAGAGAAAGAGAAAAAAAGAGAGAGTGAGAGCAAAGGGGAGAGAGAGGGGTAGAGATAGAGGGAGACAGTGAGAGCAAGGGGGAGGGGAAGGAAGAGGGAGAGTGGAGAGAAAGGGGAAAAGGGAGAGAGGGAGGGGGAGAAGTGGGATGGTAATGGAGTGAGCCAATGTTTTCAAGAAATCATCAAGGAAGACTACCCTGAAATCCAAGAACTAGAAATAGGATAAAATAGTCATTGAAAAAATCCACCTGTGATCTGAAAGAGGCCATATAATGAAAACTCCAAGGAACAGTGTAGTTAATTTCCAGAATTAACAAGTCAGGAAGAAAACACTGCAAGTAGCCAGAAAGATACAGTCCAAATATCAAGAAGCCACTGTCAAGATTATCCGAGATCTAGCTTCTTCCATATTAAAGGATTGAAACGACTAGAATATTACATTTCAGAAGACACAGGAGCTTAGACTACAGCAAAAGTGAACATTATTTTCCAGGGGCGAAATGGACATTCAATGAAAAAGAGGTTTTCAATCATTTCTAATGAAAAGATCAGAGCTGAAAAAATAATTTGATTTTCAAATACAAGACGTGAAAGAGAATTGTCTCACTCGAGCCAAAAGGAAACATTGCCTAGCACTGGTTCGATGCAGGATATCTAACAGTAGACTCTTGGTCAAGGCCAAAGATCAGCAACAAAGGTCACCCTAAAATGGTAAGCAGAAAAGGAAAATATATGTTATTTGAAAATTACACTGTTTATATTCCTATATGAAAAGATAATAGCTGTAACTCTTGAGAATTGTATCTTTGCTAGGGCAGATAGAAGGGAATATCAAAACGGAGGTGTGGGTATAAGTTGACTTGGATATGATGATATAAAAAAATTAAGGGGTGGGAAAAGTTTGTACTAGAAAAGGGAAGGACATAAAAAGAGGTAAATTAAATGGTATGAAGAGGCACAATGAGACCAACCCAAGGGCTTCATCAAGAAGGCATGACACAGGAGATTTTGATTAATGAAATTCAAAGTTCATTTATTGATCTGAGAATCAGGGTTCATATACTCTTTACCCTAGAGTTGCACTAACACCAGTTGTCTCTAAGTTACATAATGTATATTCCATTGTCACATTATAGCTATATATTAATTTTAAACAGTAACTAGCTATAACAATAATAATCTCTGCACCACAACATAAGCATAAATTTTATAGTTTCTGATGCTTTCTTCCTGTTCCATGCATTCATCACCAATGTTACATTGAATTTATATCAAACATGTTTTCCTCATGCATACATAGGTAACTTCCAGATTTACTCCATCTTTGTGCTAGCACACTTGTTTGATCTAACAGGTTGACACATCTTATTTTTTAGACTTGGATGCAAAATAGTTGTGAACCTGCTGCATATAAATCCTTAGCTGCCCAGAGAGTACATTAATACCTGCATAGATTTTTAAGAGATTTGCTTCAAATCTCAAAAAGTTCTTCAAATTTCAAAAAGTTATTAAATAGATATGAATTGAATAATCAATCAAATCAAATGCTAAGTGGTTACTGTGTGTTAGGCATTAACACACAAACTGAATGTATCAAAATAAAATGAAAAGAATCACTGCTTTGAAGGACATCATACTGTCATCATATATGTTGTAATTAATGTGAATATTGTAGAGAATTTTTAAAATAAAAGAACCAGAAAAATTTACCCAGAAATAAAAATATTAGTCTTTATCAATGAAGACATGGCTATTCTATTTCATAAATGATGATTCTATTTCATAAAGGATTCATAATGAAAAATATTCTTCACTTCCAGAGAGAGCACTAAATTTTGATGATGGAACAACAATAAATACTCAGACATATTACATTTGGAAATGACAAATGGATAACTTTGTTTTGCTTTACTACACAAATTTGATGCAAAAGTTTTTTTTTTCCTTTCTTTTCCATTGGGGAGAAACAAACTACAGCCCTCTGAGTGAAAGAGTTGGGTATTCCAATGGACTGCAGTCCAATATACGTCTATAGGGTCATATGACAGGCCATATCATTTTCTGAGTTATAGTAAGAAGTGCATTTTTGAAAAATAAGACTATAATCTAATGGTTTGCTGTGGTAATCAGACAAATTTTGTAGCATTGAGCTCATTTTTAATGCCACAGTTGAGATTGAATATTGATAAGTTAGAGAAAGTCAATAAGAATCCATGTAGGATACTGCAGTGTCCTGAGTCTAAGTCAAAGAATATTGCAAAGACATCGATAAATATTTGAATAAGGCATAGGTTCTAAGAAAAGATTGATTTTATGTTCTTTAAAATCATGAAAATGAAGATGTTAACAACTGAAATTCTACCATTAAGTACTTCCCATTATTGATCCATCCAAAATAGTGGAACAATAACTCATCAATTTAATTCTCTCAAGATGGAAGTTAGAGTCTGCTAGGCTCAGGAATTTTCTTCAGAAAGTTCTCAAATAAATCACACTTAACTAACTTCCACTTTCATTGGGAATGAAATACAATTAAATGATATTTTAGGAAGGAAATAAAGTTTCCCACAGAATGGTAACTAAGTGTCAAAGTGTCTCTTCAGAGTATGTCAAAGATAGTAATTAAAACTAAGGTATCTGAAATCATATTTGCTCTCTGAGTTAATTAAATTTGAACTCTTTTTAGAACACTACAACTAGCTGAAGGATTAGATCAAATGTCAATGTGTTATGCTGGCAGAAATATTGAATTTGTAATCTAAACACCAAATTTTTTATTCTAACCTGGGATGTGGGTTCAAGAAAGTCTAAGATTTCTGGCATGAAGGCTGCTAAGCCCTTTACAGAGATACTTTCCATCTTTTGTGTCCATCCAATCCACCTAACTCTTACCTTTGGCTCCAAGAAACTAGTATGCACAATGGCCACATTTTGATAAATCATTTCATCAGATGGACTAAACCAGATTGAGGGTAACCGAAGGGTCTCAAACTCTATAGTGATTTAATGGAGTGTCTACCCTAGAATATGTAAAGACTTTCCCTGGTAGAATTGGTGAATGAGAACAATTTGTTTCAATGATCATGAAGGAAGATGAAACAGATGTTGTGGAGCACTTAAACTTGGTTAGACATCAAAGACAATAAGGTTATCCACTCCTATCTCAAGGCATCACTAGTCATTTTGACTTTTCCTGCCAATGGATTATGGTGGCTTAAGAAGAGGGAGAGAGGCTGATGACATCATGCAACTCTGCCTCACTTAAATCCAATTTATGTATGAATCCAAAGACATCACACATATAATTGTATCACTTCTACTGCTCATTTTCATATGTGAGGAAAGGGCTACAACCATATGAATCAAAAGACATCACACATATAATTGTATCATTTCTACTGCTCATTTTCATATGTGAGGAAAGGGCTATAAAAAGTGCCCTAAAATTATCTTGCCCAATTTCCCAATCCTGACCTCATTACCTTGGCAGACAGGGATCCCACTCTGCAGTCAAGACACTAAAAGATGTACAAAATCTTCTGGAAACTGACTCCTCTCTCCATTGGTACATGGAATGTGCATACACTTATAAACAACACAAAATCTAGTAGACCTGAAAAAACAGCTCTTGTGAGAGAACTTGACAGAGCCACCCAGAGTGAAAGATGGCTGGAAAATTTAAGGCCACCTTACTGAAGAGTTAGATACAAATTTTTCTGTTAGTGGTTGCAATGAAAGGGAGCACCATGCAACTGGTACAGATTTTGCAATCAAAACTCATCTAGTAAAAATGCTTGCATGCCTACGAAAAGGAGTGAACTATAAGCTCATGACAATGCAGTTGCCTCTTGCAAGAAAGCACCAAAAATCATCATAGCCTATGCTCCCATTATGATAAACCCTGATGAGGTCAAAGAATATTTTTATGAAGACCTTATCATCATGTGCCAAAAGAGGACAAGCTTACAATTCTGGGTGATTTTAATGCTAGAGTAAGCTTAGAGTATCAGACATGGCAGAGAATTCTTGGAAGAAATGGAGTTGGAAACACTAACTGCAATAGCCACTATGGAAGACTGTAATGTTCTTTTTGGTTCAGTTTCTTGAGGGTCTTTGAGGGCAGCCTTCTTTTCAGTTCAGTAATCACCACACAAGTAGCCAGGGGTAAAAGTCCAAATCCTTTATTATCTCCTTGCTTGGATTTTTTCTTTTTCTTGAGGTCCTCCTGAATGTGTATTGGTTTCTGTGGGGGAGGCGGGAGGACCACGATGATCTTTGTCTTTCCTAGTTCTACTTCTCTGGGCAACCAAATTTTGACATAATTTTCCATAATCCCTCATGACTGACAATATGAAAGGTCAATTTCATGATGGCATGCACGTCTGATTTCTAGACAATACACAATGGTCTCAATCTTTTCCAGTCATCAATGAAATAAAACAAGACTGTGTGCTTGCTTCCCTGTTTTTCAGTATGATGTTTTCATCCATGTTGTCAATGAGGACAACAATGGAATTAAAGTCAACTGCCATACTGATATTAAATATTTCAACTTGAAAAGGCTATGAGTAGGAAAACTGTTAGCATAATTTGCTATAACAATAACCAAACTAAAAAAATTCATATGATTATCTCAATAGATGCAGAAAAAGCATTTGATAAAATCCCATTCCTATTTATTTTTTTTTTTTTTTTTTTTTTTTTTTTTTTTTTTTTTTTTTTTTTTTTTTTTTTTTTTTTTTTATAATAAATTTTATTTTATTTAATAATAACTTCGCATTGACAGAATCCATGCCAGGATAATTTCTACACGACATTATCCCTTGCAATCACTTATGTTTCGTTTTTTCCCTCTCCCTCCCTCCTCCCCCCCCCCCAGGATGGCAAGCAGTCCTATATATGCTAAACATGTTGCAGTATATCCTAGATACAATACATATTTGCAGAATCAAACAGTTCTCTTGTTGCACAGGGAGAATTGGATTCAGAAGGTAAAAATAACTCGGGAAGAAAATCAAAAATGCAAATAGTTCACATTCATTTCCCAGTATTCCTTCTTTGGGTGTAGCTGTTTCTGTCCATCATTTCTCCAATGAAACTCAGTTAAGTCTCTTTGTCAGAGAAATCCACTTCCATCAGAATACATCTTCATACAATATCGTTGTCGAAGTGTATAATGATCTCTTTGTTCTGCTCATCTCACTTAGCATCAGTCCATGTAGGTCTCTCCAAGCCTCTCTGTATTCATCCTGCTGGTCATTCCTTACAGAGCAATAATATTCCATAACATTCATATACCACAATTTACCCAGCCATTCTCCAATTGATGGGCATCCATTCATTTTCCAGTTTCTAGCCACTACAAACAGGGCTGCTACAAACATTTTGGCACATACAGGTCCCCTTCCCTTTTTTAGTATCTCTTTGGGGTATAAGCCCAATAGAAACACTGTTGGATCAAAGGGTATGCACAGTTTGATAACTTTTTGGGCATAATTCCAGATCGCTCTCCAGAATGGCTGGATTCGTTCACAACTCCACCAACAATGCATCAATGTCCCCGTTTTCCCGCATCCCCTCCAACATTCATCATTGTTTTTTCCTGTCATCTTAGCCAATCTGACAGGAGTGTAGTGATATCTCAGAGTTGTCTTAATTTGCATTTCTCTGATCAATAGTGATTTGGAACACTCTTTCATGTGAGTGGTAATAGTTTCAATTTCTTCATCTGAAAATTGTCTGTTCATATCCTTTGACCATTTATCAATTGGAGAATGGCTTGATTTTTTATAAATTTGAGTCAGTTCTCTATATATTTTGGAAATGAGGCCTTTATCAGAACCTTTAATTGTAAAGATGTTTTCCCAGTTAGTTACTTCCCTACTAATCTTGTTTGCATTCGTTCTGTTTGTACAAAGGCTTTTTAATTTGATATAATCAAAATTTTCTATTTTGTGATTGGTAATGGTCTCTAGTTCATCTTTGGTCACAAATTTCTTTCTCCTCCACAAGTCTGAGAGATAAACTATCCTATGTTCCTCTAATTTATTTATAGTCTCGTTCTTTATGCCTAGGTCATGGACCCATTTTGATCTTATCTTGGTATGTGGTGTTAAGTGTGGGTCCTTGCCTAATTTCTGCCATACTAATTTCCAGTTATCCCAGCAGTTTTTATCAAATAATGAAATCTTATCCCAAAATTTAGAATCTTTGGGTTTGTCAAACACTAGATTGCTATAGTTGACTATTCTGTCTTGTGAACCTAACCTTTTCCACTGATCAACTAATCTATTTCTAAGCCAATACCAGATGGTTTTGGTGACTGCTGCTTTATAATATAATTTTAGATCAGGTACAGCTAGACCACCTTCATTTGATTTTTTTTTCATTAATTCCCTTGAGATTCTCGACTTTTTATTGTTCCATATGAATTTTGTTGTTATTTTTTCTAAATCATTAAAATATTTTCTTGGAAGTCTGATTGGTATAGCACTAAATAAATAGATTAGTTTAGGGAGTATTGTCATCTTTATTATATTTGCTCGGCCTATCCAAGAGCACTTAATATTTTTCCAATTATTTAAGTCTGACTTTATTTGTGTGAAAACTTTTTTGTAATTTTGCTCATATAATTCCTGACTTTCCTTTGGTAGGTAGATTCCCAAATATTTTATGCTATCAACAGTTATTTTGAATGGAATTTCTCTTTGTATCTCTTGCTCTTGGATTTTGTTGGTGGTGTATAAGAATGCTGAGGATTTATGGGGATTTATTTTGTATCCTGCTACTTTGCTAAAATTATGAATTATTTCTAATAGCTTTTTAGTAGAATCTCTGGGGTTTTCTAGGTATACCATCATATCATCTGCAAAGAGTGATAGTTTGGTTTCCTCATTGCCTACTCTAATTCCTTTAATCTCTTTCTCGACTCTTATTGCAGAGGCCAGTGTTTCTAATACAATATTGAATAATAATGGTGATAGTGGGCAACCTTGCTTCACTCCAGATCTTACCGGGAAAGGTTCCAGTTTTTCCCCATTGCATATGATGCTTACTGAAGGTTTAAAATATATGCTCCTAACTATTTTAAGGAAAAGTCCTTTTATTCCTATGCTCTCAAGTGTTTTTATTAGGAATGGCTGTTGGATTTTATCAAATGCTTTTTCTGCATCTATTGAAATGATCATATGGTTTTTGTTTGGTTGGTTGTTGATATAGTCAATTATGTTAATAGTTTTCCTAATATTGAACCAGCCCTGCATTCCTGGTATAAATCCTACTTGGTCATAGTGTATTATCCTGGGGATGATTTTCTGTAATCTTTTTGCTAATATTTTATTTAAGATTTTAGCATCAATATTCATTAGGGAGATTGGTCTATAATTTTCTTTCTCTGTTTTCAGCCTACCTGGTTTAGGTATCAGTACCATATCTGTGTCATAAAAGGAGTTTGGTAGGACTCCTTCAATCCCTACTTCTTCAAATAGTTTATTTAGCATTGGAGTTAATTGATCTTTAAATGTTTGATAGAATTCAGATGTAAATCCATCTGGTCCTGGGGTTTTTTTCTTAGGGAGTTGATTGATAGTTTGTTCTATTTCTTTTTCTGAGATAGGAGTGTTTAGGATATTTACTTCTTCCTCTGTTAGTTTAGGTAAGCTATATTTTTGGAGGTATTCTTCTATTTCATTTAAGTTGTCGAATTTATTGGCGTAAAGTTGGGCAAAGTAACTCCTAATTATTGCTCTAATTTCCTCTTCGTTAGTGGTGAGTTCTCCCTTTTCATTTTTAAGACTAACAATTTGATTTTCCTCTTTCCTTTTTTTAATCAGATTTACTAAGGGTTTGTCTATTTTGTTGGTTTTTTCATAGAACCAACTCTTAGTTTTATTAATCAATTCAATAGTTTTTTTACTTTCAATTTTATTGATCTCTCCTTTTATTTTTTGAATTTCAAGTTTAGTGTTTGATTGGGGGTTTTTAATTTGTTCCTTTTCTAGCATTTTTAGTTGCAAGCCCAATTCATTGACCTTCTCTTTCTCTATTTTATACAAATAGGCCTCTAGAGATATGAGATTTCCCCTTATTACCGCTTTGGCTGCATCCCATACATTTTGGTATGATGTCTCATTATTATCATTTTCTTGGATGAAGTTATTAATTATGTCTATAATTTGCTGTTTCACCCAATCATTCTTTAGTATGAGATTATTTAGTTTCCAATTATTTTTTGGTCTACTTTCCTGTGGCTTTTTATTGAATGTAATTTTCAATGCATCATGGTCTGAAAAGGATGCATTCACTATTTCTGCCTTACTGCATTTGAGTTTGAGGTTTTTATGTCCTAATATATGATCAATTTTTGTATAAGTTCCATGAACTGCTGAAAAGAAGGTGTACTCCTTTCTGTCCCCATTACATTTTCTCCAGAGATCTATCATATCTAATTTTTCTAGTATTCTATTTATCTCTTTGACTTCTTTCTTATTTATTTTGTGGTTTGATTTATCTAATTCTGAGAGTGCAAGGTTGAGATCTCCCACTATTAAAGTTTTACTGTCTATTTCTTCTTGCAGCTCTCTTAATTTCTCTTTTAGGAATTTAGATGCTACACTACTTGGTGCATATATATTTAATATAGATACTTCTTCATTATTCATTCTACCCTTTAGCAAGATATAGTGCCCTTCCTTATCTCTTTTGATTAGATCAATTTTTGCTTTAGCTTGATCTGAGATCAGGATGGCTACCCCTGCTTTTTTGGCTTCACCTGAAGCATAGTAGATTTTGCTCCAACCTTTTACCTTTAACCTGCATGTATCACCCCGCTTCAGGTGTGTTTCCTGTATACAACATATTGTAGGATTCTGGCTTTTAATCCATTCTGCTAACCGCTTCCTCTTTATGGAGGAGTTTACCCCGTTCACATTTATGGTTAAAATGACCAATTCTGTATTACTTGCCATCTTGTTAACCCCGGTTTATGCTTTTCTCCCTTCTTACTCCCTTACCCCCTCCCTTACCCCCCTTCCCAGTATTAAGCTTGTGAGCTCCCCTTGCTTCTCACAGCCCTCCCTTTTTCAGTATCCCTCCCCCCCCTTAGAGTTCCCCCCCCCAACTTACCCCTTTCCCTCCCAGTTACCGTATTCCCTTCCACTTAGCTTATTCCTTCCTTTTTCACTTCTCCCTTCTCACTTTTCAATGAGGTGGGAGAAGTTTCACCATAGAATGAATATGTCTAAAATTCTTCTCTTACTGCCAATTCTGAAAGCAGTAAAATACTCACTATTTTCATTCCTCTCCATTCTTTCTCTCAGATTTACTAGGTTTTCTTTGCCTCTTCATGAAATGTAGTACCCCCACTTTCCCTTTTTTCTAGTACAATGTCCTTTCCACAACTAGTTTCTAGAACAAGGTATACATGTATTCTTTATACATCTTTACAGCCGAAATATAGTTCCCAAGATTAATCTTTACCTTTTTAGATTTCTCTTGAGTTCTGTGCTTGTAGATCAAATTTTTTGTTAAGTTCTGGCTTTTTCATCAGAAATAGATGAAATTCGCTTATTTCGTTGAATGTCCATCTTCTTCCCTGGAAAAAGATGCTCAATCTCGCTGGGTAAGTTATTTTTGGTTGCATACCAAGTTCCTTAGCCTTTCGGAATATCATATTCCAGGCCCTTCGATCCTTTAATGTGGATGCTGCCAGATCCTGGGTGATCCTTATTGTGGCTCCTTGATACTTGAATTGGGTTTTTCTAGCCGCTTGCAGTATTTTTTCCTTTGCCTGAGGGTTCTGGCATTTGGCCACTATATTCCTTGGTGTTTTGATTTTAGGATCCCTTTCAGTAGGGGATCGATGAATTCTTTCAATGTCTATTTTACCTTCTGTTTCTATGACTTCTGGGCAGTTCTCTTTGATAATTTCCTGGAAGATAGTGTTCAGGCTTTTTTTTTCATCATACTTTTCTGGAAGTCCGATGATTCTCAGGTTGTCTCTCCTGGATCTGTTTTCCAGGTCTGTTGTCTTCCCCAGAAGGTATTTCACATCCTTTTCCATTGTTTGATTTTTTTGGATTTGCTTGACTGATTCTTCTTGTCTCCTCGAGTCATTCAATTCCAATTGTTCGACCCTGATTTTCAGTGAGGTATTTTCTTCACTCACTTTTTTAAGATCTTTTTCTAATTGTCCAATTGAGTTCTTTTGTTCTGTGGAATTTTTTTCCATTTCGCCAATTTTGTTTTTTAGAGAGCTGTTTTCTGTTTCCAGTTCACTAATCCTATTTTTCAAGGATTTGGTTTCTTTATCCACTCTCTCTTTAACTGACTTCTCCAGGCTCTTTTGCCAAGCCTCCCTCTCCTTTTTCAGAGCCTCCCTCTCCTTTTCCCATTTTTCTTCTAGCTCCCTTGTGAGAGCCTTTTTAATTTCCTCCATGAGATTCATCTGTGCTGAGGGACATGAGGTCTCTTCCTTCGGGGATTCACCTGGGGACTGTTTGTTTTTAGTCTCCTCAGGGTTTGGAGTCTGCTCTTTATCTGTATAAAAGCTGTCCAGGGTTAAATTCTTTTTCAGTTTCTTGCTCATTCTGTCTATTTATCAAAGACAAACTATCAAAGAAACAGAAGGAAAAAGAAACCCCTTGAATGGAGGCTGCTTTCTTTGGGGGAGGGGCAGGGTATTTGTGAGGCACAGGTCCTACTGTGCTATGGCGCCTGCGCACTGAGATCCGAGCGCTCTGAGATCCGAGCGGGTTAAGACACTGTGGGGGAGGGGTGGCCAGGACACGAGAAACTCCAGCTGTCCGGGATTGTATTCTTCACCCCGGTGTTTTTAGCTTCTCTGCTGGGCTGCTGATTTGCTCCTATAGCAAAGCTCTCACCGCAGAGACGGCTGCGATCGCGTCCTACCACCTCTCCGCTCCACCCGGTTCTGAGCTGCTATCTGTGCTTTGGTTGCCGCTGCTGCCCTCAGACTGCTTCCAAATACCGTCCCCGCCCTCGCGCAAAAACAGACCTTTCTTGACGAGTCTCAAGGATGGTTTCTCTTGGTAAGTAATTGTATGGTTTTTTTTCAGTCGAGCATTAATTCAGAGGCATGAAATGAAATGAATAGTGAGAGAAAAACACGGAGATTACACAGAAGTGTATTTCCTCTCCGCCATCTTGGCCGGAAGTCCTCCCATTCCTATTTAAAAAAAAACAAACTAGTGTATAGGAAGAAATGGACTTTTCCTTAAAATGATCAGTAGCATCTATTTAAAACCATCAGCAAACATCATATGTATTGTGTACAAACTAAGACCATTCCCAATAAGACAAGGTGAAATAAGGTTGCTTACTATCAGCATTACTATTCGATATTGTATTAGAAATGGTATCACTAAGGGAAGAAATGAGGAAACCAAATTATTACTCTTTACAGATGATATGATGGTATACTTAGAGAACCCTAGAGAATCAGCTAAAAAAACTACTGGAAACAATTTGTAACTTTAGCAGAATTGCAGGATGCATAATATATCCACATAAATCATCAGCATGTTTAGATATTACCAACAAAGTCCAGCAGCAAAAGATACAAAAAAGTTCCTTTTAAAATAACTGACAATAATATATAATATTTGGGAGTTTATATGGCAAGGCATCTCAGATCTGTGGAGAAGGAAGGAATTTGTGACCAAAGAAGAATTAGAGTTCAATATTGAACACAAATTGAATAAATTTTATTGTATTGTTAAAAAGGTTTTTTTTCCCAAACAAAACTAATTCAGGCAAGATTAGAAGAGAAGCAAGACATTAGGAAAACATTTTTACATTCAAAGGCTCTAATAAAGACCTAATTTCTAAAATATATAGGCAACTGATTCAAATTTATAAGAATTCAAGCTATTCTCCAATTGACAACTGGTCAAAGAATATGAACAATTTTCAGATGAAGAAACTAAAACCATTTCTAGTCATATGAAAGCTTTTCTAAATCACTATTGACCAGAACAATGCAGATTAAGACAACTTTGAGATATCACTACTTATCTCTCTGATTGACTAAAATGACAGGAAAAGATAATGAGAAATGTTGTAGGGAATGTGGGGAAACTGGAACACTAATGCATTGTTGGTGAAATTGTAAACAGATCCAATAATTTTGGAAAGCATTTTGAAACTATGCCTAAAAAGTTATTAAACTGTGCATTCTCTTTGATCCAGCAGTGCTTTTACTGGGCTTATATGCCAAAGAGGTCTTAAAGGAGGGAAAGGGGCCACATGTGCAAAAAAAAATTTTGGCAGCCCTTTCTGTAGTGGTTAAAAACTGGAAACTGAGTGGATGCCCATCAGTTGGAGAATGGCTGAATAAGTTATGGTATAGGGATGTTATGGAATAGTATTGTTATATAAGAAACAATCAGCAGAATGATTTTGGAGAGACCTGGAGAGACTTACATGAACTGGTGCTAAGTGAAATAAGCAGAACCAGGAGATCGCTGCATATGGCAACAACAAGAGTATACGATGATCAGTTCTGATGGACATGGTCTCTTCAACAATGAGATGATTCAGGCCTGTTCTATTGATCTTGTGATGAGAACCATCCACAGCCAGAGAAAGCATTGTGAAAACTGAGGGTGGATTACAACATAGCATTTCACATTTTTGGCTGTGGTTTGCTTGAATTTTATTTTCTTTCTCATTTTTATCTGATTTTTCTTGTGCAAGAAGGTTATTTTATAAATATGTATGTCTATTTTGAATTTAACATATATATCTTTTACCATGTTTAAAATACATTGGATTACATGCCATCAAGGGGAGGGTGGGGAGAAGGGAGGGAAAAATTGGAACATAAAGTTTTTCAAGGGTCAATGTTGAAAAAAATTATCCTTGCATATGTTTTGAAAATAAAAAAAACTTCAATAAAAATAATTAATGTCAGCAGATTAGAAACCTTCTCTGAGAGGGAACAGTTTGTTGTCAACTTGGAAGGTAAATTGAGCTAACACACAGTTGGCAACAATGGAGCAGAAAATAAGTAGGCAGTTTTCAGAGATTTGGTGAACAGTAATGCATTTACTTATCTGAGTCAACATTCTCAAATATCAAGACTGGTTTGATGAAAATGATGGGGAAATTCAGAAGCTAATAAATGAAAAATGAGAACTCCACAGACAATAACAGCAACTATAACTCGACTCTAACATAGTGTTGTCATTTTGATCCTCTTCAAGTAGGAATGACAACAACCATCCAATCTATTATGGAAACATGGACAAGTTCTTTCTTGCTTCTATACTTAGTTATTTTATCTTTTAAATGAAAGTGGACTGGTATGGAATAAATCCATTATACAAAAGTACTGTAGAAATAGAAATCATTTCATTTTAACTTTGGCCTTCCTGTTTCTTGTTTTTAAGCTCTCCCTTCTTCCCTTTCTTCTACATCTTTATCTTTCTCCACATTAGCATAATCATCACAAACATCATTATTCTGCCAATTTTCTGCTATTGATTTTCTATTTCTTCTCATTTTCTTTCTTTCTTTCTTATCATTTTCCCTCACTTTTTTTTCCTTTGCACACATTATTCTCTAACCCATCTTATTTGTCATTATATTAGCTATCCTATCTAGCTTTGTATTATGGATACAAGGGGCACAATGCTCCTCATCAAAACTATGTTGTGACATAACTCCCAAGACTAAATATTATGGGCACATCCACAACTTTAGTGGAAGAGAATTCTCATTCAGTGCAGTAGGGAAATATATGAAACAACTAGTGTGGCCTTTCTATCCCATTGGTGTGAAATTTCAAACATCATCATAGATCCAAATGGGAAAACATCTATTATTTTCTTACAGCTTTGTTCACAATAGAATGAAAAATCCATTAGGAAAGGAAATATTGGGATTTTCATTTTTGAATTCCCAGGATTATACAAGTTAAGATTAGTCACTAGACTTATAATTTCATTGGTATAAAGTCTTTATAGAAAAAAAATCCATCTACCAGTACAATAGTTAACTTGTTAATAAAATTTTAGTTTACTAAATTGTCAAGTTCAAATGAGTCATTTCATTGTACCACTGATCTTCAAAATATATAATTTTATAGCTCTTATATAAATGGATATTTATGGGTTTGTGTTTTCTGGACAGAATTGAGACAAGACACTTGCTTCAAAATTAGGCACTGAACATTAATGGACTACTGGAATAAAAGATGAGTTCTACAGCAGAACTTGTTAGAAATCACCCCTCCAGTGACCAAGTGGAGAGAGGTGTGAGCAATAAATGCCAAAAATAATTTTCTATGTGCTGTTGGAAAAACTAGTGAAAAAACACTTTGTCCAGGACATATGTCAGAGAACATTGTTTAGAGAATAATCACAAGCTGCAGTGCTTCCTGATTTAAGAGTATGGGGGAAAGAAGCTTGGTCACTCAGTCAGTACCACTTTCTGACCTTGTCACCTGTCATGGACACTACTCCGATGCACCGGAGTGGTTACCCAGGTTCCTACACAGATTCTGATATGTTATCAAATTCCCTTGTTTTTGGAGGTATTACAGGGTCTCCTACCCACTTGTTACCAATTCTCAGTGCTGATAACAGAGTTGGGAAGGAGGACTGAGAAAAACACATTTTTCACTCAGACGTGGGGACACAGGTGCAGAGTTGCAAGCAGCAATGGTCCCAAGAGTCCACCATGGACTAAGGTCCCTCTCCTATGTTGAGAGATGAAAACATAGGATTCTATCCAAATAGATTAGCAAAGACATTTTAATGATTCTTTAACCAGGGCTAATCGCCATAAATACACTCTGGCTTGGCCAGCAATGTCTCTGTCTTAGATATGAGCCAGAGCCATATTACATGCTGTCTCAAAACTATGAAGGTCAGAACAAAGCTTGAACAGTTGCTCAAGAAAGAAACTGTTCTGCAGGAAAGTTTTCTGTTCCCAAGACATCTGAAGCTGCTGCAGATGCTGCTGCCCTACTTCCTCCACAGCACAACACAAACTTGGCTAAAAAGCAGGTGCACCTTGACTAGGAGTTGGAGAGCAGTCTCCCTGATGTTCTTTAGGCTTTTCTTCTTCCTGCTTTTGCAGCTGCCATTGTCTATGGGCAGGGAGCAAGGGACTCCATGGCACCTAGAAAAGTCTTTCAGCCCCACATACTTCAGAGATAGGGATCTTGTTGTTGGAGGATTTTTTCCTTTACTCATACATAAAGTGCCCACATTTAAATATTGGAAAATGTTTTGGTTTCATCCTCAATATAATAATGAAGATTATAAGTAAGTATTTATTCTATTTTTAAATAACTTTTTCAATTATCAAGTATTTTTCCTCTGTATCACTGCTTACTGGGGAAAAAAAAAGAAAATTCCTTGTAACAATTAAGTATAATCAAGGAAAAGCCTCCCAGAATGGTCAAATAGCAAATGAATGTGTGATTTTATACATCAGCCCATCAGCTTTCTATAATAATATTGAAACCTTCTTCATAATCAAACCTTTACAACCATTGTAGATTATTGCATTGCTGAGAGTTTGTAAGTGTTCTGGAGATGTTTGTTTTTTACATTATTGCTGTCAAAATATAAATTGTTCTTTTTATTTTTCTATCTTCATCCCACATTAGTTCCTACAAATTGTGTGATGTTTCCATGAAATCCTATTGCTTCATTTTCAGCAGAATAATGGTATTAAATTAGATCTACATATCACAATTTACTCAGCCATTCCACAATTAAAAGGCACTCTTTCATGTCCAGATCTTTGACATTTCTCAAAGAAACGCCATTGTTTTACTTATACTCCTTTCTCTCTTTGTTTTTTTAATTCTTTGAAGCACTATTTCTACAAAAGATATCTATAACTCAATGACTTTTGGGCCACAGAAGGAAACTGCTTTCCAGAATGCTAAAATAATCAATAACAGTACAATAATCAATTAACAGTACAACAATGTGACAATTGCCTTACTATTTCTCTCTTTTCTGGTAATTATGCCAATCTATTTGTTGGAAGGTTGAGTTTCAGAATTGGTTTTCTTTTTATTACCATACTTATTTGCCATTTTGAACATTTTTATAAATCTTAGGATACCTTGAATTTCTTATTTTGATACTATTTAAATTCTTTGACAATTCATCAAATGAACAATGGTACTAGTTTTTAAAAACAAGAAACAATTCCTTTTATATTTTGGAAATAAAAACTTTTTTAAAAAAAAGCATAATAAAAGTACTTTTCCACTTAACTCTTTAGCTTCTAGTCTTGGTTTTAGTGGATTTGTGTGGGGCAAAAAAAGATTTATTTAAAATTTTAAATAACCAAAAATTTCTGTATCAACTTCTTTTCTATATGCCTTCTTTGGTCATAAATTCTTTTCAATGCTCAAAAGTAATTTTTTCCCCTTAGGTGTCCAATTTTTATAATGTTATTTTTATGTCTTAATTATGTATCTATTTGGAGATTATGTTTTTAAGATTAATAAATAATAATTATTAATAAAAACACATGAATGACCTATTTCTATAGAATTGATGTCTAGTTTTCTCAACATTACTTGTCTTGTTTTTTTCATTTTTTGTTGCTCCATTTTTTGAAAATTGATTTTAAATTTGTCTCACTTATCTAAAGAATTTGATAGTTCATAGAGGAACTGCTTATGATGTTGGGAAATGAACTAGGAGCTGGGTGACAGCTACTGTGGTAGTTTAAATGTGGTGATAATTCTAATGGAAGTGGGAGAAAATTTCTCATATATATCCTAATGCCCTCATTAGGGCAATAAAGCTGGTAACTGAGATACTGCTAGCAACAGAGTGAAATACTCAAAATATCTTAATATGAATAAGAAGAGACTAAAAAGGTAGGTTGACCTAGAAATGGATCTTCATATGACTGGTAATAGTCTTCTTTGGAAAATTCCAATTCCTTTATAGGGTTGTCAGAACCAAAAAATATTCCTTGTTCCTGATAATCTCCCTCCTACTTCAGGTGGCTGCTCAAACACTATTATCAAGTCCTCGCTTTTACATTTGCCATAGAAGAAATCAACAGAAACCCGAGTCTGTTGCCCAACATTTCTTTGGGATTTCATATCTACAATGCTTATCACAATGATGAGAGGGTCTTGGAGAGTTCCCTCATGTGGCTGTCAGGCCAGGGACAGACCATTCCAAATTACAGCTGTGAGAGGCAGAGAAAGTCTGTAGTGGTCATTGGAGGAGCCACTTCTGAACTGACTTTCTCCATGGGAACTCTGCTGGAGCTCTATAAATTCCCACAGGTAGGAAATCAGAGGCTTAATTTAGCTTATGCTGGTTGGAGGGCAGAGGCAGGCCTTTGAGGATCTGCCACTTGAAATGCAAATGTCAACTATCTTTGGGAAATTCTGGTGTTTAATTTACCTTTCTATTGATTCTCAGAGATGAAAAAGATAATACAGAGTTTGAGGACATCAGATGTATTAGCTTCATAGTATTAAATTTTTAAAAATAATGAAATGGAATATTGAAAATATTTATTAAGCATCTAATATTTGCAGTCCTTAGAATCAATGGTAGGGATACAAGGAAGTAAAAATACAGAACAAGCTTACATCTGTTTCAGTGAGGGTAGGTTTGATGAAGGAGATGATCCTTACATGAAGGTCTGTATGATCAGAAATACTTTACAGACAGAAATGAACAATGAGTCTATTCTAGATAGAGGAATATGAGGAGTCTAGGTTCACATGGGGTGGGGGAAGAGAATCTTTTTTTTAAAAACAAATGCATAAAATGAAAAATACCCTTGTTTGGTTCCTTTTCAGATCAGCTATGGTCTCTTTGATCCGCTCATAAGCGACCCACTTCAGTTTCCTTCTGTTTATCAGATGGCCCCCAGTGACACCTCTCTTCCCCTTGGCATGGTCAGGTTAATGGTGCATTTCAAATGGACCTGGGTGGGTCTTATTGTTTCAGATGATTCAAGAGGTGAGAAATTCCTCAGGGATCTTCAAGAAGAAATGGCCAGAAATGATGTCTGTGTGGCCTTTATAGAAAAGATCTCCACTAGTTATTCATTAAATGCAGAATTGTATCAAAGTTTTGTATTCAGGATATTTCCTTCTGCAGCAAATGTGCTTGTCATTTATGGAGATACAAATTCACTTCTGAGCCTGATGTTTACGAAAAATCCTTATGTCCTTGTAAGAAGAGTGTGGATCACTACCAGTCACTGGGATATTGCTAAAAAACCTGGTTATATCTATTTTGATAATTTCCATGGGGCTCTGATATTTTCAGATCAGACAAGTAAGATTCCTGAGTTCAAAGATTTTCTGAAAACTGTTAACCCTGCCAGACACCCAGAGGATGTTTTCCTTAAGAACTTTTGGAACTCAGCTTTTGGATGTGCATATAAACATGGAAAGGAAGGTGAAGGTATCTGTTCACTAAATGCCTCTTTAGACACAATACAGCTGAGCTATTTAGACATCAGTATGTCTGACCAGAGTTATACTGTCTACACTGCTGTGTATGCTGTGGCCTGGGCCCTTCATGAGATGTTCTTGGTGAGATCAGAAATGGAATCCAATGTTGATAGGGACAACAGAATTGTTTCCCCCCAGAAGGTAAAGTTCCTCCCTTCATAACAGTGATACCCAAGTCTTTGATTCTTGACTTGCAATATTTATTTATTTATTTGTTTGTTTGTTTGTTTGTTTAACTGTTTTTTTTTTTTTTATTAAAGCTTTTAATTTACAAAACACATGCATGGGTTTGGATCCATTTACAGTTCCACCAACAATGTATCAGTGTCCCAGTTTTCCTACTTCTCATCCAATATTTGTCATTATCTTTTCCTGTCATCTTAGCCAATCTGACAGGTGTATAGTGTATCTCAGAGTTGTCTTAATTTGTATTTCTCTGATCAATAGTGATTTGGAACACCTTTTCATATGAATACAAATAGTTTCAATTTTTTCTTCTGAAAATTGTCTGTTCATATCTTTTGAACATTTATCAATTGGAGAATGGTTTGATTTCTTATAAATTACAGTCAATTCTCTATATGTTTTAGAAATGAGGTCTTTATCAGAATCTTTGAATGTAAAAATGTTTTCCCTGTTTATTGCTTCCCTTCTGTTCTTGTCTGCACTAGTTTTGTTTGTATAATTTTTTTTTAACTTAATATAATCAAAATTATCTATTTTGTGATCAATAATGATCTCTAGTTCTTCTTTGGTCACAAATTCCTTCCCCCTCCATAGATCTGAATGATAAACTATACTAGGTTCTTCTAATTTGTTTATTATATCATTCTTTACGTGTAGTCATGAACCCATTTTGTCCTTATCTTTGTATACGGTATTAGGTGTGGGTGAATGCCTAGTTTCTGCCACACTATTGTCCAATTTTTCCAACAGTTTTTGTCAGTTAGTGAATTCTTAATCCAAAAATTGAGGTCTAAGGGTTTGCCAAACACTAGATTACTATTGTCATTTATTATTTTATCCTTTGAACCTGATCTATTTCACTGACCAACTACTCTGTTTCTTAGCCAGTACCAAATGGTTTTGATGACCTCTGCTTTATAATATAGTTTTAGACCTGGTCCAGTTAGGTCACTTTCATTTCCTTTTTTTTCATTAATTCTTTTGAAATTCTTGACCTTTTGTTCTTTCAGATGAATTTTGTTGCTATTTTTTCTAGGTCAATAAAATAATTTCTTATGCATCTGATTGGTATAGTACTAAATAAATAGATTAGTTTAGGCCGTATTGTCATCTTTATTATATTCACTCCATATTATACAAGAACACTTGATATTTTTCCTATTGCTTAGATCTGATTTTATTTGTGTGGAAAGTGTTTTATAGTTTTGCTCATATAGTTTCTAACTTTCCCTTGTTAGCTAGATTCCCAGATATTTTATTCTATCAACAGTTATTTTAAATGGAATCTCTTTTTGTGTCTCTTGCTATTGGCTTTTGTTTGTGATGTATAAAAATGCTGATGATTTAAAAGGAATTTATTTTGTTTCCTGCAACTTTGCTAAAATTGTGGATTATTTCTAATAGTTTTTTTTAGTTAATTCTCTAGGGTTCTCTAAGTATACCAAAATATTATCTGCAAAAAAGCAATAATTTGTTTTCTTCATTCCCTAGTCTAATTATTTTCATGTCTTTTTCTTATTGCCTAAGCTAGCATTTCTAATACAATATTGAATAGTAATGGTTATAGAGGATAACCTTGTTTCACCCTTGATCTTACTGGGAATGGTTTTAGCTTGTCCCCCTTACATATGATGCTTGATGATATTCTATTGATTATTTTAAGGAAAAATCCATTTATTCCTATACTTTCTAGTGTTTTTAATTTGAATTGATGTTTCATTTTATCAAATGTTTTTCTGCATCTATTGAGATAATCAATTTTTTTGTTAATTTGGTTGTTGATACAATCAATTATGCTAATAGTTTTCCTAATATTGAACCAGTCCTGCATTCCTGGTATAAATCCTACTTGGTCATGGTCTATTATCTGGGGATGATTTTCTATAATCTCTTTGCTAATATTCTATTTAAGATTTTAGCATCAATATTCATTAGGGAGATTGGTGTATAATTTTCTTTTTCTGTTTTCATCTTACCTGGTTTAGGTATCAATATCATGTCTGTGTCATAAAAGGAAGCTGGTAGGACTCCTACCTTCATTCCCAATTTTTAAAAAGTTTATTGGAGTTAATTGTTCTTTCAATGTTTGGTAGAATTCACATATAAATCCATTTGGTCATGGGGATTTTTATTAGTGAGTTCATTAATAGTTTGTTCTATTTCTTTTTCTAAAATGGGACTATTTAAGTAATTTATTTCCTCTTCTGTTAATCTGGGAAATCTATATTTTTTGTAAGTATTCCTCCATTTCACTTAGGTTATCAAAGTTATTGGTATAAAGTTGTGCAAAGTAACTTTTAATTATTGTTCTAATTTCTTATTCATTGGTGGAAAGTTCTCCCTTTTCATTTTTGAGATTAACTATTTGAATTTCCTCTTTCCTTTTTCTAATCAAATTATCTAAGGTTTATCTATTTTATTGGCTTTTTAAATAAAACTTTGAGTTTTATTTATTATTTACTTATTAATTCAATAGTTTTTTTTTTACTTTCAATTTTATTAATCTCTCCTTTGATTTTTAGAATTTCAAGTTTGGTATTTGATTGGAGTTTTTTAATTTGTTCTTTTCATGCATTTTCTCTTTCTCTATTTTATGCAAATAGTACTCTGGAGATATAAAATTTCTCCTTATTATGCTTTGGCTGCATCCCACAAATTTTGTTATGTTTTCTCATTATTGTAGTTCTCTAGGATGAAAACTGTTATCCTGTTTCACCCATCTGTTCTTTAGGATGAGATTATTTAGTTTCCAATTACTTTTTGGTCTATTTTCACCTGGCCTTATATTGCATGTGATTTTTATTACATCATTATCTAAAAAAATGCATTTACTATTTTTGCCTTTCTGCATTTGATTTTGAGATTTTTATGGCCTAATGGTCACATTTTTCTATAAGTTCCATGAACCACTGAGAAAAAAGTCAACTTCTTTCTGTCTTCATTTAATCATATCCAAAGATCCATCTTATCTAACTTTACTAACATTATGTTTACCTCTTTAATTTCTTTCTTATTTATTTTGTGGTTCAATTTATCTAGTTCTGAGAAAGCAAAGTTGAGATCCTGCACTAGTATAGTTTGGGCTGTCTATTTCTTCTTGTATCTCTCTTATGTTCTCCTGTAGGAATTTCCATGATATACCATTTGTTTCATTATCTATCCTACCTTTTAGTAAGATATAGTTTCCTTCCTTAGCTCTCTCTTAATTAGCTCTATCTTTGCTTTTACTTCATCTGAGATCAGGATTGCTAATCCTGCTTTTTTTCTTTACCTGAATCAAATTAGATTCTGCTCGAGCTCTTTACCTCCACTCTGTACATATCACTATGCTTTAAATGTGTTTCTTGTAAACAAAACATTGTACAATTCTGGATTTTAATACAGTCTGGTATTCACTTCCATTTTGTGGAAGAGTTCATCCCATTCACATTCACAGTTAAAATAACTAATTCTGTATGTCATGCCATCTTATTTACCCTAGATTATGCTTTTCTCTCTCCTATCCCTCTTTCTTCCTGCCCCAGTATTTTACTTTTGATGACCACCTCCCTCACACAGTTCCCCCTTTGTAGCCCCTCCCCTTTTTTATACTTTTCCCCTAATTCTTCTGTTTTCCTTCCTATTGGTCTGTTCACCAAATGCCTCTTTAGACACACTACATTTGAGGTATTTAGACATCACTATCTTTGACCAGAGTTATACTGTCTCCACTGCTGTGTATGCTGTGGCCTGGACCCTTCATGAAATATTCCTGGTGAGGTCAGAAATGGAACCCAACATAGATGGAGAAAACAGAATTGTTCCCCCACCTCCTCCCTTCCGGAAAGTAAGGCTCCTCACTTTATAATAGTGATACCCAAATCTCTGATTCTTGACTTGCAATATTTAGAACCAAGATAAGGGATTAGTAACTCAGTTGACCTCTTTTTTCAGTGAGTTAGCTCTGAACAGCAGACTCAGACTATTTTACCTCATTTCTAGTAATTTCAGAAGTAGTATCATCAATTCTGATGGATGTGGCTCTTTTCAACAATGAGGTGATACAGTTCAATTCCAATAGACCTGTGATGGAAAGAGTCATTTGCATTCAGAGACAGAACTGTGTGGACTGAATATGGATCACAACATAATATTTTCCTCTTTTTTGCTGTTGCTTGCTTGCTTTTGTTTTTCTCATTTTTTCCCTTTTTGATCTGATTTTTCTTGTGCAACATGATGAGTGGAAATATGTATAGAATTGCACACATTTAACATATATTTGATTACTTGCTGCCTAGGGGAGAGGGACAGGGGGAAGGGAGGGAGAAAAGTCTGTAACACAAAGTTTTGCAAGGATGAATGTTGAAAGCTATTTTTGCATATATTTTTAAAATAAAAAAGCTATTATTTAAAAAAAAGAGAATTAGGATCAGTTTTAGATCTCTGTGACAGGAAACATGACTGAGAATCCAGATCAATTGATTCCTGAGGATCTTTGATGAAGATGTAAGGGAAGGGAAGAAGCATAAACACTACAGGTGCCATTCCTCTACCAAGGCCTGAGGAAATCAGAACCAGGCATCTCTATTACCCTGTCAGCCTTAGTTATTCCATGGCATCCTAGTATAAAGGAGAGAACCCTTGTTGTAGTCAGAAAAGCTGGATTCAAATCCTGCCTCTGAAACTTATTCCTCAAGTGCCATTGAAGAAGTAAATTTATTTTTCTAGGAAAGCTGAATGAAATAGCCTCTGAAGTCCTATCTAGCTTTACAGCTAACTTTTTTCTTTTTCTTTTGCAAGGCAATCAGAGTTAAGTGACTTGCTCAGGGTCACACAGTTAGTAAGTGTCAACTGTCTGAGGCTGATTTAAACTCAGGTTTTCCAGATTTCAGGCCAGTGCTCTAGCCACTACACCACTTGGTTGATCCTTTCAATGTAAAGTTGAAGGTAAAAACTTAAATCTCAAAAGAAAGATTTATATATTGACTTTTCTAAAATATAAGCTCCTTCAAAACAAAGATTTCTCTTGTTTTGTGTTTAGTCTCCAGCACTAGCATGATTTCTAAGCTACTTGGGAGGCACTTAATAGGTGCTTCTTGAATGAAAAGCATCATAACTGTCCTATAGATTCTTGCTTCTTCTATCTCACAGTCATCATTTACTGAGCTGCCAATCAATATGCTAATAGGCATTTAGAATGGTTCTATCAAAGAAAAGTATTATGATATACAATAGATATATGAACACAAAGATTAAAAAGGTTTTAGTCTCAAAAACTTAACAATAGAAGAGGTAACATAAATATAAATGTATATTATGCATATTATTATGCAGACATATATAATTATATATTTATAGTAATATATTTACAAAATAAAGGCTTCATATATAGATGCACAATATTTTAACTATATGTACAAATTATGTATATACACAAAATAAATAATACAAAAATATAAATACCAATAAATACAAGAAAATTAGGGAAAGAAGGCAATTTTCAGCAAAAGAATCTTCCTAAAAAACAACATATTTTGTCAATATGCTTAAAGAATTGCTTATGTTTAACTTATAATGTATTGCTTGCTATTTTGGGAGTAAAAGAGTTCAATGATAGAGGGAGAAAAATTTGGAATACAAGGTTTTGCAAAAGTAAAAGTTGAAAACTCTCTTTCCTTCTATTTGGAAAAAATAAAAATGCTAATTAAAAAAACATCTTAACATGTCCCTCCCCTAACCCAATATGATAATATACCCATGGTCAGGAACCAACAATGGATGCTTATATCTTCTAAGAGAAAATATCCTCAGCTTGGAATTAGAACTCCTATACTATGTGATTCCAGATTTCCAAACTAATTTCACACTCTGTCTCTTTAACATGTTATGTTTCAACAAAACTGCCCAAATAGATATACTCTGAATTAAGATCATATCATCCAACTCCATAATTTTATACACAGGCACTTAAGCCTAAGACACATTGCTACCTCACTTCTGACTCATAGCATCTTTAGTTTGCCTGTAGGTTCAGATTCTGTGCTCTCACTTTAAAATCTTTTCTCAATTAACTTTTTATATCAGATAATATTGATAAAAATCATATGTAAAAATCCATTGCATATAAAAAATGCTATATAAACACTTATTCTTTCCCTTCAAATTTGGTAGTATTTTCTTCATGGAATCATACTGCTTTTATTTTTCTGATTCAATGATGATTACATTCCAGAGGAATGTAAGCTCCTTGAGGGCAAAGAGTTATTATTTTCATTTTATATCCAATATCAATAATATCTATATTATTTCATTTTATATCTATGTTTTATATATTTATTTTATATTATTCAAGCTCAATGCCTTGAAGAGAGTGGGAACTTAATAAATGGTTATAAGGACTTGAGGATTGTACTGGAAGAAGTCTAATTAAATAATTAGAGTTAACCATATAATTCTGTAACACCCTACCTATTCTACACAATACTATATGTTCTCTTTTTGTACCTTCCTTCTCAAACCCACTCTCATCAAACAGAGAAAAGGCCTTTCTGGTTTTTTTCAGCAGATTGAAAAATTCCTGCTTCCAGCTTTAGATTTGGCTCAATCTTCTAGCCTGGAGGGAACAGTTGAGTTCCTTGTTCTGTTATCCAATTTATTAGCAATCCATCCCAGTTCTGTGACAATTGAAAAATCTTGGGAGTATACAATCCCTCCTCTTTCCAAGACATTGAAGCAAACATAAACAGCACAGAAATTAAGAAACATCTCTGAGAATCTCGTGGTGATCTTTCAACTTTTCTTCACTTTCAGCTCCATTACTTTCTGAAGAATATCCAGTTTAACACTAGTGCTGGGAAACTGGTGGTCTTGGATAAGAAGAGGAAGTCTATGGCAAACTATGATATTCTCAACTATGTGACCTTTACCAATGATACTGAAGTCTTGATAAAAGTAGGAGAGTTTACTCCTCAAGCTCCACGTGGCCAAGATTTCACCATCCAAGAGAAGGCCATTACGTGGCCTAGATGGAATAAAAAAGTAAAGAATGATTAAAATGTTGGCTTTATGAAATCTGTAAACATAAGAAAAAAGTCCATTGGAATAATCACTAGCATATTTTCAAACTTGGGGCAAATTTCATAAAATCTGCTTGAAAGAAATAGCTTGCAAATCAGTTTTTTTGGGATGAATTTATTTAAGCTATGGTACAGAAAAAGGCCCCAAGATACATGCCCCTTTGGGTGAAGAGTCCATGAAATAGTAAATGCATAGTTGGGGCAGCAGGAAAGCGATATGGTCCATGTCATCCAAGGGAGAAGGAATCACAAACATTCTGGGATTTCCTTTAGATTAATTGATTAGTCAATCATATTGGATTAGATTAATGATTCTTGGTCATTTGCTGCCAAAGTCAAGTATGGTTTTTAAGCTACAATAATGACCTGATTGACGTCTGTCCTCTAAAGTCTTTGGAACTCTAGAACAAAATTCTAGCTCTAGATCCCATTATTGGGGAAAATGTTTTCTTATTTCTATGTTATATCATGTCACATATTTATAAAGATACCAACTCCTTTTGTTAGATAGATTCCTTACTTTGGATAGGCAATGACACAATTAAAAGAAAATACACGGTCATCAAAGGAAATTTGAGAAATCTAAAATTTTAATATTATGAAATAGGGCAAAATACCTGATCAACTTAGCATTAAAAGCTTAGTTTTATGGCGATATGAATAAACAAGTAAATGAATGTAAAATTTGCTAAAATTAGAAAAAGTCTACTATCAGAGAGATTAATTTTTTTCTTATAAAATTCAATTCCTTTCTCTTTCATTAATTTATTCTTGTAAGCATTGAAAAAGAATTTGCTAAAGACAATGTTTGGGGACATAAAAAGATAACATCAATATCTTTCTCATATGACTCCTTGTTCTTGGCTTTATACAAAACGTTATGAACTCAAGTATAATTGCTCTGAATGTATAGCCAGGAAAGTTTCAAATTTAGGCTTCAGTAGGGGCCTCTCCCAACTTTACTTTGCATCACTGGTCTCTTTGGGGTTGAAGCAAAATTTTGGTTCTTGGAATCATTTGTGTGACCAAAAAGTATTTGTACTTTCTGTTAATAAAAAGGTAGAGGAACTTGGAGAAGGAGCTAATATTTTTTTCAGGATTTCTCTCACTCTAGGCTTTTTCCTCCAAAATGTGTGTAGAGTTGATCATGCTTCTGACTTCTCCCTTATCTACTATAGCACAACTTTGATTTTTCTCATGAGAGGCATGCTGAAATACCCAGCTTGCTACAGCTTCTCCACTACTGGACACTCAAAATCTTTATTCCTAAAAAATCTACTGCCTTTTAATTCCTATATTCCTAAAAATCCCTAAAAACAAGGGATTTAAATGAATCAAGGAAATGAATAAGTACTCTTTATGCTCAGTTTTGAATGAATTTCATAATATTCTTACTTAAGAAGGGTGATCACTTTTAAGTGGGAGGAATAGACAATGAAGCATAACATTACACTGTGCATCCATACAACATATATGGAAGGAATTTCATTATTTGCTGTTCTGAAGAAATCCACTGGAGTGTATTTCACAAAGTCTCCAGTTTTAAAACTCAAATAAATTCTTTAGTAACTTTGGGAATGGGTCCATCATCCTTTTTTAATACTTCTCAAATACATTGTACTAAAAAGTCTTAGGTAAAGTCTCTGTAGGTAATGTAATATGATCATTAGCATTTTTCCCTTTCCAGAAGATTTCTAAATCTTGGAATGAACAAACTATAACTTCAAGACTGTGGTTCTTGTCCAATCACTAAGTCTTACAAAGCATTTGTGACCCCATGGGGTGTAGAACCTAAGCCCTACTATCCTCCCCTACCTCTCAAGTTGGACCAATTCTAGAAGTTTTTCCATTTATCCATCTTATCTTCTGCAATCACTTTCTCCTTTGGCTTAATATTTCATGATAGATGTCAGAAATTATTCTAATAAGTCTCTTACTATGTGGCTTCACCTTCATTGTTTGTACTTCCAAGTAAATAACTCAATTAATTTTTATAAATATTGACCAATTTGATCTTTTTGCTGTCCCAAGGAAGTTCAAAACTCTTCTCTAGCATAGTGATTCAAAAAAGATTTTTCCATACTGCTATTTTCTTTATAGTTCCATTCTCACAGTCATCCATTGTTCCTGGGGGAAAATACAATTGTAAGTATACGGATTTATGCTAAAAAGGTAATCTCTGCTTTTTATATGCTATCTAGATTTTCCTTTCCAAGCAGGGAACCTTTTTTAATGTCATCATAGTGGTCATCATCTGTGGCAATCATTGAACTAAATTAGCACATAAAATGTGTTACTGCCTCCATTTTTGTCCCCATATTTGAAAGGAAATGATGAAACTAGTGATAAAGAACTTGGATTTTTAGTTAGTTGTTTGATTGATTTTGTTGAGCTTCAAAGCAATTTTCTCACTACAATCAAGAAGCTTCTTAATTCTGCTTCCCTTTCTGTCATCAGAAAGGCATTGTCTGCATATTTGAGATCTTTGAAATTTCTCCTGAAAAACTTGATTCCAGCTGTTGTTTCATCCAGTAAGGCACTTTTCATGACTTTCTACATATAATTAAATAAATAAGGAGAAAGTATATCACCTGATCATAATCTTTTCCAATCTGAAAGTAATTAGTTGTTGCATATTTATTTGTATCTTTTCCCTCTTGGTGCACATTCATGTTTCTTGGGCTGCAGTAGGATGATCTTGTACTCCCATCTCATTGAGGACTTCCCACATAAGTTATGAGTAACACAGTCAGTATAAATGAAGCAGACATGCTATGGTTGATTTTTCTGGAACCTTCCATTATCCATAGTCCATGAATCTTGGCAATTTGATCTCTAATTCCTCGATTTCTTTTGAAAACCAGTCCTCTCTTCTGGTAATTCTGCACTTGCTGTTGCAAACTTTACTTGAAAGATGTTAAATATAACCTTGCCAACATGTGACATGAATGCAGTTGCTCAGTGACTTGAATTGTTTTAGAATTGTCCATCTTGAGAACTGACATGTAAAGTGATCTCTTCAATCCTGTGTCCACTATTGTGTTTTTCAAATTGGCTGTCCTACTGTGTCCAGCTTTTTAAGAGCCGCATCTTTCAGAATTTTAAATAACTTGGCTGGAATTGTATTACTTTCCCTAGCCTTATGCTTACTAGGGCAACTATGATTTCATTCTCCAGAATACCTGGCTCTTGAGAGTAGCCACATCATCATGGTTATTGATGATGTTAATACCTTACTTATTTAGTTCCATTGTGTGTTTTGCTTCTATTAAATATGTAACATTTTGTCCATATTGGCATGAAACTTTCCCTTGATAGCTCTAATTTTATTAATGAAATCTTTTATCCTGTCCATTCTATTGTTTTCTTCTCTTTGCATTGCTTCTTTATAAAAACCTCACCCAGGTTGTTTTGACTCTAATAGCATCCTGTCTTCTATAGTTGAGAAGAAATCCAACTCCTTGGGTTTTTAGTTATGTGGGTCCCTTTTGCAAGGAAATTGATTCAAATTTCGTCAGAATGACTGTCTCAAAAGCCTTTGGATACTTCCCCGTGCAGCCTCCTCAGTCCAGATGCAATCAAGCTTGTGGTCCTGGATTCCAGAAGAAAGCCCGGGAGGGAAGGTCTGTCTGCTGTTTTAACTGTGACCCCTGCCCAGAGAGGCACATTTCCAACCAGACAGGTAAGCTGTGAGGATACTTGCTCTCCTTCAATGAACATGAACCTAGGGTAAGCAACTGGAGCTGAATGGGTCTCCCACTTGAGGGAAGGCACAGGACACTTATTACCCATCAAATATGGTATCCAGAGATGAAGGAAAGTCTAGAAGAAAGGTCAAGAAAATCAAGAATATTGACTGTCCAAAGTAATCAATATTAGAGAGATATAGGGATCTACAAAGTAGGAATTTTGGCCAAATTTCTCTGTACTTTGCTCAGGGAGAGATTGCTGAAAAGACCATTTATGTACACAGATGTCTTATACCTATATAGGAATAAAGAGTTTCAAATGAGTCTTTTCCATCAAGACAGCAGTGATGAAATACAAATACGTCCATACTAATTTAAGAGAAGAAAAAGTTGAAGTAACAATTATAGATGAGTGCTGGGACTCCAGTGAGGACACTGAGTTGCAATTCAGTGCATTTTTCAATTCATCTGAGCTGTTTCTCCTGGATTTTTAGCTCATATGGTGCACAATGGTTGCCAAGAAGGCATCAATTTACATATCCCAAAACTTTATGTTACTCAAAAAATTACCTGTCTTTCTACCAATGATCTGTTTTAAGCCCAGACCTAAACTTACTCAACACAAAACTATGATTTTGGGGAAGATGCAAGTAAAACTTTAAGATGTCGAACCTGAATATGTAGGCAGAAATTTGGGTTATTACTTCTGACATAGGGGAAAGGATAATAATGGATAAAATTTAAATTGCCAGACCTAGAGCAATGCTGACAAGAACAAGATCTCTGTGAAGGAAGATCTTGCAGTAGTCCTTGATCTATAGCGTATTCTTGCTTTGGGGTTTGTCCTCTAGCACCAAACAGGGCAAATTTGGTCCCTCTTCCAGGTACAGTAGATTTCTTTACAACACACCAGCTGTCTTCTCCAGGTTAAACATGTTCAGATTCCTTGATTCCTATCCTTACAGCATTCATAAGTGATGCTTAAAAAAACTCCAGGGTCATCTAAGGAAATCCCCAAAGACTTTGTCAACAAATAGATGTATATAAATAGGTCATCAATATGCTAACCATCAACAGGAAAGACACACAACCAAGGTCTTTAACTGGTGTAGGGGGGCATCTCTCCATGCAGAATTCTAGAAAAACTAATGCCTTCAGAACAACAAAAGAAACCTAAAGAGAGAGAGAGAGAGAGCACTACAAGCTCTCTAACAGAGAACCTTTAAAAAGATTATTGTACAGGTTCCAGGAAATGAATTCAGCAATAAATTGGTTACCTTACTTTGTCACATGGACCTGTAATATTTATAATTCTTTTTGTTTTTCATGATATTAAGAATAATACATCATGTTTAAAATATTTTTATACTATATATAAAGCTATCATGTATGTAGTGGCTACCTAGTAGATGAAGTAGAGGGTGAAGCAGTAGGGAAGGCATCTTCCTGAGTTCAAATTTGGCTTCAAAACCTACTAGCTTTGTGACTAAGGGCAAGTCACAGAACCTTGTTTACCTCAGCTTCCTCATGAGGAAAAAAATTAGGCTGGAAGAAGAAATATCAAATATCAAATAACAACATTATCTTTGCCAAGAAAACCTCAAAGGTGGTCACAAAGAGTCAGTCATAACTCACAATTAGTCAAATTTATTTACTACTTTAAGATTCACCAAACTCTTTCCATTTATGTGAAGTAGGTACAATTATTATTCCCATTTTAAGACTATGATATCAAAGCATAAAATTTACTAACTCAGCATCATAAAGCCTCAAACCTATCTGAAGCAGAATTCAAACTCAGGTCTTCAAGTGTTGTGTTCTATCCACTGATACCAGATTCTGATCCCCATGGAACCAAATGGAGGCATTTGTATTATTTCCACAAATATTATTGGCCCACTGAAAGGGAAGTTTTGCTGTGGCTGAAATATTGACATCTTGTTTGTTCTCTTCAGATGCAGATCAATGTGTGAAATGCCCTGAAGATCAATATCCCAATTATGAGAGGAATCAGTGTCTCCCCAAAATGGTGACCTTCCTAGACTATGAAGAGCCCTTGGGGATGGCCTTGGCTTCTATAGCTGCTTGCTTGTCTCTCCTCACAGTTCTGGTTCTCTGGGTCTTTGTGAGGCACAAAAACACCCCCATAGTCAGAGCCAATAACCGGGATCTCAGCTACATCCTCCTCATCTCCCTTTTCTTCTGCTTCCTCTGTACGTTGCTCTTCATTGGCCGCCCAACTGCAGCCCATTGCCTCCTCCGACAAACAACCTTTGGAGTCATGTTCACTGTGGCCGTCTCCACTATTTTGGCCAAAACCATCATTGTGGTTCTGGCCTTCAGAGCCACCAGACCAGGCAGCAGGAGCAGGAAATGGATGGGATCCAGAGCCCCCATTTCTGTTGTTCTCTTTTGCACCTTGATTCAAGGCATGCTCTGTGGAGTCTGGCTGCTGCTCTCTCCCCCATTCCCAGAGGCAGACATGCACTCTGACCGTGAGCATATTATCTTGGGGTGCAATGAGGGTTCCCTCATTGCCTTCTATTTTGTCCTGAGCTACATGGGAGTCTTGGCCCTGGCGAGCTTCACTGTGGCCTTTTTTGTCAGAAATCTCCCTGACACTTTCAACGAAGCCAAGTTCATCACCTTCAGCATGCTGGTGTTCTGCAGTGTCTGGATTACCTTCCTCCCTACCTACCAGAGCACCAAGGGGAAGATGATGGCGGCCGTGGAGATCTTCTCCATCTTAAGCTCCAGTACTGGCTTGCTAACCTGCATCTTTATCCCCAAATGCTATGTGATCCTTCTGCAGCCCCACAGGAACACCAAGAAAACCTTAAAGAATAATGTCACGTCTTGAGTGCAGAATTATTCTGAAACGTTCTGCAGGATTGATAACATGAAATAGAATCCTGGTTGGATTTGCTGGCCTAGTCAATGTGTCAATTGATAATGAGATATATGAAAAGTGGTTGAAAGGATGGATCTGTCCTAAGAATTTTATTCAACTAGAATCCTATGTCTTGGTTGTAAGTCATGTTACCTGTACCTTACATATGATCTCTTTACATGAGAAGATTTGTAATGTAGACAAGGCTTATCATTGTGCTCAATGAGGACATGATTTTCTCTAAAAGGGGGTGATCACTAGATATTGGAATATTTTTCCTGTCACTAAGGCTTCTAAAAATGCTGATTGTGAGAAAGGCTTTACCCAGAACTTATACTTACATATACAATAGGGGAAATTATATTGGAAATAAAACAGGGATCTATGAGTAACACTTCTTGCTGCAGCTAACCCTACCAATAAAAGAGACCTCAATAGATCTCCACAATTTCATGCTATTCTCAAAGGCTTCTAAATGTAATGAATTATTCTCTGAAATCCTATTGCTTGTCATTTCCCTCAAAAATATTGCACTCCTATACCATTTCTGTATTTCCACATTATAGCTTCTTCAGGCATTCCCCCATTTGATTGGTAACTCCTTCCTTCTGTTTCTTTGCTAACACAAAATGTCTAATTTTAATATTTTGGTAACTAATTCTGTTTTAAGCATCTCGCTGAGAGAGTTCCTGGACCTACAAATCCTGAGTTCAAAGTGAGTGTCTAACACTAACTAGCCAAGTGAACCTGGGCAAATCACTTATCTTATTTCTGTTCTACCAACCAGAGCTGATGTAAGACTCAAACAAGATAATATTTGTAAAACTCTTTGGAAGATTCACATTACTGTGGAAATGTCAATTATGATTTTTATTATTATTCCTTGGGTCATAAATTTCCTGGTAATGTCAATAGTCTAACATAATGAACAGTTTAGTAATTTTTTATTCAAATTGAAAATAAGAACAGTGAAGCCATTAGTTTTAATGGGTAGGCACTGAGTTCAGAAGTAGGAAGACTACCTCAGGTACTCCCTAGCTCTGAGGCCCTGAATAAGGAACAGCTTCTCTTGCCTCAGTTGTAGCATCTTTGTATTGGGGAGGTTCTTTTCTCAGTGCTCTTATGGCCCCATCCAAAGTTTATTCTGTGTTCCCATCAAAAAAGTGTTGATATGTCTCTTTCTAGAGCCTCTTGTAACATTCCAAGAAGAAGGCCTAGCAAAACCAAATCAGGAACTGTGCTAGTGAAGTATGTTGTACACTTAAATATAAAGATATAAATCTGAACAGATCAGGGGTTGTGTAACAGACAGAAGAAAAAGATCTCACTGATCTTGTGTTCAACCAATTCAAAGGTCTTATCTATGGGGCAAGGACAGAATAATAACTACAAAATGCTAGAAACTGAAAAGCAGTCTGGTAGAAACCATGTTCAGTCACACATTTGCCATCACACGCTCCTATTTTTCCTTTGGTAAAAGGATCACCTCAACCAAGATGGGAAATCTTGGAGAAGAGTGTTTTAAAGGAATGGTTCGTGCAAAGTTCATCTCCAAACAAGGGATAGAGAGAATCACAGAAAATAAAAAGGGCAATTTTCATCACGTGAAAAAACCTTAATGAATATAAAATTAAAAGGGAAGCAACTGATTTCTAACAAGTTTACTGAAAAAAGGTTTTGTATCTAAGATGGATATAGATTATAATCGGATAGATGAAGAAGAAATACAATAGATGTATAGCCAAAAGATACAAACAGGCAATTTAAAAAAAATGAAATGATTAAAAACCCCATTTAAAAATTTAATATAATCTAATATAAAATATAATTAGATTCTTAGGTTGGGAAAAGGGATAAGAAAAAAGAATCATAAATATTAGAAAGAATTTATCTTGTTTGACAGTATATTTCTTATATTTTTTTTCTATTCAAATGTAGAAGAGCAGAATACGGGAATAAAAAATACAAGTTAATATAAAAATCAAGGTTAACTTAAAAAAAAACAAGTTCAAGTAAAATATTTCAAATCACTAATAATTAAATGAAGCAAAAAATGGAAACTGAGAAAATGCCCATCAATTGGGAAATGGCTGAATAAATTGTACTGTGTGATTATAATGGGATATTATTGTTCTGTGAGAAATGATAAGCAGGACGCTCGCAGATGGAAAAATTTCAAGGAAACTCAAGTAAAGTGATATGTACTGTGTACAAAGTAATAGAAACTAGGGGGATGGAGTGCTATGAATGACTTTGTTATTCTTAGTAATATAATGATCCAAAACTACTCTGAAGGACTTCTGAAAAATCCTGTTCATACCTGACAAAGAATTGATTGTGGCCAAATACAGATTCAAATATTCTCTCTGTGTGTCTGTATCTCTCTCTCTCTCTCTCTCTCTCTCTCTCTCTCTCTCTCTCTCTCTCTCTCTCTCTCTCTCTCTTTGTCTTTTTCTCTTTCTTCTCTCTCTCTCTCCCTCTTATAGTCTCTTTTTTATCTTCTCTCTCTCCCTTCTCTGTCTCTTACTTTTTTCCTTGAAAAGTTTTTTTGGAGGAGAGATCTATATTTTCATTTACAACATAACTTATGGAAATGTTTTATATGACTTCACATGTGCTTTTTTTAAATAACTTTTTATTGATAGAACTCATGCCAGGGTAATTTTTTACAACATTATCCCTTGCATTCACTTCTGTTCCGATTTTTCCCCTCCCTCCCTCCACCCCCTCCCCCAGATGGCAAGCAGTCCTTTACATCACATGTGCTTTTTTAATGGAGGTTGATAGTGGGGACAAGGGAGAGAATCTGGAAATCAAAGTTTTAAAAATCAAATGTAAAAATTGTTTTAAATATAACTGGGGGAAAAGAAAAATATTTAAAAATTAAAGTTAAAATGTTAAAGTTAAAATATTTTAAATTTATGCCATTTGTTTGAAATCTAACAACTATAATGAACCAATATGGTGGACACTGAATATAATCAAGGGACTAATTGGTAACAATAACAATATTATAGGTGGCTCAGTGGTTAGAATTCTGGATCTGTTATCTAGCCCAGATATCTTTGTAAACTCAAATTGGGCCTCAAACATTTACTAGCTGTGTGGGTTTCAATCAGTCTCTTCACCCTGTTTGCCCCTGTTTCCTCTGTAAAATGAACTGCAGAGGAAAATGGTAAACCATGCTTATATCTTTGCCAAGACAGTCCCAAATGGGAACATGAAGAATTAGACAAGCCCAAAAGAACTCAACAAATACAAAAAGGCAATCCACTTTGAAAAGCATTACAATGCTGATTATTACAATGATCACCCACTGATCATTAGAGGACTTTCAAAGGTCTGAGCTGTCTTCCTGAGTGAAAGCTAATAGATATATGATGTAGAATAAAAAAGCATATTTTGGTGCTGCCCAGGAAATAGGTAGATCAATGAAACAGAGTAGACATACAATGTACAGCAACAAATACATATAATTACCTTCTACTTGACATGTGTAAAGACTTTAGATTTTGGACCCAAAAAACATTATTTGGTTAAAAAATTGCTGGGAAAATTAGAAAGCAATATGGCAGAAACTGGACATAGACCAAGGTTTTTGCAAAGTTTTATAAGGAATTATAAAGTGTTAAATGTATTTTACGCAGATCAAAATGAATACTTGACCTAGACATAAAGAGAGATTTTTACAAGAACATTGGAAAGCAGAACATATTGCTTATGAAATTGTGAATAGGGGAAAAATTATAAAAAGATAAGTGCAAGATTATTCATAAAATGGATAATTTTGAATACATTACATTCAATTTAAGTTTATATTTGAATAAAATAAATGTACCCTAATCAAAAGGAAAGCAGAAAATATTAGGAAAATTTTATAGACAGTTTCTCAAATAAAAAATGTAAAGATGTTTGTCATATCTATGAGTATGAGTCATTCCCTAATTGATAAACTATCACAGGATATGAACAGGGAATTTTGGCAATGAAGAAATCAAAACAATTTTACAATAAAAATGGCTCTGAATCATTACAGATTAGAGAAACACAAATTCAAATAACCATAAGATATCATTTTACACCAATCAGATTGGCTAAAATGATGGAAGGGGAAAGTGACAGAAGTTGGAGTGGATATGGGAAAAATAGGCCACTGCTTCATTGTTGGTAGAATTGTGAGCTGATGCAATCATTTTGGGGAGCAATCTGGAATTATACACAAATAGTTATTAAACTACCGGTACCCAGCAATACTACTACTGTGTCTGTTTCCAAAGAAGATTGGGGAAAAGGGGAAAAGATTATATGTTCTAAAATAAGCATATCTGAACAGTGGCAGAGAACTGGAAATTTCAGGGATACCTATAATGGGGTAATTCTAGAACAAACTGTGGTATATGATGAGGGCCTGCCATGGTAGGTGGTCCTATGCTAGTTTCTCTCATGTCATTCAATCAATTCCGGAAAGGCCAGCTACAAAGTGTTGTATACAAAATGTTGGGGGTTAAAGCCCCTAAACTGGGGTGCCAAAATATACGATGCTTTCTACAGCCCACAAGCTGGGGTGCCAAAATATACTGTCCAGATGAGCTCACTGGAGGATCTCGGGATCAGTCTTGATCTTAACGGAGGAGTGATGAAGTGAGACTCACGTAGATGGTCAAAACATGGAGTCCATTTATTCCAAATTCTCTCACCCTTATATATCCTAATACCCTTATGTAACAAAAGCAACACTGCACATGCACTAACTATATACTACACATGCAGGAGCACATAAACAACTTGCTATTATATGTAGGTGACTCTTTGCCACTTGGTATCACTCTGCTTCAATCACAACAGGATTGTCACTGCCCCCAACTTCTCAGGAAGGCCGAGAGCACTTAGGGGAGATGGGGAGCCGAACCAGACACTGTCAGCAGGTTCCCTCTGGGCTGAAGGAACTCATCCAGAATTCCCCCACTATCTGTAGCCCTCTACAACAAAGGTGCAAAGAATGGAATCAGAGTAATAAGAAGTTGTATATGAAGCTGTTTTTGCTCACTGTCCCTCTCTTCCCCCCCCCAAAAAAGACAAATCTTCAGTCACTTTTAGAAGAGATGAAAGAAAAATCCCTGATGTGGAAATCAAATAAAAAGTCACAGAGGACCAGTTTTCCAGATAAACACAGGGAGACAGACATCAAAGCCTGTAAAAACTATGTCTGGCCAGCTGTTCTTCATATAAAACCAAGATATACTGTATACCTGGGCAAGAAGAGATCCCCCTCCATACTGACACTGATAATCCCAGGAACATTCGTCACCATCTGCCAGCAGTTCAATAGACTAAAAGTTTAGTCTCTGGTCAGGAAGACCTGATTTCAAAATGTGCCTAAAACATTTACTAGTTGTATGATCCTGAACAAATCACTTAACCTCTGTTTTTCTTAATCCACATGAGAAGGAAATAGAAAACCACTCCATTCCTGCTTCCCATGATCATTTTTGGCTTGCTAAGGTACACAGGATCACAGAGTTGGACACAACTAAATAATTGAAATCCTAACACCAAGGCTAGGGTTCCAAGCCACAAATCCCAGAGGACTGAAAAAGCAGCCCAGAATCATGAGTGACATTGTGAGATACAGGACAATGCAGGTTGTGATCTGAGACGAGTTCTTAGAAAAACAATCATTAGTGCTCAATGATTGCATGAGCATAGTCATGTCTCATTCATAGCTTTTACCTTAATCTGAAGCCTGCAGAAAAATAATTAAGACAGGACTACTGGACCAAAGGGGATTCTATTGTTCTTTCATTTGAAACCAGCAGTGCTTTTTGTCAATTCTCTGAGAACCTCCACAGCTGTGGATGATAGCATCTGAAGAAGTTGCAGGGCAGCCTTTGCTGACACAGGTGTTGTCAACTGGGAATGAGATAAATTAGAGGTAGAAGGAAGAGGAGGGAGATCACACAACACAGCATCCTTTCAGAGAGGTCAGAGAACAGCAACTGCCTCTCATTCTCTTTGTATCATCCTCTCACAAGAGGAAATCCATTTTGGGTTGGATTTCCAGCAGCCACTGTCAGGTGCTACTATGTACCCCAACAGCTCTCCCGTGTATTCCAACAGCTTTCCAAGTGACTCACAGGGGCTAGCAATAACAGCATTTTGCTATTCCTAAAACACAAATCCAGATTAGAAACTAGCAGAGCTCAGAATGGGGAGAGAAGGGGGCAACAATCTGACTTTTTCTATGCTCAGACCACTTGAGGTACCTAGAATAATACAACACTAAATAGTCACCAAGAAAGGAGCAGCAATACCAGTACAGACCATCCAGCCAGAAGTGCAGAGAATATAGCTATATCTAGTCCAAAATAAAGAAGTAAAGTGGAAGAATGAATAAACAAAAAAAGAATCCCACAATGAAAAGAGCATAGTGATAGAGATGCTCATGACACAAACACAGCAGAAGAGTTTGACTTCAAAACAACTACAAAAAGACCTCAAAAAAAAAAAAAACAGCTCAGGCACAAATTTAACAAGAATTCCAAGAAAACAGAATTTTTGAAAAATTCAAAAATGTTTTCATCAAAAAAATATGATTAATGCTTTACTTTCCTAGGGGTAAAATGCCCCAAAGCCAGTGTTGAGAAACTGAACCATGAAACAGTTTCAGGTTCCCTCCAACTATCAAAATCTTTGACTAAAACTACTGAAAATATACTTTTATGTATATAAGTTTTACAATAAAACATTAATTCTGATAAAATGCACTTTCCTTAACATAATAACCATATAAACTTTATAAATAAACCTCATAAAATGGAGTACAAAAAATAAAATTGTTAACAGACAAAACATTTTTTTCACTAATGATTCCCTACCATTCTTTGAATTTTCATGCTCCCATCTCAATGAAGAAAAAATAACAATGACTTTATACCAAATTCATTTTTCATAATACATAAAATCTGTTTTGTCATAAATATAATGCACAGAATTCTTTTTAAATTTTTTTTACTTTTTTTATTATAGCTTTTTATTTACAAATATATGCATAGGTAATTTTTCAGCATTGATAGTTGCAAATCCTTTAGTTCCAACTTTTTCCCTCCTTCCCCCAATCTCTTCCCCCAGATGGCAGGTTGACCAATACATGTTAAATATGTTAAAGTATAAGTTAAATAAAATATATGCATACATGTCCAAAGAGTTATTTTGCTGTGTAAAAAGAGTCGGACTTTGAAATAGTGTACAATTAGCCTGTGAAGGAAATCAAAAATGCAGGCGGGCAAAAATAGAGGGATCAGGAATTCTATGTAGTGGTTCATAGTCATCTCCCAGAGTTCTTTCACTGGGTGTAGCTGGTTCAGTTCATTACTGCTTTATTGGAACTGATTTGGTTCATCTCATTGTTGAAATGGGCCACTTCCATCAGAATTGATCATCATATAGTATTGTTGTTGAAGTAAATAATGATCTCCTGGGTCCTGCTCATTTAACTCAGCATCAGTTCATGTAAGTCTTTCCAGGCCTTTCTGAAATCATCCTGCTGATCATTTCTTACCAAACAATAATATTCCATAATATTCATATTCCACAATTTATTCAGCCATTCTCCAATTGGTGGGCATCCACTCAATTTCCAGTTTCTGGCCACTACAAAGAAGGCTGCCATGAACATTCTTGCACATACAGGTCCCTTTCCCACCTTTAAAATCTCTTTGGGATATAAGCCCAGTAGTAACACTGCTGGGTCAAAGGGTATACACAGTTTGATAGCTTTTTGAGCATAGTTCCAAATTGCTCTCCAGAATGGCTGGATGTATTCACAATTCCACCAACAATAATACACAGAATTCTTGAAGTTAAAATATCTTTAGCCTTTAATGTATCTTCCATTGTATCAGTTGATGATGCAATATCCAGTTATATAATGCTATAGACCTTTCCATATTTGCTGTTCTTTAAAGGCCAAGGGAGAAATTGCTATGACTTAGATCACTTTCTTTTTTCTTTCCTTCTTTTTTCTTTCCTTCCTTCCTTTCTTTCTTTCTTTCTTTCTTTTTTATAAATCAGAACTTGGTTTATTGTTTTGTTGATTATCTGGACTTTGAAAATGTGATAGAGAAAGGGTTAATAATACATATTAAACTAAAAGTGCATTGTATGTATATGATGAGGGGAGTGGGAATATCATTTGCTAAACATTTACTAGCAAACTGATAACTAAAGCCCATATCTGTTTATTCTTTCCAATTTAGTAACAACATTCAAAAATGAAAGTTAATCTAGTACTCTGTTATGACTGCTTCCTTTTTCAATTATTCATTTACCATTTAGGTTACTTCTTTCAAAAGACTCGAAGACAGTTAAAGTTTGGCATCACCTCTGACAATATGTCTTTGACCCAAGGTGCATATTACTGCAGATCATCTAGATTGCATCAGCTTGACATAACCCATTAGTAACAACTTCTTCTAGTTGAGCAGTCTGAGATCTTTAAGGGAAACAGAGTACAAGAACATGTGAGGAAAGTTAACATTTCACAAACTTGTCCTGCCTCTAATTTTCGTTCTTTCCTATATATAGGCATTTTCCAATCAAAAGTAAAACTGAAGGGGAGTAAAATCACACCAGTGAGTGGTAACTGTAAATGACAGAAATGGAAGAAATAATTGGAATAGGAACCAACAGCTTAAGGAGCATGAAATACAAAACTGCACCCAAATAAAAAAAAACTCCCTAAACATTACAATGTACTCAACCAAAGTCAATGACTCATTGAGAGAATGTAAAATATTAAACCAAAAAAAAAATACTGAAAAGTACAAGAAAGTATATGGCATTTTACAAGAAAAACAACCAACCATTAAAAGAGATCAAATGGAAAAAAATAAGGATTGAATTTCCTAAAATCAATGACCAAAACCCCCCACAGCTGATACTGTGTTTTAAGAAATCTTAGAAATAAAGTTAAGATGGTGGAGAGAAGGCAGGAAATTATCTGAGCTTATTCCAGTTTTCCTCAGAAGCAATACTAAATCCAGGTTCTAGCCAGATTCTGGAGCGGCAGAACCCACAAAAATTTAGAGTGCAACAATTTTCCAGTTAAAAATATCTCAGAAGGACTTTAAAAAAAGATTGTCACACTTGGGTCAAAGCAGACATGGCCTAGCACAAGTTCAATGCAAGAGGCTCTTGGTCAAGGTAAAGATCAGCAGCAGAGGTCTCTTCATTCTGCCTCAATGGACCTGTCAGAATTCTAACCCAAGTAGAAAAGGCAAATCAGAAGTCCCTGATCTCCAGCAGAACAGGCAAGATTAGGCCAGGCCAAACCAGTGCAGTGGGAAAACTGGCAGCACCTCTGGTCTCTGAATGGAAAATCAGGTAAAGATCCATGTCCCCTGCAAATTAAAAAAAAAAAAAAAAAAGCTTGGAACAGCTTCCCCTGTGCCCTAAGAAAAGAAGTCAATTTTTAAAAAACAGCAAAAAGGCAAAAATCAATAAAAAGAAAATTTTCAAACATCAAAATAAACCAAACCCTAACCACATAAAGTTACTATACCTACAGGAAAGATCAGAACACAGACTCAAAAGAGAACAGCAATGGCAAAAGGCCCATATGTGAAACCTCAAAGGGAAATATAAATTTTTCTCAATTTAAAATGATTATCATGGAAGAGCTAAAAAAGTATTTTTAAAATCATGTAAGAGAGGGAAAAATTGAGAAGTTAATAAGAATAATGTAAAGGAATTATAAAAAAAAATGAACAGCTAGGAAAAAGAAGTAAAAACAATGATTGAAGAAAACAACTCCTTAAAAATAGATTTGGAAAAATGGAAAAAGATATGCTGAAGAAATTAATTTCTTATGACAAGAATTAATGAAATAGCAAAAAGAGTACAAACAAATGGCAAATACAACTAAAATTTTAAATTTTAACAAATGAAATTCTCCCATTAAGTACTTCCCACTGTTGATCTATCCAAAATAATGGAACAAGAGCTTATCAATTCACTTCTCTTAAGATGGAAGTTAAAGCCTGTGGGACTCAGGAATTTTCTTCAGAACATTCTCAAATAAATCACACTAAACTGAATTCCAATTTCATTGGAAATGAAATATAACTAAATGATATATCAGGGATAACATATAATTTACCACAAGATGGCAGCCAAACCAAGCTCTGCCAAAGCACCTCTTTAGCGTATTTCAAAAATAGTAATGAAAACTAAGATATCTACAATCATATTTAGTCTCTGAATTGATCAAATTGGAACTCTTTGTAGAATGCTACAACTAGCTGAAGGATCTGATTGAAAGACAATGTGGTGTACTGGCAGAAATGATGAATTTGTAATACAGACACCAAAATTTGTTTTCTATCCTGGGGTACAGGACATATTCAAGGAAGACTAGTACCTCTGGTATGAAGGCTTTTCCATCTTTTGTGGCCACCAGATATACTTAACTCTCACCTTTGGATCCAAGAAACTAGCATGCAGAGTGGCCACACCTTGATAAACCATTTCAGCATGTGGGCTAATCCAGGTTGAGAGTAAGCAAAGAGTCTCAAACCCTATGGTGATTTAGGGGGATGTCTACCCTAGACATGTAAAGATTTTTCCTGGCAGAATTGGTGAATGAGAACAATTTGTTCCAATGGCCATGAAGGCAGGTAAAGCAAGTGTTGTGGAGCACTTCAACTTGCTTAGACATCAAAGATACCAAGGTCATTCACTGTAATGTTCTTTTCCTTTCAAAAATATGATGGTTCTCTTTGGGTGCAGGTTTCTTGGGGAGGTTTTCTGGAGGCAGCCTTAGTTTCGGTTCCAAGTAATAATCACCTCAAATACAGCCAGGGTTTTAAGTACAGTCTTTTATTGTCTCTTCCAAAATAGCCTGGTTAGTTTTCTTAGAGGCCTATCTCTCTGTTTGATTCCAAGAGCTCTTGCAGTTTGTCCTTTGTCGCCTCCAGCCCCCTCTGAATCTTGGTTCTACTCCTCCAAATCCTTTGTTCTGCCTGACTGCAGTCTCTACCTTGTCAATCTCCCGAACTGACTGACTTCAGACTTTCAATCTTTTTCAACTCTCCTGAGTGAACTCAGCTCTTTTTATGCTCTTTTAGAGGTGTAAAGTCAAAGGTTGACTCCTCCTCCGAGAGTGGGATTATGGGAGGTATGAATTCACAAAATTACAAAGTTAACTTTGTATATCTCCTGTACTTGTGAACTCCAATGTGTGAGCTCTAATGTGTAAACTCTCTTAAAGGTGTGAGCTCTAATCTGTGACCTCTAATGTGTAAACTTTTAAAGTTGTAAACACAAGCACTGTTTTATCAATTCCATTGAGTTAACACTAGGATTCTAACAATCCACTTTATCTTGAGTCATCACCAATGATCTTGACTTTTCCTGCCACTGGTTGATGGTGGCTTTAGAAGAGGGAAAGAGAGAATCTGATGACATCATGCAATTCTGCTTCACTTAAATTCAATTTATGCATGAATAAAAAGACATCACCTATACCATTTTAACATTTCTACTATAATGTGAGGAAAGGGCTAGAAAAGATATCCTAAAAATGATCTTCTTACCCAGTTCTGACTTAATTACCATGGCAGGCAGGGATCCCACTCTGCAGTGGAGACAATAAAAGATGTACAAAAGCTTCTGGGAGCTGACTCCTCTCTCCATTGGTACATGGAATGTGCATACACTTATAGATGACACAAAAACTCTGTAATGACCACGTATTTAAAATCAGCCGGAGTCAGGAATTCAGGTTAAGGGAAAAATCTTCAATATTTATTGAAGTGAAGAGGTGAATAAAGATTGCGATAGCAATATGGGCAAGAAAGATTGCTATAGCAATATGGGCAGCTGCGACAAGAAGCCAGCTAACAGAGAGCGATCCGAGCTGAGCAAACCATCGCAATAGCAACCCCAAAAGTCTCTCCTTCCCCTTCCTTTTCCACTCCCCTGCCTCCACCCACCAAAATCGTCATTTCCTATACAACACATCAGGACTTGCACAAAGAGTGGGCGGGGGCCATTCTTTCTCCAAGCTTATATATTAATAGAGTATGGTCCAATTACTATTTAGCCTCATGTGCTTAGACCTCGGTGCATCAACTCAAGCCTCAGCCCATTACAAAGCTCTTGTGAGAAAACTCAACAGATATCACATATTATGTTGTGGTCCACAGATTGTTATAGCTACTTACTGTTTAATATTAATATATGGCTACAAGGTAACAATGGAATATACATTATGTAACTTAGTGACAATGGTGTTATTGCAACTCTAGCATAAAGAGTATATAAACCTATTTTTTCAAATAGTTTATGTAGTATTTGAAGTTAATTGTTCTTTCAATGTTTGGTAGAATTCACATGTAAATCCACCTAGTTCTGAGGATTTTCTTGGGGAGCTGATTAATAGCCTGTTCTATTTCTTTTTCTAAAATGGGACTATTTAAGTTATTTATTTCCTCTTCTGTTAATCTAAGCAATCTATATTTTTGTACATGTTCCTCCATTTCACTCAGGTTATCAAATTTATTGGCATGAAATTGGGCAAAGTAATCCCTAATTATTGCTCTAATTTCCTCTTCATTGGTGGAAAGTTCTCCCTTTTCATTTTTGAGACCAACAATTGATTTCCTCTTTCCTTTTTCTAACCAAATTAACTAAAATTTTATCTATTTTGTTGGGTTTTTCATAAAAGCAACTTTTAGATTTATTTATTAATTTAATAGTTTTTTTTTTACTTTCAATTTTATTAATTTCTCCTTTTATTTTTAGAATTTCAAGTTTGATATTTGATTGGGGGTTTTTAATTTGTTCTTTTTCTAGCTTTTTTAGGTGCAAGTCCAATTCAATGATCTTTTCTTTCTCTGTTTTATGGAAGTAAGCATCTAGAGATATAAAATTCCCCCAAATAACTGCTTTGGCTGCATCCGATAAATTTTGGTATGTTTTCTCATTGTCATTCTCTTGGATGAAATTATTTATATCTATGATTTGCAGTTTCACCCATTCATATTTTTTAGGATCAGATTATTTAGTTTCTAAGTACTTTTTGGTCTATTTTCTCCTGGCCTCATATTGCATGATTTTTATTGCATCATGATCTGAAAAAAATGCATTTACTATTTCTTCCTTTCTCCATTTGATTTTGGAGTTTTTAATGCCCTAACTCTTAGTCAATTTTGATTTAAGTTCCATGAATGGTTGAGAAAAACTATTCCAATGCTATGCAAATTTTTTGAAAAAAATTGGAAAAGAAGGACTCCTATCAAATTCCTTCAATGACACAGACATGGTACTGATACCTAAACCAGGTAGGACGAAAACAGAGAAAGGAAATTGTAGGCCGATCTCCCTAAGAACTATTGATACAAAAATCTTAAACAAAGAGATTACAGAAAATCATCCCCAGGATAATACACCATGACCAAATAAGATTAATATGGAATACAGGGCTGGTTTAATATTAGGAAAACCATTAGCATAATTGATTATATCAATAACATAATTATCAAAAATATATATGATTATCTCAATAGATGCAGAAAAAGCATTCAATAAAACCTAACATTCATTCCTATTTAAAAACCAATAGAGAATATAGGAACAAATGGACTTTTCCTTAAAATTGTCAGTAGTATCTATTTATCACTCTTTGCAGATGATATGAGGTATACTTAGAAAACCCTAGAGAATCAACTAAAAAACTATTAGAAATAATCCACAACTTTAACAAAGTTGCAAGATACAAAATACACCCACATAAATCATCAGCATTTTTATATATTACTAACAACAATCCAACAGCAAGAGATAGAAAAATAGAAATTCCACTTAAAATAACTGTTGATAGTATAAAATATTTAATCTATCTGCCAAGGAAACATCAGGAACTATATGAGCAAGACTATAAAATACTTTCCACACAAATTAATTCGGATCTAAATGTCAAGTGCTCTTTGATAGGTTGAATGAATATAATAAAGATGACAATACTACCTAAACTAATATATTTATTAAGTGCTATGCCAATCAAACTCCCAAGAAACTATTTTACTGACCCAGGAAAAATAACAGCAAAATTCATCTGGAAGAACAAAAGGTCAAGAATTTCCAGGGAATTAATGAAAAAAAATCAAATGAAGGTGGCCTAGCTGTGCCAAATCTAAAACTATATTATAAAGCAGTGGTCATCAAAACCATGTAGTACTGGCTAAGAAATAGACCAGTTGATCAGTGGAATAGGTTAGGTTCAAAGGACAAAACAGCTAATAACTTTAATGATTTAGTGTTTAACAAACCCAAAGACCCCAGCTTTTGGGATAAGAACTCACTGTTTGACGAAAATTGCTGGGAAAATTGGAAATTAGTATGGCAGAAACTAGGCATTGACCAACACTTAACACTGTACACCAAAATAAGGTCAAAATGAGTTCGTGACCTAGGCATAAAGAATGAGATTATAAACAAATTGGAAGAGCATAGGATAGTATAACTCTCAGACCTGTGAAAAAGGAAGGAATTTATGACCAAAGAATCACTAGATATCATTATTGATCACAAAATAGAAAAAGTTGATTATATCAAATTGAAAAGGTTTTGTAAAACAAAACTAATGCAGACAAGATTAGAAGGGAAGCAATAAACTGGGAAAACATTTTTACAATCAAAGGTTCTGATAAAGGCCTCATTTCCAAAATATATACAGAATTGACTCCAATTTATAAGAAATCAATCCATTCTCCTATTGATAAATGGTCAAAGGATATGAACAGACAATTCTCAGATGAAGAAATTGAAATTATTTCTAGCCATATGAAAAGATATTCCAAATCATTATTAATCAGAGAAATGCAAATTAAGACAACTCTGAGATACTACTACACACCTGTCAGACTGGCTAGAATGACAGGGAAAGATAATGCGGAATGTTGGAGGAGCTGTGGGAAAACTGGGACACTGATACATTGTTGGTGGAATTGTGAATGCATCCAGCCATTCTGGAGAGCAATTTGGAACTAAGCTAAAAAAGTTATCAAAATGTGCACACCCTTTGATTCAGCAGTGTTACTACTGGGCTTATATCCCAAAAAGATTTTAAAGAAGGGAAAGGGACCTGTATGTGCAAGAATGTTTGTGGCAGCCCTCTTTGTAGTGGCCAGAAACTGGAAATTGAGTGGATGCCCATCAACTGGAGAATGGCTGAATAAATTGTGGTATATGAATATTAAGAATATTATTGTTCTGTAAGAAATGACCAGCAGGAGGATTTCAGAAAGGCCTGGAGAGACTTACATGAATTGATGCTGAGTGAAATGAGCAGGACCAGAAGATCATTATATACTTCAACAACAAATACTACATGATGATCAATTTTGATGGACGTGGCCCTCTTCAACAATGAGATGAACCAAATTAGTTCCAATAGAGCAGTGAACCAGCTACACCCAGAGAAAGAACTCTGGGAGATGATTATGAACCACTACATAGAATTCCTGATCCCTCTATTTTTATCTGCCTGCATTTTTTATTTCCTTCACAGACTAATTGTATACTATTTCAAAGTCCATCTTTTTGTACAGCAAAATAACTGTTTGCACATGTATACACATATTGTATTTAACTTATACTTTAACATATTTAACATGTATTGGTCAACCTACCATCTGGGGGAAAGGATGAGGGGAAGGAGGGAAAAGGTTGGAAAAAAGGATTTGCATCTGTCAATGCTGAAAAATTACAGCATTTTTCTTGTATATAACTTGTAAATAAAAAGCTATAATAAAAAAAAGATATAAACACTCCCTATTTTGTAATTAAAAATCCCAATCCCTTTGATTACATCTTTCCAAGATATTTCATACTATTTATCTTAACATATTATATGTTTCAGCAAAACTGCACACTTGGATGTACTCTAGAATTCCAATTTATTTTCTTTGCTTTCAGTCCCATTCCTTTCTGAGGAACATCCACTTCAACAATAGTGCTGGGAACCGGGTGGTCTCAGATAAGAAAAAGTACTCTCTGGCAAACTATGATATTCTCAAGTATGTGACCTTTGGCAGTGATACCAAAATCCTGGTGAAAGTGGGAGAGTTTATTCCTCAGTCTCCACTGGGCCAAGATTTCATCATTCAATAGAAGGCTATGTTGTGGCACACAGGGAAAGAGAAGGTCAAGACAAAATATCGTTTTTATGAAAGCTATAAATGTAATATAGCCAGGATTTCAATATTTACATTATACCATGTCACATATTTATAAATATATTAACTCCTTTCTGAGAGCTGGATTCCTTTCCTAAGATAAGCAATGACACAATTAAAAGCCAAAATACACAGTCAACAAAGGAAATTTGATAAAACATAAATTTTAGTATCATGGAATAGGACAAAATATGTGATCCAAATTAATGTAAACAGCTTAGTCATTTATAGGTTTCATTGTGATGACACAAGCAATTCAGAGAATGTAAAGTTTGTATAAATATTAGAAAATGTGTATGGCTGAGGGACAGACAGATCTTTTTTTTTACTATAAAACACAATCTCCTTCTCTCTCATTTATTTATTTATTTATTTGTTTTTTCTGAGGCAATTGGGTTTAAGTGACTTGCCCAGAGTCACAGCTAGAAAGTGTTAAGTGTCTAAGGTTAGATTTGAACTCAGGTCCTCCTAACTTCAGGTCTATCTACCTTACTTCCCCTCATTCATTTATTCTTCTGTCCACACACGAAGAATTTGTTAAGGATGGGGTTCAATGTTTGGGAACATACAAAAATACCATCAACAATCTTCCCATATGGCTGGTTTTCTTGGCCTTAAACACATAGTTATGAGCTTAAATATAATTGCTTTGAACATGTGGTTAGAAAGCTTTCAAGTTTAGACTTCAAGTCCTTTGTCTAACTTTATTTTTCATCACTGGCCCCTTAAGGGTTTAAACAAAATCCACATGTTTAGAAACATTTGGACAATCAAAGAGCATTTATATTTAGACTCTCTGTTAATAGATAGGGAAGTAGAGCACCTGGGAGATAGAGCTGACAGTTTCTCAGGATTTCTTTCATGTTAGGGTTTTTTCTTCCAAAAAGTGGAGAGCTGAAGATGCTCCTGACTTCTCCCTTTTCTGCCACAGCTCAGTCTTCAATTTGCTCTTAAGAGGAATGCTTGAATACTAGCTGCAGTGGCTCTAGTTCTAGACCCTTAGAATCTTGGAAATCCTTGGAAAAGATGAGAGCTTTTAAAAAGAAAGAATAATCAACCTTTACAATCCCTGCCCACACACATGGAAGTTTTAATATTTGTTATCATGGGGAATTTCACTGGAGTGTTTTTTGTCAATAATGCCAAATCTCCAAATAGATTCTTTAGTGACTCTGGAAGTGGATCCATCCATCTTTTTTTTTAAATACTTTTCAAATACATTTTACTAAAAAGTAGATAATTAATTATAAAAATTAATATTTCCCTCCTCAGAAGTTTTTAAATCCTATAATGAAAAAAACCACAATTCAAAGCTCTGTTGTTCTCGTTTGTGCTCAGCTACTTTTGCTTAACTGCCTCCTTCCCATTTCTAATTGGAACAGACATTTTCTGGTGATCTTCAAAATTATCTTTTGCTGGTAATTTGTTGCACTCCCAATATTTATGGGTTCTGCCTGTCCAGAGCTAATTCAGAGGCTGGATTTGCTAATTAGTCTGAGGATTATAGGAGAAGGTCAGAAAGAAATATGTGTTGTGTCCACCATCTTCCCTCCCAATCTTCCATTGTAAAAAATATATATAAATAAATAAGGTACTTCTGCCTATAAGGAGCATAAAAGTCCTCATCAAAACTATGCTGTCACATGACTCCTGAGACTTAATATTGCGAGCACATCCACAGCTTTAGTAGAAGAGAATTCCCACCCAGTGCAGTTGATAGATATATGAAACAACTCAGTGTGGCCTTTCTACCCCATTGCATGATATTTCAAGACTTATCTTAGGTCCAAGTGTTTTTTTTTTCTTTCTTTGATCACAGTAGAATGAAAATTCCTTTGGTGGATGAAATATTGGGATTTTCATTTTGGGATTCCAAGGCCTACACAATTTATTTCTGGACCTTAATCCTAATATAATTTCAGTGTTATAATGTCTTCTCTAAAGGAAAAAAATCCATCTGTCATTACAGTAATAAGTTGTTAATAATAAATTTTTGGTTTACTGAATTGTCAGAAATTCAAATGAGTCATTTCATTGTTTCACCGATCTTCATATTATACAATTTTATGGCTTTTATATAACTGTAGTGATATTATATGGGCTTGTGTTTTAGGAACAGAATTAGGATAGGATGTTTTCTTCAAAACTAGGCAGGTATTGACTTGAGGCACTGAACATGAAGGGACTATTGGAATAAAAGATGACTTTTTCTATAGCAGATCTTGGTAGATCTCACCCTCCTGTGAACAAATGAAGAAGATATGAGCTAACAAGTGCCAAAAACAAATTTCTATGTACTGCTGAAAGAACTAGTGAAAAAATACTTAATCAAGACATGTTAGAGAACATTATTTGGAGAATAACCCCAGGCTTCAAGGCTTCCTGATCTAAGGCTATGGGAGAAAGAAGCTGAAATCACCTAAACCTTGGTCACTCAGTCAGAACCATTTTCTGACCTTGTCATCTGTCATGGATACTACTCTGGTGCACCAGAGTGGTTACCCAGGTTGCTACAAAGGCTCTGACACATTATTAAATTCCCTTGTTTCTAGAGGTATTACTGAATCTCCTTCCCACTTGACCAATTGTCAGTGCTCAGAAAAAAGTTGGGAAAGAGGAATGAGAAAAACACATTTTTCACTCAGACACAGAGACACAGGTGCAGAGTTGCAAGCAGCAATGGTCCCAAGAGTCCATCATGGACTGTTTCCTCTCCTGGGTGGAAGAAATGCAAATGCAGGCTCCTAACCACATAAACCAGCAAGGACATTTCAATGATCCTTTAACTAGAGCTAATCGCCATAAATACTCCCTGGTCTGACCAGCAATGTCTCTGTCTTAAATATGAATCAGAGCCATGTTACATTCTTTATCAAAACTATGAGAGTCAGAGCAAAGCTTGAACAGTTACTCAAGGAAAAAAACTGTTCTGCAGGAACATTTTCTCTTCCCAAGACATCCGAAGCTGCTACAGATGCTGCTGCCCTGCTTCCTCCACAGCACATCACAAACTTTGCTAAAAAGCAGGTGCACCTTGGCTGGGAGTTGGAGAGCAGTCTCCCACATATTCTTCAGGCTTTTCTTTTGCCTGCTTTTGCAGCTGCCATTGTCTATGGGCAGGGAGCAAGCGACTCCATGTTACCTAGAAAGGTCTTTCAGCCCCACATACTTTAGAGATGGGGATCTTGTTGTTGGAGGATTTTTTCCTTTACTTTTATCTAATGTGCATGAACTTAGATATTGGAAAGTGTTTTGGTTTCATCCTCGATATGATAATAAAAACTATAAGTAAGTATTTATTCTGTGTTTTTAAGTAACTTTTTCAATCATCAAGTATTTTTGCTCCACTTCCTATTGAGAAAAAAAAAATCACTGTAATAATTAAGCATAATCAAAAAAAAATTCCCAGAATGGCCAAATCTCAAATGAATGTGTTATTTTATACATCAATCCATCAGCTTTCTATAATGATATCAGTACCATCTCTGTAACTAATTCTTTGCAGTCATTGTGGATTATTGCATTGCTGAAAGTTCTTAAGTATTCTGAAGATGTTTATTTTTACCTTATTGCTCTTAAAGTATAAATTGTTCTTCTTGTTTTTCTATCTTCATACTACATCTGTTCCTACAAATTGTGATATTACTATGAAATTATATTGCTTCATTTTCAGCAGAACAATGGTTTTAAATTAGATCTACATATCACAATTTACATAAGCCGTTCCATAATGAAAAGGCAGCTCTTTTTGTCCAGATCACTGCCATTCTGCAAAGAAATGCATTTATTTTTTATTTGTGCCGCTTACTCTCTTTATTTTCAACATCTTTGAAGAGCACATTATACAGAAGATATCTATAAATCAAGGACTTTTTGGACACAAATAGAAATTGCTTTCCAGAATGCTCAAATAATTAATAGTTCCATTAAAAATACAATAATGTGACAGTTATCTTACATTCTCTTGCACATTTCACTATTTCTCTCTTTTTTGGCAATTATGCCAATCTGATGGGTGAGAGGTTAAAATTCAGAATTGTTTTTCTTTTTATTATCATATTTTCTTGCCATTTTGAACATTTTTTCATAAGCCTAAAAAATACCTTGAATTTCTTATTTCAATAATTTTCTATTTAAATTCTTTGATAATTTATCACATAGATAATGGCACTAGTTTTTAAAAACATGAAACAATTTTATAATTTGTAAATTGAAACTTTTTTAAAAGAAGCATAATAAAAACAATTTTCCAGCTAACTTTTTGGCTTCTGATCTTAGTTTCGTTGAATTTGTGGGGGGCAAAAAAAAGATTTATTTAAAATTTTTAATAACCCCAAATTTCTGTATAACATTTTCTACATGACTTCTTTGGTCATGGATTCTTTTCAGTGCTCAAAAATAATTTCTTCCTAAGGCCCATAATATTTTATACCTTATATATATGTATAAAATACCTTAATTATGTATCAATTTGAAGATAACATTAAGATATTAATATCAATTAATAATAATAATTAATAAAATCACATAAATGACCTATTTCTATCACGGATGTGCAGTTTTATCAATATAACTTGCCTTATTTTTTTCATTTTTTTATTGCTCTGCTTTTTGAAAATTTATCTAAATTTTTCTCATTTATCTAAATGATATAGCAGTTCTTAAGAGGAACTGCTTATGATGTTGAGGAGCTTGTATACTCCTGCTGTGGCAGTTTAAATGTGGTGATAATTCTGAATGGAAGGAGGAGGAAATCTCTGCTATAGCTCCTGATGCCCTCAGGCCCAGATAGAACAAAGCTGGTAAAATCCTAGGTAATTGAAATATTGCTAATATAGTCTGAAATATTCAGAATTTCATAATACCATTACAAAGAAAATAAAAAGGTAGGCAGACCAAAAAATGGACCTTCACATGACCAAGGAAATACTTCTTTAGAAAATTTCCAATTCCTCTTTAAGTTTGGTAGAACCATACAGATTCCTTGTCCCTGATAATCTTCCTCTTATTTCAGGTGGCTGCTCAGAAACTATTACCAAGTTCTGGCTTTTATGTTTGCCATAGAAGAAATCAACAGGAACCCCAATATGTTACCCAATATTTCTCTGGGATTCCACATCTACAATGCTTATCACAATGATGAGAGGACCTTGGAGAGTTCCCTCATGTGGCTGTCAGGCCAGGGACAGACCATTCCAAATTACAGCTGTGAGAGGCAGAGAAAGTCTGTGGTGGTCATTGGAGGAGCCACTTCTGAATTGACTTACTGCATGGGAACTCTGCTGGAGCTCTATAAGCTCCCACAGGTAGGAAATCAGAGGTTTCCTTTAGCTTATGCTGGTTGGAGGGCAGAGGCGGGCCTTTGAGGGTCTGCCAATTGAAATACAAATGTCAAATACTTTTGGGGAATTCTTGTGTCTAATTTTCCTTTCTATTGATTTTCAGAGATGAAAAAGGTAATACAGAGTTTGAGGACATCAGATTTATTAGCTTCATCACGTAGGATGTAGCACATTTTGACTAAGAGACTTCAAAAAATCATGAAATTGAAACCTTAAAATATTTATTAATTATCTAATATCTACAAGTCCTGAAATTCAATCATAGACATACACAACAGTAAAAATACAGAACATGCTTATACCTGTTTCAGCTAGGACAGATTTGATGAAGGACATGATCCTTGAGTAGAGTTCTGTATGATCAGAAATATCTTAACAGGCAGAGATGAAGAATGAGTCGATTTTAGATAGAGGCAGATGAGGAGATTAGGTTCACACAGGGTAGGGTGGGAAAAGCTTTTGTACAGGTAACTCATTAAAATTGAAAAATTGTCATGTTTGGTTCCTTTACAGATCAGCTATGGTCTCTTTGATCCACTCATAAGTGACCCACTTCAGTTTCCTTCTGTTTATCAGATGGCCCCCAGTGACACCTCTCTTCCTCTTGGCATGGTCAGGTTAATGCTGCATTTCAAATGGAACTGGGTGGGCCTTGTTGCCTCAGATGATTCAAGAGGTGAGAAATTCCTGAGAGACCTTCAAGAAGAAATGGCCAGAAATGATGTCTGTGTGGCCTTTATAAAAAAGATCACCACTAATAAGTCATTAGAAAAAAATTCATATCAATATTTTGTATTCAGCATAGGTTTTTCTGCAGCAAATGTGATTGTCATTTATGGAGATACAAATTCACTTCTGAGCCTGGTGTTTATGGAAAACCCTGATGTCCTTGTAAGAAAAGTGTGGATCACTACCAGTCACTGGGATATTGCCAAAAAACCTGGTTATATCTATTTTGATAATTTCCATGGGGCTCTGATATTTTCAGATCAGACAAATAAGATTCCTGGGTTCAAAGATTTTCTGAAAACTGTTAACCCTGCCAGACACCCAGAGGATATTTTCCTTAAGAACTTTTGGAACTCAGCTTTTGGATGTCCCCATATACATGGGAAGAAAGATGAGGAGGTCTGTTCCCCAAATGCATCTTTAGACACCCTGAGTTTGAGCTCTTTAGAAAACATTATGTCTGATCAGAGTTACACTGTCTACACTGCTGTATATGCCGTGGCCTGGGCCCTTCATGAGATGTTCTTAATGAGATCAGAAATGGAATTCAACATAGATGGAGACAACAGGGTTGTTCCCCCCCAAAAGGTAAGGTCCCCCTCTTCATAACAATGACACCCAAATCTCTGATTCTCGACTTGCAATATTCAGAAAAGAGATAATGGATTCCTAACTCAGCTCAGCTTTTTTCAGTGAGGTAGCTCTGTACAAGAGACTCAGGATGTTTTAACTCATTTCTACTTATTTCAGAATTAGGATCGCCTCTGAGGAATGTAGCTCTTTTCAATAATGAAGTAATACAGATCAATTCCAATAGACTTGTGATGGAGAGAGCCATATCCATTCAGAGAGATACCTACGGGGACTGAATGTGGATCACAACATAGCATTTTCCTCTTTTTGTTGTTGTTTACTTGCTTTTGTTTTCTCTCATTTTTTTTCTTTTTCATCTGATTTTTTTTGTTGTTGTTCAGCGTGATGTGTGGAAATGTGTATAGAATGGCATATGCTTAACATATTTTGGATTACTTGCTATGTTGGGGAGAGAAACAGGGGGCAAAGGAGGAAAAAAATTTTATTACAAGGTTTTACAAGGGTGAATGTTGAAAACTAATTTTTTTGTATTATTAAAAATAAAAAGCTATTATTAAAAAAAAAGAATTAGGATAAGTTCAGATCCCTGTGACAGGATGCAGGAGTGAGAATCGAGATTAACTGAGGGTCTTTGAAAAAGAAGATGTAAGGGAAGGGAAGGAGCATCAACACTACAGATGCCATGTTTCCACCAGGGGATGAGAAGTCAGAACCAAGCATCTATGTTACACTGGTAGTTTTAGCCATTCTGTGACAGCATAGTACAATGGAGAGAACTCTTGTAGTCAGACAAGTTCGATTAAATCCTGCACCTGAAAATTATTCCTCAGATGTCATTGAATAAGAGAATTTATTTTCCTATGAAATAAAGCTGAATGAAATAGCCTCTGAGGTCCTTTCCACCTTTCCAGCTAACATTTTTTTTCCTTTTTTTTTTTCAAGGAAATGAAAGTTAATGGCTTGCTCAGGGTCATACTCAACTGTCTGAGGCTGATTTAAACAATCCAGTCTCTATTTGAAAAAATAAAATACAAACTACAAAAGCATCTTAACATGTTCCTCTGAAAACCCAATATTATAATATGCTCGTGGTGAGGAACCATAAATGAATTCTTATATCTTCTAGCAGAAAATAGCCTCAACTTGGAATTAAAGTGTTGTAAAGTGTGATTCCAGCTTTCCAATCTAACTTCACAGTATATCTCTTTAACATTTTATGTTTCAACAAAACTGCCCAAATGGATGTACTCTGAATTAGGATCATAAGGTGCAACTCCATAATTTTACAGAGGCACTTACGCCTAAAACAAATTGCTACCTCACTTCTGCTTCACAGCATCTTTAGTTTGTATAGGTTCAGATTCTGCGCTCTCACTTAAAAATCCTTTCTCAATTCTCTTTTCATATCAGATAATATGGGTAAAAAAATAGATATGGAAAATATATTGTATATAAAGAATCCTACGGAAATACTTATTCTTTCCCTTCAAATTTGGTAGTATTTTCTTCTTCATGAAATAGTACTGTGTTTATTTTTCTGATTCAATGATCTATTGTCCAGAGGAATGTAAGCTCCTTGAGGGTAAGAAGTTATCATTTTTATTTTATATTTTAAGGAACCAGCTGAGTGCTTTGAATTAATAAATCATTATAGAGGCTTTTAGGATTCTATTGGAAGCAGCCTAATTAATTATAGGGGTGAACTCTGTACCATCCTACTTAGTCTAAACAATATTAGATGCTCTCTTTCTGTACCTTCGTACCCAAACCCACTCTCCTCAAAGAGAGAAAAGGCCTTTCTGGATTTTTCAACAAGTTGAAAAATTCTTACTTCCAGCTGGAGATTTGGCCTAGTCTTCCAGCCTGAAGAGAATAGTTGGGTTTCTGGTTCTGTTAACCAATTTCTTAGCAATCCATCCTAATTCTGTGACAAATGAAAAATCTTAGAATTATACTCACTGCAAGTAATTAAAGAAAATAAACAGCAGAGGAACTAGAAAACATCCTTGAGAGAATCTAGTGGTGAACTTTCAATTAATTTTCTCTCCTTTCAGCTCCATTCCTTTCTGAAGAACCTTCAGTTTAACAATAGTGCTGGGAAGCTGGTGGTCCTGGATAAGAAGAGGAACTCTGTGGCAAACTATGATATTCTCAACTATGTGACCTTTAGCAATGATACCGAAGTCCTGATAAAAGTGGGAAAGTTCATACCTCAAGCTCCACTTGGCCAAGATTTATTCATCCAAGAGCATGCCATTACATGGTCCACAAGGAATAAAAAAGTAAAAAATGATCAAAATGTTGGTTTTATAAAATCTGTACACATAAGAAAATAGCCCATCAGAATAGTCAGTAGCATATTTTCCATCCTGGCACATATTCCACAAAATCTGCTTGAAGGATACAGCTTAGAAATAGTTTTTTGGGACTGTATAACAAATTACAATCATTAGCATTTTTCCCTCCCAAGATTTCTAAATCTTGTAATGAACAAACTACCACTCTGACTGTGGTTCTTGTCCAGTCACTCAGTCTTTACTAACTATTTGTGACCCTGTGGAATGTAGATCATCAAGCCCTTCTATCTTCCCCTCCCTCTCAAGTTATAGCAATTCTAGAATTTTTTTTCCATGACATTATTTATCCATCTCATCCTCTGCAATCGTTTTCTCCTTTTGACTTAATCTATCATGACGTTAGGGATTTTTCTGAATCTCTCAGTATGTAGCTTCACCTTCATTACTTGAAATTCCAAGTAAATAACTGCAATTAAAATTTTAAGTATTGAACAATTTGATCTTTTTGCTGACCCAAAGTCTTTCAAAAATTTTCTCTAGCATCATGATTCAAAAATGATTTTCCATAGTGCTGTTTTCTTAAAATTTCCACTCACAAAGTCATACACTGTTCCTGGGAAAAAATACAACCATATGTATACAGACTTTTGCTCAGAAGGTAATATTTCTACTTTTTAGTATTCTATCTAGATTGTCCTTTCTAAGCAGGAAGTCTCTTTTAATGTCATCATAGTGGTCACCATCTGTAGCAATTTTTGAACCAAAGCACATAAAATGTTTTGCTGTTTTTCTATTTTTGTCCCCATACTTGAAACAAAATGATGGAACTAGTGATAAAGATCTTCAATTTTTACTTAGTTGTTCGATTGATTTTGTTGAGCTTCAAAACAGTTTTCACACTATAATCAAGAGGCTTCTTCATTCTTCTTCTCTTTGCATCATCAGAAAGGTATTGTCAAAATAACTGAGATGTTTGAAATTTCTCCTGAAAAACTTGATCCAGCTTTTGTTTCATCCAGTCAGGAATTTTTCATAATTTATTCTACATATAATTTAATTAAATAAAGAGAAAGTATATAAGATGATTGTAATCTTTTTCCAATGTGAAAGCAATTAGTTTTTGCATGTTTAGTTGTATCTTTTATTTCTTGGTCCACATTCATGTTTCTTGGCTATAGTAGGATGATTTTGTGCTCCAATCTGTTTGAGGACTTCCCACATATATTATTAGTTGTACATGGTAAATGTAAATGAGGTAGATACGCTATGGTTGATTTTCCTGGGACTTTCTTCCATTATCCATACTCCATGAATCTTGGCAATTTGATCTCTAGTCCCTCTTTCTCTTTTGAAAACTAGTCTTTTTTTTAATATATAATTCTGCACTTGCTGTTGCAACCTTACTTTTAAGATCTTAAATATATCTTTGCCAACACATGAATAAATGCAATTGCTCAGTGACTTGAATTGTCTTGGAATTGTCCATCTTGAGAACTGACATGTAAACTGACCTTTTCAATCCTATGCCCACTATTGTGTTTTTCAAATTGGCTGTCCTACAATGTCCAGCTTTTGAAGAGCCACATCTTTCAGAATTTTAAATACCTTGACTAGAATTGTATGAGTTTCCCTAGCCTTATCATTAGTAATGTTTACTAAAGCAATGATGATTTCATTCTCCAGAATACTTAGTTCTTGAGAGTAGCCACAACATCATGGTTATTGGTAATGTTAATACCTTACTTATATAGTTCCATTGTGTTCTGCTTCTATTAAATACCAAACATTTTGTCATATTTGCATGAAACTTTCCCTTAGTAGCTCCAATTTTCTTTATGAAATCATTTATCTTTCCCATTCTGTTCTCTTTTATTTCTTCCCATTGCTTCTTTATGAAAACCTCACCCAGGTTGTTTTGACGCTAATAGAATCCTTTCATCAACAGTTGAGAAGAAATATAACTCCTAAAAGCTTTAATTATGTGGGTCCCTTTTGCAAGGAAATTGATTTAAACTTTGTCAGAATGATTGCTCAAAAGCCTTTGGAATATTACCCCTGCAGCCTCCTCAGTCCAGATGCAATAAAGTCTGTGGTCCTGGATTCCAGAAGAAAGCCCAGCAGGGAAGTCCTGTCTGCTGTTTTAATTGTGACCCCTGCCCAGACAGACACATTTCCAACCACACAGGTAAGTCTTTGAGGACATGTTTATCTTTGGCAAACATGGACCTAGGGCAACAACTGAAGCTGGATGGGTATTCCACTTACTGTAAGGCACAGGAAACATATTAATATTGGAATATGGTATCCAGGGACCAAAGAAAGCCTAGAAAAAAGTCAGAATGATCAGGAATATTGAAGGTCCAAAGTGATCAACATTAGAGAGATATGAGGGGGTTGAGATCCACAAAGTAGGAATTTCTTGCCAAGTTTCTCTGTACTTCAATTGCTCAGAGATAGATTGAAGGAAAGAGCACCTATGTACACAGATTTCTTATAACTATATAGGAATTAAGAGATTAAAGTGTGTCTTTTCCATCAAGACAGCAGTAACAAAAAAGAAATGCTCTCATACTAATTTAAGAGAAGAGAAAGATGAAGTTACCAAAACAATAACATGGTTATTGAAGAGGGCTGGGACTCCAGTGAGGGTACTGAGTTGAAATTCGGTGAAATTTTCAATTTATCTCATGTTTCCCCTGGATGTACAATGATTACCAAGAAGGCATCAATGTACCCATCCCAAATACTTCTGTCTCAGAAAACTACCTGCCTTGCTAGGAGACAACGATCTGTTTGAAGCCCAGATCTAAACATCCTCAACACAGAACTATAATTTTGGGGGAGATGCAGGTTAAGATACTTTAACCTGACAAAGCTGTGCACATAGGCAGAAATTTGGGGAATTACTTCTGACAAAGAGAAAAGGATAATAAGGGATAAAATTAACATAGCCAGACCTAGAACAATGTCCATAAGAACAAGATCTTTGTGAAGGAAGATCTTGCAGTAGAGATTGATCTGAAGAATCTTCACAATTCCCAGCTTGCTTTGGGGTTTGTCTTGTAGCACAAAACAGAGCAAGTTTGGTTCCTCTTCCAGGTACCTTAGGTTTCTATACATCACACCAGCTGTCAGTTCCCTTCAGAAGTTTCACATCTCCACATTAAACATGTTCAATTTCTTTGATTCCTATCTTTTCATTCATAATTGATGTCTAAACAACTTAAGGGTCATCTAAAGAAAGCCCCAAAGACTTTATGTCAACAAATAGATGTGTAGAAATAGATCATAAATATGCTAAGCATCAACAAGAAAGACACACAATCAAGATCTTTAACAGGTGTAGGGGGAAATCTCTCCACATGTTGCAGAAGAAGTCTGGAAGAACTGATGAGTTAGAACAACAGTATCATTTTATTGTAAAAAGAAACCACAAACTTGCAAGAAACCACAAAAAAGAAAATTACCAGCTCTCTAACAGAGAAACTTTACAAAGATTATTGTCCAAGAGCAAGAAATGAAGTCAGCAACAAATTGATTACCATAGTTTGTCACATGGAGTTGATACATTTATAATTCTTGTTGTTGATACTAAGAATAATATGTTGTGTTTAAAAGATACTCTGTGAATGTTATTTATATAAGAGCTACCATGTGTCTAGTGGCCACCTAGTAAATGAAGTAGAGAAGGAAGCACTGGGTCTGCAGTAGGGAAAGCATCTACTTGAATTCAAATTTGGCTTCCACACCTACTAGCTTTGTGACTAAGGGCAACTCACATAATCTTGTTTACCTCAGCTTCCTCATCTGGAAAAAAATAGGCTGGAAGAACAAATGTCAAGTACCACTATTATCTTTGCCAAGAAAAGCTCACATGTGTTCACAACAATCAGTTACAACTCACAATTACTCCAATTTATTTACTACTTTTAGATTTGCCAAACCCTTTCCATTTGTGTGAAGTAGGCACAATTATTATATCCCCGTTTTACTAACTATGATATAGAAGTACAAATTAGGTAATTGAGTACAAATTGGGTAATTGATTAACCCATAATCACAAGGCAATATGAGGCAGAATTTAAACTCAGGTCTTCCAAGTCTTTTGTTCTATCCACTTATACCAGATCTGATCCTCATGGAACCAGATGGAACCATTTGTATTATTTCCATAAATATTGTTGGCCCACTGAAAGGGAAGTTTTCCTGTGTTTGAAATATTGAAACTTGGTTTGTTCTCTTCAGATGCAGATCAGTGTGTGAAATGCCCTGAAGATCAATATCCCAATCAGGAGAGGAATCAGTGCCTCCCCAAAGTGGTGACCTTCCTGGCCTATGAAGAGCCCTTGGGGATGGCTTTGGCTTCTATAGCTGCTTGCTTGTCTCTCCTCACAGCTCTGGTTCTCTGGGTCTTTGTGAGATACAAAAACACCCCCATAGTCAGAGCCAATAACCGGGATCTCAGCTACATCCTCCTCATCTCCCTTTTTTTCTGCTTCCTCTGCTCTCTGCTCTTCATTGGTCGCCCAAGTGCTGCCAATTGCCTTCTCCGACAAACAACCTTTGGAGTCATGTTCACAGTGGCCGTCTCCTCTGTCTTGGCCAAAACGATCACTGTGCTTCTGGCCTTCAGAGCCACCAGACCAGGCAGCAGGAGCAGGAAATGGATGGGATCCAGAGCCCCCATTTCTGTTGTTCTCTTTTGCACCTTGATTCAGTTTCTGCTCTGTGGAGTCTGGCTGCTGCTCTCTCCCCCATTCCCAGAGGCAGACACACACTCTGACCATGAGCACATTATCTTGGGGTGTAATGAAGGCTCCCTCATTGCCTTCTATTTTGTCCTGAGCTACATGGGAGTCTTGGCCCTGATGAGCTTCACCGTGGCCTTTTTTGTCAGAAATCTGCCTGACACGTTCAACGAAGCCAAGTTCATCACCTTCAGCATGTTGGTGTTCTGCAGTGTCTGGATCACCTTCCTCCCCACCTATCAGAGCACCAAGGGGAAGATGATGGCAGCTGTGGAGATCTTCTCCATCTTAAGCTCCAGTACTGGCTTGCTAGCCTGCATCTTTATCCCCAAATGCTATGTGATCCTTCTGCAGCCCCACAGGAATACCAAGAAATCTTTAAAAAATAATGTCAATGCAAATTACCCTGGCATGGGTTCTGTCAATAAAAAGTTGTAATTATTTTTAAAAAAAGTCAATGCTTGAGTGCAGAATTATTCTGAAATGTTCTGCAGAATTAATAACATGAAATTTTAAACAACCAACACAAATTGCTCTTGCTTCTAAGTGTCCTAATGAAACCCCAATGACTTCTACATTACTGAACAAGAGCTTCTTGCCTATTCCCCACTGTTTCAAAACCACTTTCATTTGGTCTTCAACTTCATGGATCTGATAATGGTATCTTTCAGAGAAGGAGTATCAATACTACAGGTGCCATGCCTCCACCAGAGGCTGAGCAAGAACAGGGCATCTTTCCTTACCCTGACAGTTACTTTTCTGCAGCACAGTACAATGGAGAGAGTTCCTGTTCTTGTCAGACAACCTGAATTTAAATCCTGCCTCTGAAACTTGTTCCCCAGGTGCCACTTAAAAAGTTACTTGATTTTTCTAGGCTTCATTTCTAAATTAATAAAATTTAGGGAAATAGAACCTTTCAGACTTTAGAACTAACTTTTTTTTTCTAGCAAGGGTCAAGTGTCTGAAGTGAATTTGAATTCAGATCTTCCAGACTCCAATCCAGAATTCTAGCCAATGAACCACATAGTGAGCCTTTCAATGTAAATTTTAACATGGGACGTTCAATCTCAAAACAAAGATTTACATACTGGCTTTTCTACGATAAGTCTTCCCTCAGAACAGGGATTGCTCTAATTTTGTAGTTAGTCTCCAGCAATATCATCATACCTTGATTACTTGGGAAGTATATAACAGATGCTTCTTGTATGAAAATACTTGTCCTCTTACATTCTTATTTCCCCTATCTTCAGGTCATCATTTATGGAGCTGCGAGTCAATCAACAAATAGACATTTAGAATGGTTCTGCTAAGTGAAAAGTAATACAATAGGTGAAGGAGATAAAAAGACAAAGATGAAAAAATCATCCTTGATCTCAAGAACTTTACAATGGAAGATTCAACACAAATAAATGTGTGTGTATATATATATTTCTCTAAAGATACATATAATTATATATGTACACCTGTGAATTTTTTACAAAGTTAATAAAAACATTTTATGTATAATTTAAGTACATGGTATTTATGCATATGTACAAAATAGATATAAAATATATAAGAAAAATTATACATACCTGTAAATCTAAGATCATTAGGGAAGGAAGGCAAATATCAATAAAAGATATTTCTTCTCCTGACCTAATATGATGATGTATTCTTGGTTGGCAATCATAAACAATTCCTTATAACCTCTAATATATATTTCCCAGATTATAATTAAAAATCCTTCACTTTGCAATTCTACCTTTCCAAGATAATTTCATATTATCTCTAATAACTTATTATATGTTTCTGCAAAACTGCCCAACTGGATCTACTCAAAATAATTTTCTTCTAACTAATTTTCTTCATTTTCAGCTCCATTCCTTTCTTAAGAAAATTCTCTTCAACAATAGTGCTGGGAACCAGGTGGTCTTGGATAAGAAGAACTCTCTGGCAAACTATGATATGCTCAACTATGTGACCTTTGGTAATGATACCGAAATCCTGGTGAAAGTGGGAGAGCTTATTTTTCAGGCTCCACTAAGCCAAGATTTCATCATGCAGGAAAAGGCCATAGTGTGGCACAAAGGGAAAGGAAAGGTGAAGAATGACTAAAATGTTTATTTTATGAAATATGTAAATGTAATATAGCCAACCAAGACAGTCATCAGTATTTTAATATTTATCTCATATTATATCACTCATTTATAAATATACTAACTCCCTTCTGAGAGCTGAATTCTTTTCCTAGGAGAGGCAATGACACAATTAAAAGACAAAATTCACAGTCAACAAAGGAAATTTGACAAAAACATAAATTTTAGTATTATGGAATGGGACAAACTATGTGATCAAGTTAGTAAAAATAGTTTAGTCACTTATAGGTTTTATGGTGATGAGGCAAGCAATTCAAGGAATGGTAAGTTTGTTTAAAAATTAGAAAATATATTTGGCTGAGGGAGAGACTGATGTTTTTTATTATAAAACACAAGCCCTTCTCTCTCATTCATTTACTCTTGTGTCTTTGCACAAAGAATTTGTTAAGGACTGGGTTCAATGTTTGGGGACATTCAAAGATACCATCAACATCCTTTCATACGGCTCCTTTTTCTTGGCCTTAAACACAAAAGTATAAGTTTAAATATAATTGTTCTGAACATGTGGTTAGAAAGCTTTCAAGTTTAAGCTATCGGCTCCTTGTCTAATTATATTTTTCATCACTGGGTCAGTCGTTGAAGCAAATTTACCTGCCTAGAAACATTTGGACAACCAAAGAGTATTTATATTTATACTCTCTATTAATAGGGAAGTAGAGCAACAAGGATGTAATGAGCTGAAGCTTGAGTTGATGCACTGACGTCCCAAGCATGTGAGACTAAATAGCAATTGGACAATATTAATATATGCTTGGAGAAAGAATGGCCCTGCCCACTCTCTGCAAGTTTTAATGTGTTGTATAGGAAATGACATAGAGACGACTTAGCTGGGTGGAGAGAAAGAGGCAGGAAGAAAGGGAGAGAGGCTGCTGGTCGGGTTTGTGTCACAATGGCTCTCACTTTCTATCGCCATCCCCCTTCACCTCCATAAAGAATAAAGATCGAGGATTTTCCCTTAACCTGAATTCCTGACTCTGGCTGATTTTAAAATATGGGTCATCACATTTGGCGCCCAATGTGGGAACCAAGGACCCTACTTTCACTGAAGAAGTCTCTGGTGACCAGAAACTTAGGTGAGTATTTTAATAGACAAACAGGGAACTTACTTTCTTAAGGACTAAACTAGTAACCTTTTTCTGGCTGAAATGAGACAGATGTTAGGAAAAGATTCTTCTCCATCCCCCCCCACCCCAAAGTGGCACTATAGAAAGCCTGCTTAAGCTGATAGAAGGACAAGGGCTACTTATAACTTGGGAACAAATAGCTAGACTTCTGGGTACATTAAAATGCACCTCCCCTTGGTTCTTAGAGGAAGAGCAAATCTCTCCAGATAATTGGACATTAATAGAGCAACAACTCTGTGCAGACTAAAATGAGAGAGATCCTCGTTCAATTTCCATTGAAGCATTTTATGTATACAATACAATACAGTTGGCCTTAAAAAATCCTATAAGTTATAGAAAAAAGAAAAGTTCTAGGAATAGCCAGATGAAGAAGCCTGAGAAAAAAAGAGGAAGAAAATGAACAGATTAATGACCATATCCTCACAGAGCATGAAGACTTAAGTGAGGCTCAAGGGTGTGAGGAGCAATTAATTGACTCTCCTCCATCAACTCCACCTTCCGGGATTTAGGGAGGGTTAGTGGGTGGAGGGGGAGTAGTGACAACACCAGCACCTCCCCCCCAGCATCCAACTGCTCCTATGAGCAGATTACAAAAGGCACTACTCAAAGCCAGGGCTGAAGGGAGAGATGTAACTGAGTTCCAACCTCACATTTTTCCTGTGATTCAACAGTTTAATTCTTCAGGTCAAGAAAGTAGAAAATACGCTCCTTTTGATATAGAAATCCTCAAAGACCTGAAAAAGGCTTGCACTCTTTATGGGGCTACATCAGCTTATGTTAAGATGTTATTACAGAATTTGGCTTTTGAAATCTTAACCCCTAAAGACTGGAAATCTATAGGAAGGAAATGCTTAGAACCTGGACAAAACTTGCTGAGGCTTTCTGAATATAGTGAGCTCTGTAGGATACAAGCCCAACAAAATAGTCAAAGTGGAGTTCATACTGCAATCACCTATGACCAACTAATGTCTATGCAGACGTTGCAATACAGATTAATTACTCCATAGCAGCATATGAGCAAATTGCTGCTAATGCTATCAAAGCGTGGACTTCTCTCCACAATGAAGATGACAAGGGTGAGGCCTTCACAAAAATAACACAAGGGCTAAATGAACCCTTTGCTGACTTTGTGGGATGTTTGCAGACAGCTATCACAAGAACTAATGGTGAAAATGCAGTAACAGACATTTTGATAAGGCAACTTGCTAAGGAAAATGCTAATGAGATTTGCAGAAGAATTATTCTAGGACTGCGCAAAGATGCTCCTTTAGAGGAGATCATAAGATGCTGTGCCACAGTGGGCACAAATGCCTTTTATAGCCAGGCTATGATACAGACTTCCCAAGATCCCAACATGGGAAGACAGGATCCTTTTTGGCAAGGGACTTCCAGTGATACTCGTCAATGCTTTTAATGTGGTAAAGTAGGGCATCTGAAAGCTCAATGTTGGCATAGAGACAGAATGAGAAATCAGGGTGAGAGAACAAGACCCAAAACCCCATGTCCAAAATGCAACAGAGGCTTCCCTTGGGCCTCAGAATGTAGACTGACTCAGGTAAACGGGATGAGGGGCCCAGCCTCAGGGCCCAAGGCAAAAAATACTTGAGGCATGATGGCAGCTGATGCTATACCCAGAGAGTGCCTAAAAGTCCAGTACCCAGACATGACCAAGCAGCCAGGAAGCCATCTGATAGGAGAAAAGGATTATACAATCAATCAGCCAGGAAGCAATCTGATGGGAGAAAAAGATTACAATTGGGGAGAATAGAGTTATATGCAGCTGAGACAACTGAGATACCCCCTGGAGAGGTGAAATCGTTCCTCTCCAGCCTATGGATACCTTGCCTCCAGGCACAGTTGGCTTGACCATTTCACCACCTGAGAGTACAAAACAGTGTCCATTCACACACTGATGTGGGAAACTGGGGAATGTGTAGATAATATCCCAGTCACTAATATAGGTAGATAATGTGTGACTTATCACCCAGGAGAAGTAGTAGCATCAAGTTTACTGATAGAGACTCCAAATAAGCAACCTGGTGATAGTTACCCAGATTCTGACTCCAGGCCACAAAATCTAGGAATATACTGGACAGCAGCTGTAACAGCTGACTCACCTATGCTCACGATCTATATAAATGACCTACCATTGGAAGGATTGGTAGACACAGGTGCAGATAGTACAATCATTAGAAGTGCCAACTGGCCTAGTCACTGGCCAAAGATTAAAGCGGACGCCTACATGTCTGGCATAGGGGGATCAATAGCAGCTGAAGTTAGTGTTACCCCTATGAGATGGACTTTTGAAGGCAAAACAGGAATTTTTACTCCTTTTATAGTTGAAAAAATCCCCATTAATCTGTGGGGAAGAAACATTTTACAACAATTAGGGTTAAAAATGAGTACCTCGGTTTTTTAGGCAGGGCTGCTGTTGAAGGACTACCAACACTTTCACCTGTTCCTATCCAATGGAAAACTGATACACCAGTGTGGATAGAACAATGGCCCTTAGGTAGCGATAAAATTCAGGCCTTATTAGATATAGTACAGGAGCAACTTGACCAAGGACAAGTATAAGCTTCTCTAAGTTCTTGGAATTCCGCAGTATTTGTTGTAAGAAAGAAATCTGGAAAATGGAGGATGTTGACTGATTTAAGAAAGGTAAATGAACAGATGGAAACTATGGGAACTTTTCAGCCTGAACTTCCTTCTCCTACTCAATTGCCTAGAGAGTGGCCTCTTTGGGTCATAGACATTAAAGATTGTTTCTATTCTATCCCTCTGCATAAGGAGGGTATGAAAAGATTTGCTTTTTCAGTGCTCAGTGTTAACTTAGCTGAGCTTTATAAAAGATATGAATGGACAGTTTTGCCACAGCGAGTGACAAACAGCTCCACCATGTGCCAAATGTATGTTGCTGCTGCTCTTGCTCCAGTAAGAAAAGCATTTCCAAAAATAATGTGATTACATTACATGGATAATATATTGGGATGTACATCTGAGGAACAAATGTTAGAAGCATGTGTACAAATGGCCATAGAAACAATAAGGAACTACAAATTGTACATAGCTCCAGAAAAAAATCAAAGACATGCTCCTTTTCAATATTTAGAATATGAAGTATACCCCAAAGGTGCTCACAGTATAAAAACTGTCCTTAAGAACAGAGAAGCTAAACATCTTAAATGATTTTCAGAAATTGATAGGAGATATCCAATGGATGCGACCAGTGGTAGGCTTGACGACCTATCAATTGCAACCTCTATATGACATTTTAAGAGGAGACACTGCTTTAAATTTACCACGCCAACTTACAAAAGAAACTCAAGAGGCTTTGAGAGAAGTTGAACTGGCTTTATCCAATGTGATTGAAAGAGTCACTCAAAACCCCTTGGAAATATCAGTTTTTGCTACACAAGAGGCACCTACAGCAGTCCTTCATCAAGGAGACAATGTGATAGAGTGGGTGAACCTCCCGGCACAACCAGAACAAAGCCTTACTCCTTACCCAGTGCTTGTGGCTAGAATTTTGTTAAAGGCAATTAAGCAAGCAGTACAATTATCTGGGACAAGACCTGACAAGATATACACCTTTCATACTAATACACAAATTAATGTGTGCTGTGAGACCATCCCAGAGTGGCAAATTTTATTAGCCATGGCTCCAAATTTTACACACAGGTCTCCATTAAAGATAACCGGACTATTACATAATTGGCCATGGATTCTTGAAGAAAAAGTTTCTAAAGTTTCTCATAAAGGACCAACTATTTTTACAGATGCATCCAAACACAATATTTGCGCTGTATACTCTCGTGACTTAACTATAAGAGAGTAGTCAGAACTCCTTTTCAGTCCACTCAGCAGAATGAATTGTATGTGATCATTCTAGCTCTTACTTATTATCCAGAAGATATAAATATAATATCTGATTCAGCCTATTCAGTAGGTGTGGTACAAAGAATTGCCACAGCCTAATTACACTTTTTATGTCTTTTCCTTTTCTCTTTGTACAAAATTTTCCATCCCTTAATACTTTAATATCATCATATGAAACTCTACTTATAGTCACAACTCCTTTTTGCTATTCCCTTTGATCTGCTCCAGCAAATTATATCTATCGCTAACTCATCATTGATGGAGCTTTCAGCCAATCAACAAATAGGCATTTAGAATGGTTCTGCTAAATGAATAGTAATATGATAGGCAAAGGAAATAAAAACACAAAGATGAAAAAATAATCCTTGCTCTCAAAAACTTAACAATGAAGGAAGCAAATACATATGTATTTTCTATAGAAACATGTAATTATATAAGTACAAATTGTGAATATGTTTACAAAATAAATATGAAGGATTTATATATCATTTAAGTACATGATACTGATGTGTATGTACAAAATATATATAAAATATATAACAAACAATACACATACCATTAAATCTAAGATCATTAATAAAGGAAGAGAAATATCAACAAAATACATTTTTAAAGAATATCTGAACATGTTCTTTTCCTGATACAATATGATAATGTACTGTTGGATGGTAATGATAAACAGCTTCCTGTAACATCTAAAAGAAAATAAAAACTCCCTACTTTGTAATTAAAATCCTGATCCCTTTGATTCCATTTTTCCAAGAGGATTTCATACTATCTAGCTTAACACATTAATGTATATGTTTCAGCAAAACTACATACTTGGATGTACTCTGGAATTCCAATTAATTTTCTTCACTTTCAGTCCCATTTCTTTCTGAAGAACATCCACTTCAATAATAGTGCTGGGAACCAGTAGTCTCGCATAAGAAGTACTCTCTGGCAAACTATGATATTCTCACGTATGTGTCCTTTGGCAATGAACTGAAATCCTGGTGAAAGTGGGAGAGTTTATTCCTCAGACTCCACTGAGCCAAGATTTCTTCATCCAGGAGAAGGCTATAGTGTGGCACACAGGGAAAGGAAAGGTCAAGAGAAAATGTTGATATAGCCAATCAAGAAAGTCATCGGGATTTTAATATTTACATCATACCATGTCACATTTTTGTAAATATACTAACACCCTTCTGAGAGCTGGATACCTTTCAAATTTCAAAGGAAATTTGACAAAGCATAAATTTTAGTATTATGGAATAGGACAAAATATGTGATCAAATTAGTATAAACAGCTTAGTCACTTATGGGTTTCATTGTGATGATACAAGCAATTCAGAGAGTGTAAAGTTTACTTAAAAATTAGAACATGTATATGGCTGAGGGAGAGACTGATCTTTTTAAATATAAAACATAATCTCCTTCTCTCTTATTTATTTGTTTTTTTCCTGAGGCAATTGTGTTTAAGTGACTTGCCCAGACTCACACAGCTAGTGAAGTGTCTGAGGTTAGATTTGAACTCAGTTCCTCCTGACTTGAGGGCTGGTGCTCCATCTACCTTTCTTGCCTTCATTCATTTATTCTTCTGTCCATGCATAAAGAATTTGTTAAGGACTGGGTTCAATATTTGGGGATATACAAAGATACCATCAACAACCATCCCATGTGGCTGGTTTTCTTGGCCTTAAACACATAGTTATGAGCTCAAGTATAATTGCTCTGAACATGTGGTTAGAAAGTTTCAAGTTTAGACTTTCAGGTCCCTTGTCTAACTTTATTTTTCATCACTGGCCCCTTCAGGGTTGAAGTAAAATCCACATGCCTAGTAACATTTGGACAACCAAAAAGCATTTATATTGATACTCTCTGTTAATAGACAAGGAAGTAGAACACCTGGGAGATAGAGCTGATAATTTCTCAGGATTTCTCTCATGTTAGAGTTTTCCTTCCAAAAAGTGAAGAGCTAAAGATCCTCTTAACTTCTCCCTTTTCTGCCATAGTCTTGAATTTACTCTTAAGAGGGATGCTGGCATACTAGCTGCAGTCACTCCAGTTCGAGACCCTTACAATCTTGGAAACCTTTGGAAAAGATGACAGCTTTTAAGAGGGAAGAATAGCCAACTCTTATAATTCCGATGCACACACATGGAAGCTTTAATAGTTGTTATGATGTTAACATTTGTTATCCTGGGGAATTTCACTGGAGTATTTTTGTCAATATCTATAGTCTCCAAACCTCAAATAGATTCTTTAGTGATTTTGGAAGTGGCTCCATCCATCTTTTTTTTTTTTTTTAATATTTTTCAAACACATTTTACTAAAGAGTCTTTTAAAAAATCTCTGTGGATAATCAATTATAGAAATTAATATTTCCCTCCTCAGAAGTTTTTAAATTCCGTGGTGTTCTCTTCTTTTTTATAATACATATGATGGTTCTCTGTGAGCAGGTTTCTTGGGAAGGTTTTCTGGAGGCAGCCTTAGTTTCAGTTCAGATCAATAATCACTTCAAATACAGCCAGCTGATAAAATCCAAACGTTTATTTTCTCCTTCCAAAATAGCCCGGTTAGTTTTTCTTAGAGGCCTATCTTGCTGCTTGTTTCCAAGTGTTCTTGCGGCTTGTCCTTTGCCTCTGCCATCTTTGGCTTCTCTTTTTCCAAATATCTCCAGCCAGTACGAAGGTGAAAGTTGGAATGAATCTGACTCCAACCTCGAGAGTGGGCTTGTGGGCTTCTGTATCCCCCAGAGTGCTCCGTGTCTGTCCCAGAGTGCCTCTGTGTCTGTCCCAGAGTGCTCTTTGGCCCTAAGAGCTACTTGCTTATATGAACTCTCTAAAGGTGTGAACACAAGCGTTGTTTTTCTCAGTTCCACTTAGTAACTTGTTTCAAGTTCTGGCTCATAACATCTCCTTGTAAGATCACATCAATCATACTGAACCATGCTAAATTAGATAATTATTGTCTCTATCAACTCTAATGAGTTAACACTTTGTAAGGATTCCAACAAAATCCTATAGTGAAAAAACCACAACTCGAAGCTCTGTTCTCGTTTGTGCTCAGCTGCTTTTGCTTGACTGCTTTCCTCCTGTTTCCAATTGAAACAGACTTTTTTAGTGATCTTCAAAATTATCTTCTGCTGGTAATTTGTTGCACTCCCAATATGTGTGGGTTCTGCCTGTCCACAGCTAATTCAGAGTCTGGATTTGCTAATTAGTCTCAGGATTGTAGGAGAAGGTCAGCAAGAAATATGTGTTGTGTCCACTATCTTGGCTTCCCCATCTTCCACTGTAAAAAAAAAAAATACTTCTGCCTACAAGGAGCACAAAAGTCCTCATTGAAACTATGCTGTCACATGACTCCTGAGTTTAAATACTGTGAGCACATCCACAGCCTTATGAGAAGAGAATTTCCACTCAGTGCAGTTGTGAGATACATGAAATGACTGAGTGTGGCCTTCCTACCCCCTTGGCATGAAATTTCAAGCCTGATCATAGATCCAAGTATGTTTTTTTTCTTTCTTTGCTCAGAGTAGAATGAAAATTCCTTTGGTGTGGGAAATATTGGGATTTTCATTTTTGGATTCCCAGGCCTATACAATTTATTTCTAGCCATTAATTCTAATATAATTTTGGTGTTGTAACATCTTCTCTAAAGGAAAAAATCCACCTGTCATTACATTGAAAAGTTGATAGTAATAAATTTTTAGTTTACTGAATTGTCACAAATTCAAATTAGTCATTTAATTGTTTCACTGATCTTCAAAGTATGTAATTTTATAGTTTTTATATAACTGCAGTGATATTATATGGGCTTGTGTTTTAGGAACAGAATTAGAAAAGGATGCTTGCTTCAAAAATAGGCAGGCATTCAAAATGTTTGTGGCAGCCCCGTTTGTAATGGCTAGAAACTGGAAAATGAATGGATGCCCATCAATTGGAGAATGGTTGGGTAAATTGTGGTATATGAATGTTATGGAATATTACTGTTCTGTAAGAAATGACCAGCAGGATAAATACAGAGAGTCTTGGAGAGACCTACATGAACTGATGCTAAGTGAAAGGAACAGAACCAGGAGATGAATATATAGTTAAGTAACAATATAGTATGAGGATGTATTCTGGTGGAAGTGGATTTCTTCGACAAAGAGATCTAACTCACTTTCAATTGAGCAATGATGGACAGAAGCAGCTACACCCAAAGAAAGAACACTGGGAAATGAATGTAAACTGTTTGCATTTTTGTTTTTCTTCCCGGGTCATTTTTACCTTCTGAATCCAATTATTCCTGTACAACAAGAGAACTGTTTGGTTCTGCACACATATATTGTATCTAGGAAATACTGTGACATATTCAACATTTACAGATCTGCTTGCCATCTGAGGGAGGAAATGGAGGGAGGGAGGGGAAAAGTCGGAACAGAAATGAGTGCAAGGGACAATGTTGTAAAAAAATTACCCAGGCATGGGTTCTGTCAATAAAAAGTTATAATTTTTTTTAAATAGGCAGGCATTGATTTGAGGGACTAAACATGAAGAGACTACTGGAATAAAAGATGAGTTCTTCTATAACAGATCTTGGTAAAAATCATCCTCCTGTGAACAAATGGAGAGAGATATGAGACGATCAGTGCCCAAAAGAGTTTTCTCTGTGCTGCTGAAAGAACTAGTGAAAAAATACTTGGTCAAGACACGTCAGAGAACATTGGAGAATAACCCAGGCTGCAGAACTTCCTGGTTTAAGGATATGGAGGAAAGAAGCAGAAATCACCTAACGCTTATTCACTCAGTCAGGACCACTTTCTGACCTTGTCACCTGTCATGGACATTACTCTCATGCATCAGAGCAGTTACCCAGGTTCCTACAAGTCTCTGACACGTTATTAAAGTCCCTTGCTTCTGGAAGTATTATTAGCTCTCCTACCCACTTGATACCAATTGTCAGTGCTCAGAACAGAGTTGGGAAAGAGGAATGAGAAAAACACATTTTTCACTCAAACACAGGGACACAGGTGCAGAGTTGCAAGCAGCAATGGTCCCAAGAGTCCATCATGAACTAAGTTTCCTCTCCTGGGTAGAAAGATGCACACATAGGATCCTAACCACATAGACCAGTAAGGACATTTCAATGATCCTTTAACCAGGGCTAAGCGCCATAAATACTCTCTGGCCTGGCCAGCAGTGTCTCTGTCTTAGATATGAGTAAGAGACATATTACCTTCCGTCTCAAAACGATGAAGGTCAGAGCAAAGCTTGAACAGTTGCTCAAAGAAAAAACTTTTCTACAGGAACATTTTCGGTTCCCAAGACACCCAAAGCTGCTACAGACGCTGCTGCCCTGCTTCCTCCACAGCACATCACAAACTTTGCTAAAAAGCAGGGGCACCTTGGCTAGGAGTTGGAGAGCAGTCTCCCACATGTTCTTCAGGCTTTTCTTTTGCCTGCTTTTGCAGCTGCCATTGTCTGTGGGCAGGGAGCAAGGGACTCCATGCCACCTAGAAAGGTCTTTCAGCCCCACCTATTTCAAAGATGGGGATCTTGTTGTTGGAGGATTTTTTCCTTTATTTTTAAATAAAGAGCATCCGTTGAAATATTGGAAAATGTTTTGGCTTCATCCTCGATATAATATAAAAGACTATAAGTAAGTATTTATTCTGTGTTTTTAAATAACTTTTCAATTATCAAGTATTTTTTTCCTCTGTATCACTTCCTATTAAGAAAAAAATTCCTTGTAACAATTAAGCATACTCAAGAAAAAAATTCCCAGAATGGCCAAATCTCAAATGAATGTATTATTTTGTACATCAGTTTATCAGCTTTCTATAATGATATCAGGTCATCTTCATTATTAGTCCTTTGCAATCATTGTGGTTTATTGCATTGCTGAGAGTTCTTAAGTGTTCTGGTGACGTTTATTTTTACATTATTGCTTGTAAAATATAAATTGTTCTTCTTTTTCTTCTATCTTTATACTATATCTGTTCCTATAAATTGTGTGATGTTATTGTGAAATTACATTGCTTCATTTTTAGCAGAACAATGGTATTAAATTAGATCAATACATCACAATTTACTCAGTCATTCCATAAAAAAAGGCAGCTCTTTTTGTCCAGATCTTTGCCACTCTGCAAAGAAATGCAATTTTTTATTTGTACTCCTTTCTCTCTTTATTTTTTAAATCTTTAAAAACAAGTTATACAAAAGATATCTATCAATCAATGACCTTTTGGCCACAGAGAGAAATTGCTTTCCAGAATGCTAAAATAATTAATAGTTCCATTAAAAGTATAATAATGTGACAGTTACCTTATATCCCCTTGCACATTTCGCTATTTCTCTCTGTTGTGGTGATAATACCAATGTGATGGGTGAGAGGTTGTAATTCAGAATTGCTTTTCTTTTTATTACCATATTTATTTACCATTTTGAACATTTTTTCATAAGCCTAAAGATACCTTGAATTTCTTATCTCGATAACTTTCTATTTAAATTCTTTGACAGTTTATCCCATGGACAATGGCACTAGTTTTTCAAAACATAAAACAATTTTATAATTTGGAAATAAAAACTTTTTAAAAAGAAGCATAATAAAAACAATTTTCCAGTTAACTCTTTTGCTTCTGATCTTAGTTCCATTGGATTTGTGGGGGGCAAAAAAAGATTTATTTAAAATTTTAAATAACCCAAAATTTCTATATTAACTTCTTTTCTATATGCCTTCTTTGGTCATGGATTCTTTTCAATGCTCAAAAATAAATTCTTCCGAAGCTCACAATTTTTTATACCTTAACTATGTAGCTATTTGGAGACAATATTAAGATATTAATATCAATTCATAGTAATAATAAAATCACACAAATGACCTATTTCTATCAAGTTAATGTCCAGTTTTCTCAATATAACTTGCCTTATTTTTTTCAGTTTTTTATTGCTCCACGTTTTGAAAATTTATCTAAATTTTTCTCATTTATCTAAATGATTTGGTAGTTCTTAGAGGAACTGCTTGTGATGTTGGGGAGTGAACTAGGAGCTTGTAGACAGCTACTGTGATGGCTTAAATGATAATTCTGACTAGAAAGAGGATGAAATCAGTGGCATAGCTCCTGATGCCCTCAGGCCCACTTACAACAAAGCTGGTAAAAGCCTCGTTAATTGCAATATTGCTAGCAATAGACTGAAATATTCAGAATTTCCTAATACCATTACAAAGAAAATAAAAAGATAGGTTCATCAAAAAGTGGATCTTCATATGGCAGAGGAAATATTTCTTTGGAAAATTTCCAATTCCTCTTTAAGCTTGGTAGAACCATAATATTCTTGTCCCTGATAATCTCCCTCTTACTGCAGATGGTTTCTCAGACACTATTATCAAGTCCTGGCTTTTATGTTCGCCATAGAAGAAATCAACAGGAATCCAAATCTATTGCCCAACATTTCTCTGGGATTTCACATCTACAATGCTTATCAAAATGATGAGAGGACCTTGGAGAGTTCCCTCATGTGGCTGTCAGGCCAGGGACAGACCATTCCAAATTACAGCTGTGAGAGGCAGAGAAAGTCTGTGGTGGTCATTGGAGGAGCCACTTCTGAACTGACTTACTGCATGGGAACTCTGCTGGAGCTCTATAAGCTCCCACAGGTAGGAAATCAGAGGTTTCAATTAGCTTATCTGGTTGGAGGACAGAGGCAGGCCTTTGAGGGTCTGCCAGTTGAAATACACATGTCAAATACCTTTGGGGAACTCTGATTTCTAATTTACCTTTCTAATGATTCTCAGAGATGAAAAAGGTAATACAGAGTTTGAGGACATCAGATTTATTAGCTTCATCATGTAGGATGTAGCACATGTTGACTAAGAGACTTTAAAAATTATGAAATTGAAACTTTAAAATATTTATTACTTATGTAATATATACAAGTCCTTAGATTCAATCATAGACATACACAATAGTAAAAATACAGAACATGCTTACACCCATTTCAGCTAGGGCAGGTTTGATGAAAGAGATGACCCTTGAGTGGAGTTCTGTATGATCAGAAATATCTTAACAGGCAGAGATGAAGAATGAGTCGATTTTAGATAGAGGGGGGTAAGGGGATTCGGTTCACATAGGGCAAGGTGGGAGAATCTTTCGTACTGAAAACTGAAAAATCATCATGTTTGGTTCCTTTACAGATCAGCTATGGTCTCTTTGATCCACTCATAAGTGACCCACTTCAGTTTCCTTCTGTTTATCAGATGGCCCCCAGTGACACCTCTCTTCCCCTTGCCATGGTCAGATTAATGCTGCATTTCAAATGGAACTGGGTGGGTGTTATTGTTTCAGAGGATTCAAGGGGTGAGAAATTCCTCAGGGACCTTCAAGAAGAAATGGCCAGGAATGATGTCTGTGTAAACTTTATGGAAAAGATAACTACTAGAAAGTCATCAAATAAAGAATTTTATCAATATTTTGTACTCAGCATAGTTTTTTCTGCAGCAAATGTGATTGTCATTTATGGAGATACAAATTTACTTTTGAGCCTGGTGTTTGGGGCAAATCCTTATGTCCTTGTAAGAAAAGTGTGGATCACTACCAGTCACTGGGATATTGCCAAAAAACCTGGTTATATCTATTTTGATCATTTCCATGGGGCTCTGATATTTTCAGACCAGACAAGTAAGATTCCTGGGTTCAAAGATTTTCTGAAAACTGTTAACCCTGCCAGACACCCAGAGGATATTTTCCTTAAGAACTTTTGGAACTCAGCTTTTGGATGTCCCCCTATACATGGGAAGGAAGAGGAGGAGGTCTGTTCACCAAATGCATCTTTAGACAGCCTGAGTTTGAACTCTTTAGAAATCATTATGTCTGACCAGAGTTACACTGTCTACACTGCTGTGTATGCTGTGGCCTGGGCCCTTCACGAGATGTTCTTAGTGAGATCAGAAATGGAATTCAACATAGATGGAGACAACAGGGTCGTTCCCCTCCAGAAGGTAAGGTTCCCCTCTTCATAACAGTAATAACCAAATCTCTGATTCTCAACTTGCAATATTTAGAAAAGAGATAAGGGATTACTAACTCAGCTCTGCTTTTTGCAGTGAGGTAGCTCTGCACAGCAGACTAAGGATATTTTAGTTCATTTCTTCTTACTTCAGAATTAGGATCGCCTCTGAGGGATGTAACTCTTTTCAACAATGAAGTGATGCAGATCAATTCCAATAGACTTGTGATGGAGAGAGCCATTTCCATTCAGAGAGATATCTATGGGAACTGAATTGGATCACAACATAGTATTTTCCTCTTTTTGTTGTTGTTTACCTACTTTTGTTTTCTCTCATTTTCTTTTCTTTTTCATCTGATTTTTTCTTGTGCAGCGAGATGTGTGGAAATATGTATAGAATGGCACATGTTTAACATATTTTGGATCACTTGCTGTCTAGGGGACAGAAACAAAGTGCAAGGGAGAGAAAAAAAATTGTACCACAAGGTTTTGCAAAGGTGAATGTTGAAAACTATTTTTGTTTGTATTTTTTAAATAAAAAGCTATTATTAAAAAAAGAATTAGGATCCATTCAGATCCCTGTGACAAGATGCAGGAGTGAGAATCAAGATTTACTGGTTCCTGAGGGTTACTGGTTCCTGAGGGTCTTTGAGAAAGAAGATGTAAGGGAAGAGAAAGAGCATCAACACTACAGATGCCATGCCTGGACCAGGGGATGAGTAAGTCAGAACTAGGCATTTCTGTTACCCTGGCAGTTTTAGTTATTCCATGGCAGCCTAGTACAATGGAGAGAACTCCATTTGTTAAATCCTGCATCTGAAAATTATTCCTCAGATGCCATTGAATAAGAGAATTTATTTTCCTAGGAAATAAAGGAAAAAAATGAAATGGCCTCTGAGATCCATTCCAGCTTTCAAGCTAACTTTTTTCTTTTCTTTTTTTTCTTTTTTTGCAAGGCAATGAGTTAAGTGACTTGTTCAGGATCACACACAACTGTCTCAGGCTGATTTAAACTCAGGTTTTCCAGAATCCAATCCAGTCTCTAACTATTGCACCACCTGATTGATCCTTGCAATATAAAGTTTAACAAGGACTGTTAAACCTCAAAACAAGGATTTATATATTGATTTTTATTAAAATATAAGCTCCTTCAGAACAGGGATTTCTCTTATTTTGAGTTTAGTCTCCCACACTAGCATGATGTCTAGGCTACTTGGAAAGCACTTAATAGGTGCTTCTTGAATGAAAAGCTTCTTCAATCTTAATTATTCAATGAGATTCTTATTTCTTCTCTCTCCCACTCATCGTTTATTGAGCTACTAACTAATCAACAAATAGGCATTTAGAATGGTTCTACCAAAAGATAAGTAATATAATATTCAATAGAAATAGGAATTTAAAGATTAAGAACATCTCATTTGTCTCGAAAATTTAACACTAGAAGAGGCAATATAAATATGTCTGTATATATATGCATATTTTATGTAAACATATATAATTATATGTGTATTTATTGTAAATATGTTCACAAAATAATAGTTTCATATCTTACGTACATACATAATATTTTACCTGTATGTATAAATTGTACATATGTACAAAATAAATATCAAAATATATAAAACAAAAATATAAAAAATAAATTTAAAAAATATTTTAAAAATAAAGAAGATTAGGGAAGGAAGCCAAATATCAGGAAAATAATCTTCCTAAAGAACTACACATTTTGTCAATATGTTTCATAATTGCATATATTTAAGCTATACAGTACTGATTGCTGTTTGGAGGAGAAGGGAGATCAAGGAGAGAAGGAGAAAAAATTGTAACATAAGGTCTTCAAAGATAAATATTTAAAACTCTCTTTCTATCTATTTGGAAAAATAAAATACAAACTAAAAAAGCATCTTAACATGTTTTTCTCCTAACCCAATATAATAATACACTCATAGTTAGGAACCACAAATAAATTCTTATATCCTCTAGCAGAAAATAACCTCAGCTTGGAATCAAAGTGCTGTAAAGTGTGATCCCAACTTTCCAATCTAATTTCACACCATACCTATTTAACATTTTATGTTTCAGCAAAATTCCCAACTGGATGTACTCTGAATTAGTCATGCAACTCCATAATTGTACAGAGGCACTTAAACCTAAAACACATTGCTACCTCACTTCTGCTTCACAGCATCTTTAGCTTCCTATAGGTTCAGCTTCGGTGTTCTCACTTTAAAATCCTTGCTCGATCCTCTTTTCATATCAGATAACATGGGGGAAAATTATATATGGAAAATGCATTGCATATAAAGAATGCTATGGAAATACTTATTTTTTCCTTTCTAATTTAGTAGTATTTTCTTCTTCATGGAATGATACTGTATTTGTTTTTCTGATCTAATTCTCTATTATCCAGAGGAATTTAAGCTACTTAAGGGCAAGAAGTTACCATTTTTATTTTACATTTTAAGGAATTCAAAGCTCAGTGCTTTGAATTAATAAATCATTATAAAGGCTTTTAGCAGTGTACTGGAAGCAGCCTAATTAATTTTGGGAGTGAACTCTGTACCACCCTACTTACTCTAAACTAGGTGCTCTCTTCCTGTACCTTTGTTCCCAAACCCACTCTCATCAAAGAGAGAAAAGGACTTTCTGGATTTTTCAACAAGTTGAAAAATTCTGACTTCCAGCTTGAGATTTGGCCCAGTCTTCTAGCCTAGAGAGAACAGTTGGGGTTCTAGTTCTGTTATCCAATTTCTTTGCAATCCATTCTAATTCTGTGACAAATGAAAAATCTTAGGATTGTACTCCTGCAAGGAATTGAAGAAAACAAAGAGCAGAGAAACTAAAAAAAAAAAAAAAAACATCCCTGAGAGAATCTAGTGGTGAACTTTCAACTCATTTTCTTCCCTTTCAGCTCCATTCCTTTCTGAAGAACCTTCAGTTTAACAATAGTGCTGGGAAACTGGTGGTCCTGGATAAGAAGAGGAACTCTGTGACAAACTATGATATTCTCAACTATGTGACCTTTAGCAATGATACGGAAGTCCTGATAAAAGTGGGAGAGTTTAGATCCCAAGCTCCACTTGGCCACGATTTAACGATACAAGAGCATGCCATTACGTGGGCGACACGGAATAAAAAAGTAAAGAATAATCAAAATGTTGGTTTTATAAAATCTGTAAACATAAAATATAGCCCATCAGAATAGTCAGTAGCATACTTTCCAACCTGGTGCATATTCCACAAAATCTGCTCGAAGGGAACAGCTTAGAAATAAAGTTTTTTTGGTGCATAATGAATTATGATCATTAGCATTTTTCCCTCCCAAGATTTCTAAACCTTGTAATGAACAAACTACCACTCCAAGACTGTGGTTATTGACCAGACACTCAATCTTTACTATTTGTGACCCCGTGGAATGTCGATGATCAAGGCCTTCTATCCTCCCCCACCTCTCAAGTTGGACCAATTCTAGAATTTTTTTCCATGACATTATTTATCCATCTCATCCTCTGCAGTCCTTTTCTCCTTTGGACTTAATCTATCATGATGTGAGGGATTTTTCTGAGTCTCTCAGTAAGCAGCTTCTCCTTCATTATTGAAATTCCAAGTAAATAGCTGCAATTAAGTTTTTAAGTATTGACAAATGATCTTTTTGCTGACCCAAAGTCTTTCAAAATCTTCTCAAGCATCATGATTCAAAAATGATTTTAAGTGCTGGTTTCTAACAAGTTCCATTCACAAAATCATACACTCTTCCTAGGGGAAAATACAATCATATAGATATAAAGACTTTTGCTAAGAAGGTAATTTCTCTACTTTTTAGTATTCTGTCTAGATTGTCCTTTCTAAGCTGGAAGCCTCTTTTAATGTCATCATAATGGTCACCATCTGTAGCAATTTTTGAAGCAAACACAAAATGTTTGGTGTTGTTTTTTATTTTTGTCCCCATATTTGAGACAAAATGATAGAACTAATCATAAAGATCTTGGGTTTTTACTTAGTTATTCAATTGATTTTGTTGAGCTTCAAAGCAGTTTTCTCACAATAATCAAGAGGCTTCTTAATTCTTCTTCTTATTGTGTCATCAGAAAGGTGATGTCTGAATAACTGAGATGTTTGAAATTTCTCCTGATAAACTTGATTCCAGCTTTTGTTTCATCCAGTCAGGCATTTTTCATAACTTGTTCTACATATAAATTAACTAAATAAAGAGAAAGCATACAACATGATCATAATCTTTTTCAAATCTGAAAGCAATTAGTTGTTGCATGTTTAGTTGTATCTTTTACTTCTTGGTCCTCATTTATGTTCCTGGACCTGCAGTAGGATGATCCGGTACTCCCATCTCTTGGAGGACTTCCCAAATATGTTATGAGTTACATGGTCAATGTAAATGAAGCAGACATGCTATGGTTGATTTTCTTGGGACCTTCTTCCATTACCCATAGTCTATAATCTTGGCAATTTGATCTCTAATCCCTCTTTCTCTTTTGAAAACCTGTCTTCTCTTCTGGTAATTCTGCACTTGCTGTTGAAAGCTTACTTGAAAGATCTTAAATATAACCTTGCCAACTTGTGAATAAATGCAGTTCCTCAGTGACTTGAATTGTTTTGGAATTGTCCATCTTTAGAACTGACATGTAAACTGATGTTTTCGTTGCTATGTCCACTATTGTATTTTTCAAATTGGCTGTCCTACAATGTCCAGCTTTTTAAGAGCTACATTTTTCAGAATTTTAAATTACTTGGCTAGAATTGTATTAATTTCCCTAGTCTTATTATTAGTGATGTTTACTAAGGCAATAATGATTTCATTCTCCAGAATACCTGGTTCTTGAGAGTAGCTACAAGCTCATGGTTATTGGATAGTTCCATGATGTTCTACTTCTATTAAATACTGAACATTTTGTTTTTCATCATGTCCATATTTGCATGAAACTTTCCCTTAGTAGCTCTATTTTCTTTATGAAATCTTTTATCTTTCCCATTCTATTGTCTCTATTTCATTGCATTGCTTTATGAAAACCTCACCCAGGTTGTTTGGACCCTAATAGAATCCTTTCATCAACAGTTGAGAAGAAATATAACTCCTAAAAGCTTTAATTATGTGGGTCCCTTTTGCAAGGAAATTGATCTAATGTTTGTCAGAATGATTGCTCAAAAGCCTTTGGAATATTCCCCATGCAGCTTCCTCAGTCCAGATGCAGTAAAGTCTGTGGTCCCGGATTCCAGAAGAAAGCCCAGGAGGGAAAGCCTGTCTGCTGTTTTAAGTGTGACCCTTGCCCAGACAGGCACATTTCCAACCAGACAGGTAAGTCTTTGAGGACATGTTCACCTTCAGCAAATGTGGACCTAGGGCAACCAATTGAAACTGAATGGGTATCCCACTTACTGTAAGGCACAGGAAACATATTAATATTGGAATATGGTATTCAGGGACCAAGGGAAGTCTAGAAGAAAAGTCAAAATGGTCAAGAATATTGAAGTTCTAAAGTGATCAACATTAGAGAGATATGAGGGGGTTGAGATCCATAAGGTAGGAATTTCTTGCCAAGTTTCTCTGTACTTCAATTGCTCAGAGATAGATTGCAGAAAAGAGAACCTATGTACACAGATTTCTCAAACCTGTATAGGAATTAAGAGATTCAAGTGAGTCTTTTCCATCAAGACAGCAGTAACAAAATAGAAATTATCTCATATTAATTTAAGAGAAGAGAAAAATGAAGTGACCATTCACAGTAACATGGTTAGCTGTTTCCCCAGGATGTTTACCCATTTGATGTACAATGATGGCCAAGAAGGCATCAATCTACTCATCCCAAACACTTCTCTCACTCAGAAAACTACCTGCCTTGCTAGTAGACAATGATCTCTTTGAAGCCCAGACATAAACTTACTCAACACAGAACTATGATTTTGGGAAAGATGTAAGTTACACTTTAAGATACTTTAACCTGACAAAGTTGCACACAAAGGCAGAAATTTGGGGAATTACTTCTGACAAAGGGAAAAGAATAATAATGAATAAAATTGAAATAGCCAGACCTAGAGCAATGCCTATAAGAACAAGATCTCTGTGAAAGTAAATCTTGTAATAGAGCTTGATCTGAAGAAGTTTCACAATTCCCAGGTTTCTTTGGGGGTTTGTCCTGTAGCACAAAACAGGGCAAGTTTGGTCCCTCTTTCAGGTACTGTAGGTTTCTATACATCACACCAGCTGTCAGGTCCCTTCAGAAGTTTCTCTTCTTCACGTTAAACATGTTCAGTTTCTTTGATTCATAAGTGATGTCTAAACAACTTAAGGGTCATCTAAAGAAAGCCCAAAGACTTTATGTCAACAAATAGATGTATAGAAAGAGATCATAAATATGCTAAGCATCAACAGGAAAGATGCACAACCAAGATCTTTAACAGGTGTAGGGGGGCAACTCTCCACATGTTGCAGAAGAAGTCTGGAAGAACTGATATAGTTAGAACAACAGAATCATTTTACTGTAAAAAGAAACCACAAAAAAGAAAATTACCAGCTCTCTAATGGAGAAACTTTATAAAGATTATTGTCCAAGAACAAGAAATGAAGTCAGCAACAAATTGATTATCATACTTTGTCACATGGAGCTGATACATTTATAATTCTTGTTGCTGTTGATACTAAGAATAATATGTCATGTTTCAAAGGTACTCTGTGAATGTTATTTATATATAAAAGAGCTAGCATGTATCTAGTGGCTCCCTAATAAATGAAGTAGAGAAGGAAATGCTGGGCCTGCAGTAGGGAAGGCATCTACTTGAGTTCAAATTTGGCTTCCACACCTACTAGCTTTGTGACTAAGGGCAAGTCACATAACCTTATTTACCTCAGCTTCCTCATCAGGAAAAAAATTAGGCTGGAAGAAGGAATGCCGAGTACCACTATTATGTTTGCCAAGAAAACCTCAAATGTCATCACAAAGGGTCAGTTACAACTCCCAATTATTCAAATGTATTTCCTACTTTAAGATTTGCCAAACTCTATTTATGTGAAGTTGGCACAATTGTTATCCCTATTTTACTAACTATGATATAGAAGTATAAATTAGATCATTGACTAATCCATAATCAAAAAAGTATTCTGAGGCAGAATTCAAATTCAGGCCTTCCAAGTCTTCTGTTCTATCCAGTGATGCCAGATTCTGATCCCCATGGAAAGATATGGAGCCGTTTTTATTATTTTCACAAATATTATTGGCCCACTGAAAGGGAAGTTTTCTGTGGCTGGAATATTGACATTTCTTTATTCTCTTCAGATGCAGATCAGTGTGTGAAATGCCCTGAAGATCAATATCCCAATCAGGGGAGGAATCAGTGCCTCCCCAAAGTAGTGACCTTCCTGGACTATGATGATCCCATGGGGATGGCCTTGGCTTCTATAGCTGCTTGCTTGTCACTCCTCACAGTTCTAGTTCTCTGGGTGTTTGTGAAGTACAAAAATACCCCCGTAGTCAGAGCCAATAACAGAGATCTCAGCTACATCCTCCTCATCTCCCTTTTCTTCTGCTTCCTCTGTTCTTTGCTCTTCATTGGTCGCCCAACAGCAGCCCATTGCCTCCTCCGACAAACAACCTTTGGAGTCATGTTCACGGTGGCCGTCTCCTCTATTTTGGCCAAAACCATCATTGTGGTTCTGGCCTTCAGAGCCACCAGACCGGCCAGCAGGAGCAGAAAATGGATTGGATCCAGAGCCCCTATTTCTGTTGTTCTCTTTTGCACCTTGTTTCAGTTTCTGCTCTGTGGAGTTTGGCTGCTGCTCTCTCCCCCATTCCCAGAGGCAGACATACACTCTGACCGTGAGCACATCATCCTGGGGTGCAGTGAGGGCTCCCTCATTGCCTTCTATTTTGTCCTGAGCTACATGGGAATCTTGGCCCTGGCAAGCTTTGCCGTGGCCTTTTTTGTCAGAAATCTCCCTGACACTTTCAATGAAGCCAAGTTCATCACCTTCAGCATGCTGGTGTTCTGCAGCGTCTGGATCACCTTCCTCCCCACCTACCAGAGCACCAAGGGGAAGATGATGGTAGTCGTGGAGATCTTCTCCATCTTAAGCTCCAGTACTGGCTTGCTAGCCTGCATCTTTATCCCCAAATGCTATGTGATCCTTCTGCAGCCCCACAGGAACATCAAAAACTCTTTAAAGAATAATGTCAAGTCTTGAATACACAATTGTTGTGAATGGTTCTGCGGGACTAATAACATGAGATTTTAAACAACCAACCCAAATTGCTCTTGTTTCCAAGTGTCCTAGTGAAACCCAAACAACTTCTATTTTTACTAAACAAGAGCTTCTTGCTGATTCCCCACTGTTTCAAAACCACTTTCATTAGGTCTTCAGTTTCATGAATCTGATGAGTTTCATCTTTCAGAGTTTTCTCTCCTTTTCCATGTTGAATTCATATTTGAATTACAGAAATTCTTCCATGACTTCTGCATGAACTTCTGCTTCCTTAACTTTTCTTCATCCATAAAATATAGTTGATGCAAAAAATTTTTTAAAAAGATTGGATTTAGGGCATAACTACAAATTTGTTCTGCTATCAAATGATGGGACTATCACTACCATATGTCCCCTCATTGTTTGCCACACCCAACCACTAATGATAACTTTTTAAGTTACTCATTTACCTCTCTTCACATAGGGTGGCTCTGGTACAAGGTATTTAAATTTTTATCTTATAATAAGATTACTCTTACTAATCAGCTTCTAGACTAAAGATGTCTACTCATTGTATTAGAGAGTATTCTGAATAGAAAAAGGAACTGTGAATCACTCTACTTTTCATGATTCTTTTATTTTATTCTCTCAGAATGGCTGTCATTGGACTTATGTACCTATTGGCATCCAGTTTAATAATTCTGGTGATGGTTTTTGGAACTGTTGCTTAGCTGTGGTGGTTTTCTGAAATTGCTAAACAAATAATGCTGGGGAAGATTCCAGGAATATGGTGAGGTAGGTTGGTATATTTCAAGATCTGCCAATTTCCCCAAAAATACAACAAATTTACACTTCAGGGAAAACATAGACCCATGAAAAACCAGAAAGAATTGGGACAGACCAGGAAAATCTATTGAAGCAACCAGAAATGATCTGAACAAAGATCTGGGGCCAGGATTAACCTATGGGGTGTGCAAACATCTCCAGGTTAGCTCTGCAGAAATGTCAAGTGTCCTCTGGTTAGCTACATGGGGCTTGACACTCAGCAGGATCCACAGAAACTTTCACCTCTCGAATTGCTTAAGGAGTTTGGATTTGAGTCGAAGAAGACTGACCAAACTTTGGCTGATTAGGAACTCCAGGCCCAGATGTATTGCAGAGCAACCCCTGGGCATGAAGGAATCAGCACATCAGGAGTGCAGAGGCTTCAGGAACTTACAGGAGGAAGTAGCCCTTGGTTTGGGCTTCCAAGTCAAAGGGGAGAGCTGAAGTAAAGGTTGAACCACCATCCCATAATTAGAGGTGATTAAAGAGGTGCTAAAATACCTTTTATTTAAAAATATGAAACAGCAAAAATGAAAGGACCCCACTGCAGAAAATTACTATGGGAACAGGGAAGACCATTCTAACCCAAAGAGTAAGTAACATGAAATGGCGTTCTGACCAGAAAGAATTTATGGACATGAAAAAAAAAAATCTAAAAACCAAATGAGAGACTTTGAGGAAAACCTTTTTAAAAAATCATCCAAGAGAGACTGTTAGGTGGTGCAATGCATGGAGCACCAGCCCTGAAGTCAAGAGAACCTGAATTCAAATCTGATCTCAGACACTTAACACTTCCTAGCTGTGTGACCCTGGGCAAGTCACTTAATCCCAATTGCCTCAGCAAAAAAAAAAAAAAAAAGAAAGAAAAGAAAAGAAAAGAAAAAGAAAGAAAAAAGCATTCAAGAAAAATAAGAAAATTATGAGGGAAACATTAACCAACTAAAATAGGTGATACAGAGATTCAAAGATTAAAATAATTTTTTGAAAATTAGAATTGGGCAAGGGGAAGCCAGTGAAGCTAAAAGAGATCAAGAAATAACAAAACAGATTATAAACAATGAAAAAATAGAATAGGATATGAAACACCTTATAGAAAAAATAACAGATAAGGAGAACAGATCAAGAAGAGAAAATATTAGAATAATTTAACTCTCTGGAAGTTGTGACCAAGAAAAGAATCTTGATACAATAATGGAAGAAAGAATTCAAGAAAATTGTCCTGGAGTGATAAAATATAAGGGGAAAGTAAAAACAGGACAAATCCACCAGCCACCATTTCAACAAGAACCTTTGTGGAAAATATATAGAAATATTGTTGATAAATTTTTAAACCACTAGATGACAGAGAAAATTTTGCAAGAAACAAGAAAAAGACAATTCAAATACACTGGAGCTGCAATTAGACTTGTACAGGCTTAGCAGAAGCCACGATAAAACACTACAATTCTGGAATCATATCTAGCAACCCTCTAAAGAACTGGACTTGTGGCCAAAAAAAAATCACTGTGGCAAAATTCTGTGTAAGATTGAATGAGAACAAATGGACCTTCAATCAACTTGCAGATTTTCAGGATTTTCTATCAACCAAAATCAAAAGAAATTTTATATCAATTACCCATGGGTGGAGAGAACTTAAGTAATAGCAAGACAAATTAAGAAGAAGTAATGGAAAGAGTCAGCAGAGATAGGAAAAATATGTGCGTATTAGTGGGCATGGAGGAGGCAGAATATATATGTGTGTGTGTATGTATATTGATAAATATAGAAACATAAATATTTTCTTTCTTAACTGTAGCCTGCTTGAGGTGAGGAAAAGAAGAAAGGGGAGGGAGAAGAATAAAATTTAAAAGGTATGCAGCAGAGAACAAAAGAACACTTTACAAGGAAGGAAAGAAAAGTTGGTCATTCACGAATATACTTTCTTCTACTATTATATATAAATATAGATGTATGTATATTATATATATATATATATATATATATATATATATATGCACTTTCTTAAATAAGAGTTACACTGTCTATACTGTTGTCTATGCTGTGGTCTGGGGCCCTTCATGAAATGTTCTTGGTGAGTTCAGAAATGGAATCCAACATAGAGACAACAGGATTGTTTAACCTTGGAAGGTAAAGATTCCCTCTATAAGCATTGTACTGACACCTGTAATGTTCTTCTTGGTTTGGTTTCTTGGGGTTTCTGGGAACAGCCTTTGTTTCAGTTCAGTAATCACCACACGAGTAACCAGGTGTTAAAGTCCAAATCCTTTATTGTCTCTTTCAAAGTCTTGTCACCTTCCCTGGGGCCTGTTAGCTTTCTTAGAGGCCCATCTCTCTCCTTGGTTCCGAGAGCTTGAGCTCCTACCGCTAATCCTTTGTCTTCTCTGGCTCTGCCAGCTTCCTCCCTGTGGCTCTCAGTCCCTGCTCATATGCTCCACACTGAGTATACACCAATCATTGTATCACTAGGAAACCATTATTTGTTGTAGGATTAAATCAATGATAAACTAAATTTAATCATTCTCTCCACAATTCCACTTAGTACCTTGTTTCAAGTTCTGGCCCATAACAGATGCCCAAATCTCTGATTGTGTAAACTACCACGAACAGAAAAGAAATAATGAATAAGAAACTCAGATCACCTCTCTTTGCTCACCAGACTAGGATATTATACTTTATTTCTAGTCATTTCAGAATCAGAATCATTGAAGAAAACTGTGATAGAATACATGAGTAAGAATCAAGATCAACTAGTTCCTGAGAGTTTTTGACAAAGAGAATGATGGAAAAGAGAAGGAGTATCAATACTATAGGTGCCATGCCTCCACCAGAGGTTGAACAAGTAAGAACAGGGTATCTCTCCTTACCTTGACAGTTACTTTTCTGCAGCACAGTACAATGGAGAGAGTTCTTGTTCTTGTCAGACAACCTGAATTCACATCCTGCCTCTGAAACTTATTCCCCAAATGCCACTTAAAAAGTTACTTGATTTTCCTAGGCTTCATTTTTAAATGAATAAAGTTTAGGGAAATAGCCTCTGAGATCCCTTCAAACTTTAGAACTAACATTTTTTTAGCAAGGCACTCAGAGTTATGCACTTTCTACCAGTTCATACAGCTAGCAAGTATCAAGTGTCTGAGGTGAATTTAAGCTCAGATCTTCCAGACTTCGATCCAGAATTCTAGCCAATGAACTACCTAGTGAGCCTTTCAATGTAAATTTTAACATGGGATGTTCAATCTCAAAACAAAGATTTACATACTGGCTTTTCTACAATATGTCTTCCCTCCGAATAGGGATTGCTCATATTTTGCATTTAGTCTCCAGCAATATCATCATACGTAGATTACTTGGAAAGCACATCATAGATGCTTCTTGTATGAAAAGCATTTTAATTGTCCTCTTACATTCTTATTTCTCCTATCTCCAAGTCATCATTTATGGAGCTGACAGTCAATCAACAAATAGACATTTAGAATGGTTCTGCTAAGTGAAAAGTAATATGATAGGCGAAGGAGATAAAAAGACAAAGATGAAAAAAATAATCCTTGATCTCAAGAACTTAACAATGGAAGATTCAACAAAGATAAATGTGTATATATATTTCTAAAATGGAACTATCTAAGTAATTTACTTCCTCTTCTGTTAATCTGAGTAATCTATATTTTTGTACATATTCCTCCATTTCACTTAGGTTATCAAATTTATTGGCATAAAATTGGGCAAAGTAACTTCTAATTATTGCTCTAATTTCCTCTTTATTGGTGGAAAGTTCTCCTTTTTCATTTTTAAGACCAACAATTTGATTTTCTTCTTTCCTTTTTCTAATCAAATTAACTAAAAGTTTTTCTATTTTGTTGGGTTTTTAATAAAACAACTTTTAGATTTATTTATTAATTCAATAGGGTGTTTTTTACTTTCAATTTTATTAATCTCTCCTTTTATTTTTAGAATTTCACGTTTGGTATTTGATTAGGGGTTTTTAATTTTTTCTTTTTCTAGCTTTTTTAGTTGTAGGCCCAATTCATTGATCTTCTCTTTCTCTGTTTTATGGAAGTAAGCATCTAGAGATATAAAATTCCCCCTAATAACTGCTTTGGCTGCATCCCACAAATTTTGGTAGGTTGTCTCATTGTCATTTTCTTGGATGAAATTATTAATTATGTCTAAGATTTGTAGTTTCACCCATTCATTCTTTAGGATGAGATTATTTAGTTTCTAAGTACTTTTTGGTCTATTTTCTCCTGGCGCTATATTGTATGATTTTTATTGCATCATGATCTGAAAAAAATCTATTTACTATTTCTGCCTTTCTCCATTTGATTTTGAGGTTTTCATGTCTTAACTCTTGGTCAATTTGGATTTAAGTTCCATGAGTGGCTGAGAAAAACTATTCCAATGCTATACAAATTTTTTTCAAAATTGGGAAAGAAGGACTCCTATCAAATTCCTTTAATGACATAGACATGGTACTGATACCTAAATCAGGTAGGATGAAAACTGAGAAAGGAAATTGTAGACCAATCTCCCTAATGAATATTGATGCAAAAATCTTAAAGAAAATATTAACAAAGAGATTACAGAAAATCATTCCCAGGATAATACACCAATGACCAAATAAAATTTATACCAGGAACACAGGGCTGATTCAATATCAGGAAAACCATTAGCATAATTGACTATATCAATAACAAAATTGACAAAAATATATGATTATCTCAATAGATACAGAAAAAGCATTCAATAAAATCTAACATTCATTCCTATTAAAAAACAATAGACAGTACAGGAACAAATGGACTTTTCCTTAAAATTGTCAGTAGCATCTATTTATCACTCTTTGCAGATGATATGATGGTATACTTAGAGAACCCTAGAGAATCAACTTAAAAACTATTAGAAATAATCCACCACTTTAGCAAAGTTGCAAGATATAAAATAAATCCACATAAGTCATCAGCATTTTTATACATCACTAACAAAATCCAACTGCAAGAGAAAGAAAAATAGAAATTCCACTTAAATTAACTGTTGATAGTATAAAATATTTGAGAATCCATCTGCCAAGAGAAAGTCAGGAACTATGTGAGCAAGGCTATAAAGCACTTTCATGCAAATTAATTCAGATCTAAAAGTCAAGTACTCTTTAATAGATTGACCAAATATAATAAAGATGACAATACTACCTAAACTAATCTATTAAGTGCTATGCCAATCAAACTCCCAAGAAACTATTTTACTGACCCAGGAAAAATAACAGCAAAATTCATCTGGAAGAACAAAAGGTCAAGAATTTCCAGGGAATTAATGGGAAAAAAAAGCAAATGAAGGTGGCCTAGCTGTGCCAAATCTAAAACTATATTATAAAGCAGTGGTCAACAAAACCATTTGGTACTGGCTAAAAAACAGACTAGTTGATCTGTGGAATAGGTTAGGTTCACAGGATAAAATAGTCAATGACTATAGTAATCTAGTGTTGACAAACCCAAAGACTCCAGATTTTGGGATAAGAATTCACTATTTGACAAAAACTGCTGGAAAATTGGAAACTAGTATGGCAGAAACTAGGCATTGACCCACACAACACCAAAAAGAAGATAAGGTCAAAATGGCTTCATGATCTAGACATAAAGAATGATGTTATAAGCAAATTAGGAAAACATAGGATAGTTTACCTCTCAGATCTTTGGAGAAGGAAGTAATTTGTGACCAAAGAAGAACTCGAGATCATTATTGAAGATAAGGAAAGAACTCTTGAAAACTATATTTCTGTTATAAGTATCCAGAAACTAGAAAATGTATGATTATGTTGTGGTCCATATAGAGTGTTACAGCTACTTACTATTCAATATTAATATATAGGTACAATGTAAAAAGGAATATACATTATGTAACCTATAGACAACTTGTATCAGTGCAACTCTAGCATCAAGAGTATATAAACTGACTCACAGATCAATAAACAAACTTTGAACTTCATTAATCAGAGTCTCCACCTGTTCTGGGTCATGCCTTCTCAATGAGGATTTGAGCTGGTCTCATTGTGCCTCTTTATACCATCTAATTTCCACTTTTTAAGTATTTTCCTTTTCTCTTAGTACAAAGTTTTCCATCCCTTAATATTTTAATATCATGCATTGTTGGTGGAGTTGTGAAAGAATCCAACCATTCTGGAGAGCAATCTGTAATTATGCCCAAAAAGTTATCAAATTGTGCATACTCTTTGATCCAGCAGGGCTACTACTGGCCATATACCCCAAAGAGATACTAAAGAAAGGAAAGGGACCTGTATGTGCCAAAATGTTTGTGACAGCCTTGTTTGTAGTGGCTAGAAATTGGAAAATGAATGGATGCCCATCAATTGGAGGATGGTTGGGTAAATTGTGGTATATGAATGTTATGGAATATTATTGTTCTGTAAGAAATGACCAGCAGGATGAAGACAGAGAGGCATGGAGAGACTTACATGAACTGATGCTGAGTGAAATGAGCAGAACCAGGAGATCATTATATACCTCAACAACGATACTGTATGAGGATATATTTTGATGGAAGTGGATCTCTTCGACAAAGAGAAGGTCTAACTCACTTTCAATTGATCAGTGATGGATAGAAGCAGCTACACCCAAAGTAAGAACACTGGGAAATGCATGTAAACTGTTTGCATTTTTGTTTTTCTTCCCGGGTTATTTTTACCTTCTGAATCCAATTCTCCCTGTGCAACAAGAGAACTCTTCAGTTCTGCACACATATATTATATCTAGGATATAATGTGATATATTTAACATGTATAGGACTGCTTGCCATCTGGGGGAGAGGGTGGAGGGAGGGAGGGGAAAAGTCGGAACAGAAGGAGTACAAGGAATGATGTTGTAAAAAATTACCCAGGCATGGGTTCTGTCAATAAAAAATTATAATTATTAAATATATATATATGTATATATATTTTAATATCATCATATGAAAGTCTACTTGTACCCACAAGATCTTTTTGATATTCCCTTTGATCTTCTCCAGTAAATTATATCTATTGCTAATTCATCATTGATACAGCTGCCAGCCAATCCGCAAATAGGCATTCAGAATGGTTCTGCTAAATGAAAAACAATATGATAGGCAATGGAGATAATAGCACAAAGATGAAAAAATAATCCTTGCTCTCAAAAACTTAGCAATGAAGGAAGCAAACAAATATTTGTGGGTATATGCATATGTATTTTCTATAGAAACATATAATTATATAAGTACAAATTGCGAATATTTATACAAAATAAATATAAAGGGCTTACATATCATTTAGGTACATGATAGTTATGTATATGTACTATATATATAATATAATATATAATAAAAATTATACATACCATTAAATCTAAAATTATTAGTAACGGAAGACAAATATCAACAAAATACATTTTTAAAGAATATCTGAACATGTTCTTCTCCTGATGCAGTATGATAATGCACTGTTGGTTGGTAATGAGAAACAGCTTCCTGTAACATCTAAAAGAAAATAAAAACTCCCTCTTTGTAATTAAAAATCCTGATCCCTTTGATTCCATTTTTCCAAGATATTTCATACTATCTATCTTAACATATTTTATGTTTCAACAAAATTGTACACTTAAGTGTACTCTGGAATTCTAATTGTTTTCTTCACTTTCAGTCCCATTCCTTTCTGAAGAACATCCACTTCAACAATAGTGCTGGGAACCAGGTAGTCTCGGATATGAAGAAGAACTCTCTGGTAAACTATGATATTCTCTACTATGTGACCTTTGGTAATGATACCAAAATCCTGGTGAAAGTGGGAGAGTTTATTCTTCAGAGTCCACTGGGCCAAGATTTCATCATCCAGGAGGCTATAATGTGGCACATGGGGAAAGGAAAGGTCAAGACAAAATATTGTTTTTATGAAAGCTATAAATGTAATATATGTAACCAAGAGAGTCATCAGGATTTTAATATTTCCATCACACCATGTCACATATTTGTAAATATACTAACACCCTTCTGAGAGCTAGATTCCTTTCCTAGGACAAGCAATGACACAGTTAAAAGACAAAATACACAGTCAACAAAGGAAATTTGACAAAACATAAATTTTAGTATTATGGAATAGGACAAAATATCTGATCAAATCAGTATAAATAGCTTAGTCACTTATAGGTTTCATTGTGATGACACAAGAAATTCAGAGAATGTAAAGTTTGCTTAAAAATTAGAAAATGTGTATGGCTGAGGGAGAGACTGATCTTTTTTACTATAAAACACAATCTCCTTCTCTCTCATGTATTTATTTGTTTGTTTGTTTTTTTCTGAGGCAATTGGGTTTAAATGACTTGGCCAGAGTCACACAGCTAGAAAGTATTTTCCCTCCAAAAAGTAGAGAGCTAAAGATCCTCCTGACTTCTCCCTCTTCTGCCATAGCTCAGTCTTGAATTTGCTCTTAAGGGGGATGCTGACATACCAGCTGCAGTCACTCTAGTTCTAGACCCTTACAATCTTGGAAACTTTTAGAAAAGATGACAGCTTTTAAGAGGGAAGAATAACCAACCTTTACAATTCCAACACACACCCATGGAAGTTCCAATAGTTGTTATATTAATGTTTTTTTATCCTGAGGAATTTCACTGGAGTGTTTTTGGCAACGTCTATGGTCTCCAAACCTCAAATAGATTCTTTAATGATTTTGGAACTGGCTCCGTCCATCTTTTTTAACACTTTTCAAATACATTTTACTAAAGAGTCTTTAAAATATCTGTGGATAATTAATTATAAAAATTAATATTTCCCTCCTCAGAATTTTTAAATCCTATAATAAAAAACCCACAATTCAAAACTCTGTTGTTCTCGTTTGTGCTCAGCCGCTTTTGCTTGACTACCTTCCTCCCCTTGCCAATTGAAACAGACTTTTTTGGTGATCTTCAAAATTATTTTCTTCTGGTAATTTGTTGCACTCCCAATATTTGTGCGTTCTGCCTGTCCAGAGCTAATTCAGAGGCTGGATTTGCTAATTAGTCTTAGGATTGTAGGAGAAGGTCAGAAAGAAACTTGTGTCCACCTTCTTGGCTCCCCCATCTTCCATTATTAAAAAAAAAAAGTACTTCTGCCTACAAGGAGCACAAAAGTCCTCATCAAACCTATGCTGTCACATGACTCCTGAGACTAAATATTGTGAGCACATCCACAGCTTTAATAGAAGAGTATAATGTTCTCTTCTCTAAAATATGATCATTCTCTGGGAGCAGGTTTCTTGGGAGGCTTCTGGAGGCAGCCTTAGTTTCAGTTCTGTGTAATAATCACCTCAAATGCAGGCAGCTGTTAAAAGTTCAGATCCTTTATTGTCTCTTCCAAAAATAGCCTGGTTAACTTTCTTAGAGGTCTATCTTTCTCCTTGGTTCCAAGAGCTCTTCCACTAGTCTTTTGCCTCTGCCTCTGCCAGCTTTAGTCTCTCCTCTTCCCAATGTCTACAGTCAGCACAATGGTGATATATGGAATGAATCTGTCCTGCCCCCGAGAGTGGGCTTCCGGATGTCTGTGGGCTTGTGAGAGCTCCTTGCTTATATGCCCCACACTGAATATACTCCAATTGTTACATCACTAGGAAACCATTATTTGTTATAGGAAACAATGGCTAAATTAGATTTAACCACTGTCTCCTCAATTCCACTTAGTACCTTGTTTCAAGTTCTGGCTCATAACATCTCCTTATAGGATCAGATCAATTCCACTGTCTTAGTACTTTGTAAGAATCATAACAGAAGAGATTTCCCACTCAGTGAACTTATGAGATATATGAAAAAACTCAGTGTGGCCTTTCTACCGCATTGACATGAAATTTCAAGCCTGATCGTAGATCCAAGTGTGTTTTTTTTTCCCTTTCTTTGCTCACAATAGAATGAAAATTCCTTTGGTGCAGGAAATATTGGGATTTTCATTTGTGGATTCCCAGGCCTATGCAATTTATTTCTAGCCATTAATTCTAATATAATTTCAGTGTTATAATGTTTTCTCTAAAGGAAAAAATCCATCTGTCATTATAGTAAGAAGTTGTTAATAAATTTTTAGTTTACTAAATTGTCACAAGTTCAAATGAGTCATTTCATTGTTTCATTGATCTTCAAAGAATGTAATTTTATGGCTTTTATAGAACTGAAGTGATATTATATAGGCTTGTGTTTCAGGAACAGAATTAGGAAAGGATGCTTGCTTCAAAAGTAGGCAGGCATTGATTTGAGGGACTGAACATGAAGAGACTACTGGAATAAAAGATGAATTCTTCTGTAGCAGAGCTTGGGAGAAATCACCCTCCTGTGAACAAATGGAGAGAGATATGAGACCATAAGTGGCAAAAACAATTTTCTCTGTGCTGCTGAAAGAACTAGTGAAAAAATATTTGGTCAAGAATGTCAGAGAACGTCATTTAGAAAATAACCCAAGGCTGCAGGGCTTCCTGATTTAAGAATATGGGGGAAAGAAGCTGAAATCATCTGCAGGGGTCCTTAAATTATGGCCAGCGGGCTAGATGTGGCAGCTGAGGACGATTATCCTCCTCATCCAGGACTATGAAGTTTCTTTATTTAAAAGCCCACAAAATGAAGGTTTTGTTTTTACTAGAGTCTGGCCCTCCAACAGTCTGAGGGACAGTGAACTGGCCCCCTATTTAAAAAGTTTGAGGACCCCTGAAAAGCTTGGTCACTCAGTCAGGACCACTTTCTGACCTCGTCACCTGTCATGGACGCTACTCTCATGCACCAGAGCAGTTACCCAGTTCCTACAAAAGCTCTGACATGTTATTAAATTCCTTGCTTCTGGAGGTATTACTGGGTCTCCTACCCACTTGATACCAATTGTCAGTGCTCAGAACAGAGTTGGAAAAGAGGAATGAGAAAAACACATTTTTCACTCAAACACAGGGACACAGGTGCAGAGTTGCAAGCAGCAATGGTCCCAAGAGTCCATCATGAACTAAGTTTCCTCTCCTGGGCAGAAAGATGCACATATAGGATCCTAACCACATAGACCAGCAAGGATATTTCAATGATCCTTTAACCAGGGTTCATCGCCATAAATACTCTCCGCTCTGGCCAGCAATGTCTCTGTCTTAGATATGAGCCAGAGCTATGTTACATTCTGTCTCAAAACTATGAGGGTCAGAGCAAAGCTTGAACAGTTGCTCAAGAAAGAAACTGTTCAGCAGGAAAGTTTTCTGTTCCCAAGACATCTGAAGCTGCTACAGATGCTGCTGCCCTGCTTCCTCCACAGCACATCACAAACTTTGCTAAAAAGCAGGTGCACTTTGGCTAGGAGATGGAGAGCAGTCTTCCACATATTCTTCAGGCTTTTCTTTTTCCTGCTTTTGCGGCTGCCATCGTCTGTGGGCAGGGAGCAAGGGACTCCATGGCACCTAGAAAGGTCTTTCAGCCCCACCTATTTCAAAGATGGGGATCTTGTTGTTGGAGGATTTTTTCCTTTACTTATACATAAAGTGCATGAACTTAGATATTGGAAAATGTTTTGGTTTTATCCTCAATACAATAAGAAAGACTATCAGTAAGTATTTGTTCTATTTTACTTTTAAATAACTTTTTCAATTATCAAGTAGTTTTTCTCTATCACTTCTTATTGAGAAAACAAATTCCTTGTAACAAGCATAGTCAAAAACAAATTTCCCAGAATGGCCAAATCTCAAATGAATGTGTTTTTTTGTACATCAGTCCATCAGCTTTCTGTAAAGTAAAAAGTAAAGTAAAAAATGAAGTAAAATCTTCATTATTAGTCCTTTGCAGTCATTTTGGATTATTGCATTGCTGAGAGTTCTTAAGTGTTCTGGAGATGTTTATTTTGACATTATTGCTCTTAAAGTATAAATTGTTCTTCTTGTTTTTCTATCTTCATACTACATATGTTTCTATAAATTGTGTGATGTTACTATGAAATTATATTGCTTCATTTTCAGCAGAACAATGGTATTAAATTAGATCAACACATCACAATTTACTCAGCCATTCCATAAAAAAGGCAGCTCTTTTTGTTCAGATCATTGCCACTCTGCAAAGAAATGTAATTTTTTATTTGTACTCCTTTCTGTCTTTATTTTTTAAATCTTTGAAAACAAGTTATACAAAAGATATCTATAAATCAATGACTTTTGGGGCATAGATAGAAATTGCTGTCCAGAATGCTAAAATAATTAATAGTTCCAATAAAAGTACAATAATGTGACAGTTTCCTTACATCCCCTTACACATTTCAATATTTCTCTCATTTCTAGTGATTATGCCAATCTGATGAGTGAGAGGTTCTAATTCAGAATTGCTTTTCTTTTTGTTACCATATTTATTTGCCATTTTGAATATTTTTATAAGCCTAAAGATACCTTGAATTTCTTATCTCAATAAATTTCTATTTAAATCTTTGACAATTTATCACATGGATAATGGCACTAGTTTTTAAAAAGATAAAACAATTTTATAATTTGGAAATGAAAACTTTTTTAAAATAAGCATAATAAAAACATTTTTCCGGTTAACTCTTTGGCTTCTGATATTAGTTTCGTTGGATTTGTGGGGGATGGGGGATTTATTTTAAATTTTAAAAAACCAAAATTTTCTGTATTAACTTCTTTTCTATGTCGTTTCTTTGGTCATGGATTCTTTTCAATGCTCAAAAATAATTTCTTCCTAAGGCCCAAAATATTTTATACCTTAATTATGTATCTATGTGGAGACAATATTAAGATATTAATATCAATTCATAATAATAATAAAATCACATAAATGACCTATTTCTAGCAAGTTGGTGTCCAGTTTTCTCAATATAACTTGCCTCATTTTTTCATTTTTTTATTACTCCGCTATTTGAAAATTTATCTAAATGTTTTCTCATTTATCTAAATGATTCTGTACTTCTTAGAGGAACTGCTTATGATGTTGGGGATTGAAGTAGGAGTTTGTAGACAGCTGCTGTGGTGGTTGAAATGTGGTGATAATTCTGAATGGAAGGAGGAGGAAATCTCTGGTATAGCTCTTGATACCCTCAGGCCCAGATACATCAAAGCTGGTAAAAGCCTAGGTAACTGAGACACTGCTAGCAATAGACTGAAATATTCAGAATTTCCTAATACCATTACAAAGAAAATAAAAAGATAGATCGACCAAAAAATGGACTTTCATATCACCAAGGAAATACTTCTTTGGAAAATTTCCAATTCCTCTTTAAGCTTGGTAGAACCATACAGATTCCTTGTTCCTGATAATCTCCCTCCTACTTCAGGTGGCTGCTCAGAAACTATTATCAAGTCCTGGCTTTTATGTTTGCCATAGAAGAAATCAACAGGAACCCAAATCTGTTGCCCAACGTTTCTTTGGGATTTCACATCTACAATGCTTATCAAAATGATGAGAGGACCTTGGAGAGTTCCCTCATGTGGCTGTCAGGCCAGGGACAGACCATTCCAAATTACAGCTGTGAGAGGCAGAGAAAGTCTGTGGTGGTCATTGGAGGAGCCACTTCTGAACTGACTTTCTCCATGGGAACTCTGCTGGAGCTCTATAAGCTCCCACAGGTAGGAAATCAGAGGTTTCATTTAGCTTATGCTGGTTGGAGGGCAGAGGCAGGCCTTTGAGGGTCTGCCAGTTGAAATACAAATGTCAGATACCCTTGGGGAATTCTGATGTCTAATTTTCCTTTGTATTGATTCTTAGAGATGAAAAAGCAAATAGACAGTTTGAAGACATCAGATTTATTAGCTTCATCATGTAGAATGTGGCATATTTTGGCTTTAAAAAATCATGAAATTGAAACTTTAAAATATTTATTAATTATCTAATATTTCAAGTTCTTAGATTCAATCATAGACATACACAATAGTAAAAATACATAACATGCTTACACCCATTTCGGCTAGGGCAAGTTTGATGAAAGAGATGACCCTTGAGTGGAGTTCTGTATGATCAGAAATAACTTACTAGGCAGAAATGATGAATGAGTCAATTTTGGATAGAAGGGGATGAGGAGACTAGGTTTACATGGGGTGGGGTGGGAGAAGCTTTTGCACAGATAACTCATTAAACTGAAAAATAGTCATGTTTGGTTCCTTTGCAGATCAGTTATGGTCTCTTTGATCCACTCATAAGTGACCCACTTCAGTTTCCTTCTGTTTATCAGATGGCACCCAGTGATACCTCACTTCCTCTTGGGATGGTCAGATTAATGCTGCATTTCCAATGGAACTGGGTGGGCCTTGTTGCCTCAGATGATTCAAGAGGTGAGAAATTCCTGAGAGACCTTCAAGAAGAAATGGCCAGAAATGATGTCTGTGTGGCCTTTATAGAAAAGATCACCACTAGACATTCATCAAATAAAGACTTATATCAATATTTTGTATTCAGGTTATATTTTTCTGCAGCAAATGTATTTGTCATTTATGGAGATACAAATTCACTTCTGAGCCTGGTATTTATGGAAAATCCTGATATCCTTGTAAGAAAAGTGTGGATCACGACCAGTCACTGGGATATTTCCAAAAAACCTGGTTATAGTTATTTTGATAATTTCCATGGGGCTCTGATATTTTCAGACCAGACAAGTAAGATTCCTGGGTTCAAAGATTTTCTGAAAACTGTTAACCCTGCCAGATACCCAGAGGATATTTTCCTTAAGAACTTTTGGAACTCAGCTTTTGAATGTCCCTATGTACATGGGAAGGAAGAGGAGGAGGTCTGTTCACCAAATGCATCTTTAGACACACTGAGTTTGAGCTCTTTAGAAAACATTATGTCTGACCAGAGTTACACTGTCTACACTGCTGTGTATGCCGTGGCCTGGGCCCTTCACGAGATGTTTTTAGTGAGATCAGAAATGGAATTCAACATAGATGGAGACAATAGGGTCGTTCCCCCCTGGAAGGTAAGGTTCCTCTCTTCATAACAGTGACACCCAAATCTCTGATTCTCGACTTGCAATATTTAGAAAAGAGATAATGGATTACTAACTCAGCTCAGCTTTTTGCAGTGAGGTAGCTCTGCACAGCAGACTCAGGATATTTTAGCTCATTTCTTATCATTTTTAGGATCACCTCTGAGGGATGTAGCTCTTTTCAACAATGATGTGATAAGATCAATTCCAATAGACTTGTGATGGAGAGAGCCATTTGCATTTAGAGAGATACCTATGGGGACTGAATGTGGATCACAACATAGTATTTTCCTCTTTTTGTTGTTGTTTACTTACTTTTGTTTTCTCTCTTTTTTTTCATTTTTTATCTGATTTATTTTCTTCAGTGTGATGTGTGGAAATATCTATAGAATTGCACACACCTAACTTATTTTGGATTCCTTGTAGGGGAGAGAAACAGTGGTGAAGGGAAGGAAAAAAATCATACCACAAAGTTTTGTAAGAAAGAATGTTGAAAAGGATTTTTGTTTGTATTTTTTAAATAAAAAGCTATTATTAAAAAAAAAAGAATTAGGATCCGTTGAGATCCTTGTGACAAGATGCAGGAGTGAGAATCGAGATTAACTGGTTCCTGAGGGTCTTTGAGAAAGAAGATGTAAGGGAAGAGAATGAGCATCAACACTACAGATGCCATGCCTCAATCAGGGGATGAGGAATTCAGAACTAGGCATTTCTGTTACCCTGGCAGTTTTAGTTATTCCATGGCAGCCTAGCGCAATGGAGAGAACTCCATTTGTTAGGATCCTGCATTTGAAAATTATTCCTCAGATGCCATCAAATAAGAGAATTTATTTTCCTAGGAAATTAAGCTGAATAAAATAGCCTCTGGTCCCTTTCCAACTTTCAAACTATCTTTTTTTTTCATTTTTTCTTTTGCAAGGCAATAAGAGTTAAGTGACTTGCTCAGGATCACACACAACTGTCTCAGGCTGATTTAAACTCAGGTTTTCCAGAATCCTGTCTAGTCTCTAACTACTGCACCACCTGATTGACCCTTGCAATATAAAGTTTAACAAGGACTGTTAAACCTCAAAACAAGGATTTATATATTGATTTTTATAAAACTATAAGCTCCTTCAGAACAGAGATTTCTCTTATTTTGAGTTTAGTCTCCCACACTAGCATGATGTCTAGGCTACTTGGAAGGCACTTAATAGGTGCTTCTTGAATGAAAAGTGTCTTGAATCTTAATTACCCAATTAGATTCTTATTTCTTCTCTCACCCGCTCATCATTTTTTGAGCTACTAACTAATCAACAAATAGGCATTTAGAATGGTTCTACCAAAAGTTAAGAAATATGATACACAACAGATAAGAACTTAAAGATTAAGAAAATCTCATTTGTCTCAAAAATTTAACACTAGAAGAGGCAACATAAATATGTCTGTATATATGCATATTTTTATAGAGACATATATAACTATATGTGTATTTATTGTAAGTATATTTACAAAGTAAAGGTTTCACATCTTATATACATACATAATATTTTACCTGTATTTACAAAATAAATATAAAAATATAGAAAACAAAAATACAAGAAGATTAGGTAAAGAAGACAAATATCAGCAAAATAATCTTCTTTAAGGATTACATATTGTGTCAAGGTTTCAAAAATTGCTTATGTTTAACCTATAAAATATTGCTTGCACTTTGGGGGACAAGGGAGATCAGTGAGAGAGGGAGAAAAAATTGGAACACAAGGTTTTGCAAAGATAAATATTTAAAACTCTCTTTCCATCTATTTGGAAAAACAAAATATAAACTAAAAAAGCATCTTAACATGTTCTTCTCCTAATCCAATATTATAATACACTCATAGTTAGGAACCACAAATAAATTCTTATATCCTCTAGCAGAAAATAACCTCAGCTTGGAATTAAAGTGCTGTAAAGTGTGATCCCAACTTTCCAATCTAATTTCACACCATACCTATTTAACATTTTATGTTTCAGCAAAATTCCCAACTGGATGTACTCTGAATTAGTCATGCAACTCCATAATTTTACACAGGCACTTAAACCTAAAACACATTGCTACCTCACTTCTGCTTCACAGCATCTTTAGCTTCCTATAGGTTCAGCTTCGGTGTTCTCACTTTAAAATCCTTGCTCGATCCTCTTTTCATATCAGATAACATGGGGAAAAATTATATATGGAAAATGCATTGCATATAAAGAATGCTATGGAAATACTTATTTTTTCCTTTCTAATTTAGTAGTATTTTCTTCTTCATGGAATGATACTGTATTTGTTTTTCTGATCCAATTCTCTATTATCCAGAGGAATTTAAGCTACTTAAGGGCAAGGAGTTATCATTTTTATTTTACATTTTAAGGAATTCAAAGCTCAGTGCTTTGAATTAATAAATCATTATAAAGGCTTTTAGCAGTGTACTGGAAGCAGCCTAATTAATTTTGGGAGTGAATTCTGTACCACCCTACTTACTCTAAACTAGGTGCTCTCTTCCTGTACCTTTGTTCCCAAACCCACTCTCATCAAAGAGAGAAAAGGACTTTCTGGATTTTTCAACAGATTGAATAATTCTTACTTCCAGCTTGAGATTTGGCCCAGTCTTCTAGCTTGGAGAGAACAGTTGGGGTTCTAGTTCTGTTATCCAATTTCTTTGCAATCCATTCTAATTCTGTGACAAATGAAAAATCTTAGGATTGTACTCCTGCAAGGAATTGAAGAAAATAAACAGCAGAGAAACTAAAAAAAAAAAATCCCTGAGAGAATCTAGTGGTGAACTTTCAACTCATTTTCTTCCCTTTCAGCTCCATTCCTTTCTGAAGAACCTTCAGTTTAACAATAGTGCTGGGAAGCTGGTGGTCCTGGATAAGAAGAGGAACTTTGTGGCAAACTATGATGTTCTCAACTATGTGACTTTTAGCAATGATACCGAAGTCCTAATAAAAGTGGGAGAGTTTATATCCCAAGCTCCACTTGGCCAAGATTTAACGATACAAGAGCATGCCATTACGTGGTCGACATGGAATAAAAAGGTAAAGAATGATCAAAATGTTGGTTTTATAAAAACTGTAAACATAAAATAGAGCCCATCAGAATAGTCAGTAGCATATTGTCAAACTTGCGGCATACTCCACAAAATCTGCTCAGAGGAAACAGCTTAGAAATAAAGTTTTTTGGTGCATAATGAATTATGATCATTAGCGTTTTTCCCTCCCAAGATTTTTAAATCTTGTAAAGAAAAAACTACCTCTTAAAAACTGTGGTTTTTATCCAGTCACTCAGAATTTACTATTTGTGACCCCATGGAATATAGATCACCAAGCCCTTCTCTCTTCCCCTATCTCTCAAGTTGGACCAATTCTAGAATTTTTTCCATGACATTATTTCTCCATCTCATCCTCTGCAATCCTTTTCTCCTTTTGATTTAATCTATCATGATGTTAGGGATTTTTCTGAGTCTTTCAATAAGAAGTTTCACCTTCATTATTTGAAATGCCAAGTAAATAACTGCAATTAAATTTTTAAGTATTGACCAATCTGATCTTTTTGCTGAACCAAAATCTTTCAAAAATCTTCTCTAGCATTCAAAAAATCTAGATTCAAAAATGATCTTCCATAGTGCTGTTTTCTTAAAAGTTCTTTTTCAAAGACCCCCAGGAAACAGTTAACTTAACAGTTAAAAGTAAAAATGACTCACAATGTCATACACTGTTCCTGGGGAAAAATACAACCATATGTATACTGACTTTTGCTAAGAAGGTAGTATCTCCACTTTTTAGTATTCTGTCTAGATCATCCCTTCTAAGGAGAAAGCTTCTTTTAATGTCATCATAGAGGTCACCATCTGTAACAATTTTTGAACCAAAGCACAGAAAATGTTTTACTGTTTTTCTATTTTTGTCCCCATATTTCAAACAAAATGAAACAAAAATATAGTCATAAAGATCTTGGGTTTTTACTTGGATTGATTTTGTTGAGCTTCAAAGCATTTTCCTCACTATACTCAAGAGGCTCCTTAATTCTTCTTCTCTTTGTGTCATCAGAAAGGTGATGTCTGAATAAATGAGATGTTTGAAATTTGTCCTGAAAAACTTGATTCCAACTTTTGTTTCATCCAGTTGGGCATTTTTTCATAACTTGGTCTACATGTAAATTAACTAAATAAAGACAAACCATACAACATGATCATAATCTTTTTCCAATCAGAAAACAATTAGTTGTTGCATGTTTAGTTGTATCTTTTACTTCTTGATCTACATTCATGTTCCTGGGGCTGCAGTAGGGTGATCTAGTACTCATATCTCTTTGAGGACTTTCCACATATGTCATAAGTTACATGGTCAAAGTAAACGAAGGAGACATGCTATGGTTGATTTGCTTGGGACCTTCTTCCATTACCCATAGTCTCTGGATCTTGGCAATTTGATCTCTAATTCTTTGATTTCTTTTGAAAACCAGTCTTCCCTTCTGGTAATTCTGTCCTTGGTCTTGCAGCCTTACTTGAAAGATCTTAAATATAACCTTGCCAACATTTGAAAGAATGCAGTTCCTCAGTGACTTGAATTGTCCATCTTTAGAACTGACATGTAAACTGATCTTTTCATTCCTATGTCTCCTATTATGTTTCTCAAATTGGCTGTCCTACAGTGTCCAGTTTTTTTAAGAGCCACATCTTTCAGAATTTTAAATAGCTTGGCTAGAATTATATTAGTTTCCCCAGCCTTATCATTAGTGATTTTTACTAAGGCAGTGATGATTTCCTTCTCCCGAATACCTGGTTCTTGAGAATAGCCACAACATCATGGTTATTGGATAGTTCCATGGTGTTCTACTATTAAATACAAAACATTTTGTATTTTATCATGTCCATATTTGCATGAAACTTTCCTCTAGTAGTTCCAATTTTCTTTATGAAATTCTTTATATTTCCCTTTCTATTGTCTTCTATTTCTTTGCATTGCTTCTTTATGAAAACCTCACCCAGGTTGTTTGGACCCTAATAGAATCCTCTCTTCTACAGCTGAGAAGAAATACAACTCCCCAAGCCTTTAGTTATGTGGGTCCCTTTTGCAAGGAAATTGATCTAATCTTTGTCAGAATGAGTGCTCAAAAGCCTTTGGAATATTCCCCATGCAGCTTCCTCAGTCCAGATGCAGTAAAGTCTGTGGTCCTGGATTCCAGAAGAAAGCCAAGGAGGGAAGTCCTGTCTGCTGTTTTAAATGTGACCCCTGCCCAGACAGGCACATTTCCAACCAGACAGGTATGTCTTTGAGGACATGTTCACCTTCAAATGTGGATCTAGGGCAACCAATTGAAGCTGGATGGGTGTCCCACTTACTGTAAGGCACAGAAACATATTAATATTGGAATATGGTATCCAGGCACTAAAGGAAGTCTAGAACAAAAGTCAGAATGACTTTTAGAATATTGAAGTTCTAAAGTGATCAACATTAGAGAGATATGAGGGGGTTGAGATCCACAAAGTAGGAATTTCTTGCTAAGTTTCTCTATACTTCAATTGCTCAGAGATAGATTGCAGAAAAGAGCCCCTATGTACACAGATTTCTCAAACCTATATAGGAATTAAAAGATTCAAGAGAGTCTTTTCCATCAAGACAGCAGTAAGGAAATAGAAATGCTCTCATACTAATTTAAGAGAAGAGAAAGATGAAGTGACCATTCACAGTAACATCATTACTGAAGAGGGCTGGGACTCCAGTGAGGGCACTGAGTTGGAATTCAGTGAAATTTTCAATTCATGTCAGCTGTTTCCCCTGCATGTTTACCCATTTGATGTACAATGATTGCCAAGAAGGCATCAATCTACCCATCCCAAACACTTCTCTCACTCAGAAAACTACCTGCCTTGCTAGTAGACAATGATTTCTTTGAAGCCCAGACTTAAACATCCTCAACACAGAACTATGATTGGGGGGGGGGGGGAGATGCAAGTTACACTTTAAGATACTTTAACCTGATAAAACTGTGCACATAGGCAGAAATTTGGGAAATTACTTCTAACAAAGGGAAAAGGATAATAATGGATAAAATTAAAATAGCCAGACCTAGAGTAATGCCTATAAGAACAAGATCTCTCTGAGGAAGATCTTGCATAAAGCTTGATCTGAAGAAGCTTCACAATTCCCAGCTTGCTTTGGAGTTTGTCCTGTAGCACCAAATAGAGCAAGTTTGGTCCTTCTTCCACTTACTGTAGTTTCTATACATCACAACAGCTGTCAGATCCCTTCAGAAGTTTCTCTTCTTGAGATTTAACATGTTCAGGTTCTTTGATTCCTACCCATACGGAATTCATAATTGATGCCTAAACAACATAAGTGTCATCTAAAAAAGCCCAAAAGACTTTATGTCAACAAATAGATGTATAGAAAGAGATCATAAATATGCTAAGCATCAACAGGAAAGATGCACAACCAAGATCTTTAACAGGTGTAAGGGGGCATCTCTCGGCACGTTACAGAAGTCTGGAAGAACTGATGTGGTTAGAACAACAGAATCATTTTATTGTAAAAAGAAACCACAAAAAAAGAGAACTACCAGCTCTCTAACAGAGAAACTTTACAAAGGTTATTTTCCAAGAACAAGAAATGAAGTCAGCAATAAATTGATTACCATACTTTGTTGCATGGAGCTGATACATTTATAATTCTTGTTGTTGTTGATACTAAGAATAATATGTTGTGTTTAAAAGATACTCTGTGAATGTTATTTACATAAGAGCTACCATGTATCTAGTGACTACCTAGTAAATGAAGTAGAGAAGGAAGCACTGGGCCTGCAGTAGGGAAGGCAACTTCTTGTGTTCAAATTTGGCTTCCACACCTACTAATTTTGTGACTGAGGGCAAGTCACATAATCTTGTTTACCTCAGCTTCCTAATCAGGAAAAAAAAAATAGGCTGGAAGAATAGGCTTCTGTGAGCCAAGAAAAGCTCACATGTGTTCACAAAGAGTCAGTTACAAACTCACAATTGCTCCAATTTATTTATTACTTTAAGATTTGCCAAACTCTTTCCATTTATGTGAAGTAGGCACAATTATTATCCCCATTTTACTAGCTATGATATAGAAGTACAAATTAGGTAATCGATTAACCCATAATCACGAGGCAATCTGAGGCAGAATTCAAACTCAAGTCTTGCAAGTCTTGTGTTCTATCCACTGATACCAGATCTGATCCTCATGGAACCCTATGGAGCCATTTGTATTATTTCCACAAATTTAATTGGCCCACTGAAAGGGAAGTTTTCCTATGTTTGAAATATTGAAACTTTCTTTGTTCTCTTCAGATGCAGATCAGTGTGTGAAATGCCCTGAAGATCAATATCCCAATCAGGAGAGGAATCAGTGCGTCCCAAAAATGATGACCTTCCTGGACTATGAAGAGCCCTTGGGGATGGCTTTGGCTTCTATAGCTGCTTGCTTGTCTCTCCTCACAGCTCTGGTTCTCTATGTCTTTGTGAGGTACAAAAACACCCCCATAGTCAGAGCCAATAACCGGGATCTCAGCTACATCCTCCTCATCTCCCTTTTATTCTGTTTCCTCTGCTCTCTGCTCTTCATTGGTCGCCCAACAGCAGCCCATTGCCTCCTCCGACAAACAACATTTGGAGTCATGTTCACAATGGCCGTCTCCACTATTTTGGCTAAAACCATCATTGTGGTTCTGGCCTTCAGAGCCACCAGACCAGGCAGCAGGAGCAGGAAATGGATGGGAAGCAGAGCCCCCATTTCTGTTGTTCTCTTTTGCACCTTGATTCAAGTCATGCTCTGTGCAATCTGGCTGCTGCTCTCTCCCCCATTCCCAGAGGCAGACACACATACTGACCGTGAGCACATCATCCTGGGGTGCAATGAGGGCTCCCTCATTGCCTTCTATTTTGTCCTGGGCTACATGGGAGTCTTGGCCCTGGCGAGCTTCACTGTGGCCTTTTTTGTCAGAAATCTCCCTGACACTTTCAACGAAGCCAAGTTCATCACCTTCAGCATGCTGGTGTTCTGCAGCGTCTGGATCACCTTCCTCCCCACCTACCAGAGCACCAAGGGCAAGATGATGATAGTCGTGGAGATCTTCTCCATCTTAAGCTCCAGTACTGGCTTGCTAGCCTGCATCTTTATCCCCAAATGCTATGTGATCCTTCTGCAGCCCCACAGGAACATCAAGAACTCTTTAAAGAATAATGTCAAGGCTTGAGTGCAGAATTATTGTGAATTGTTCTGCAGGACTAATAACATGAGATTATAAATAATCAACCCAAATTGCTCTTGCTTCCAAGTGTCCTAGTGAAACCCAAACAAGTTCTGCATTTACTAAACAAGAGCTTCTTGCTGATTGCCCACTGTTTCAAAAACACTTTCATTAGGTCTTTCAACTTCATGAATCTGATGAGTTTCATCTTTCAGAGTTTTCTCTCCTTTTCCATGTTGAATTCATATTTGAATTACAGAAATTCTTCCATGACTTCTGCATGAACATCTGCTTCCTTCACCTTTCTTCATCCATAAAATATAATTGATGCAAAAAAAATTTTTTAAAAGATTGGATTTGGGGTATAACTACAAATTTGTGCTTCTATCAAATGATGGGAATATCACTACCATATGTCCCCCCATTTGTTGCCCACACCCAACAACTAATGATAACTTTTTAAAATTACTCATTTACTTCTCTTTATATAGGGTGGCTCTGGTACAAGGTATTGAAATTTTTACCTTACAATAAGATTACTCTTACTAACCAGCTTCTAGACTAAAGATTTCTACTCATTGTATTAGAGACTATTCTGAATAGAAAGAGGAACCGTGAATCACTCTACTTTTTATGATTCTTATATTTCATTCCTTCAGAATGAGTGTCATTTGACTTACATACCTGTTGACATCCGGTTTAATAATTCAGGTGATGGTTTTTGGAACTCATGCTTAGCTGTGGTGGTTTTCCAAAATTGCTAAACAAAATAATGCTGGGGAAGATTCTGGGAATATGGTGAGGTAAGTTGGTATATTTCAAGGTCTGCTGATTTCCCCCAAAATACAACAAATTTGCACTTCAGGAAAAACATAGACTCATGAAAAATCAGAAAGAATTGGGACAGAACAGGAGAATATATTGAAGCAACTAGAAATGATCTGAACAAAGACCTGGGGCCAGGATTAATTTATGGGATGTGCAAACACCTCCAGGTTAGCTCTGCAGAAATGTCAAGTGTAGATCCTCATGATTAGCTACATGTGGCTTGAGACTAAGCAGGAGCCACAGAAACTTTCACCTCCTGGACTACTTGAGGAGTCTGGATTTGAGTCCAAAAAAACTGAGCAAACCTTGGCTGATTAGGAATGCCAAGCCCAGATGTACTGCACAGCAACTCCTGGGCATGAAGGAATCAGCACAACTGGAGAGCAGAGGCAGAGGGGCCAAGGATACTGTTGGCTGCAGGCACTTACAGAAGGAATGAGCTCTTGGTTTGGGGTTCCGGGTCAAAGGGGAGAGCAGAAGTTTGAACCACCATCCCATGATTAGAGATGCTTATACTAAAGAGGTGCTTAAAATACCTCTTATTTTTTAAAAAATGAAACATCAAAGATGAAAGAAGCCCACTCCAGAAACTTAGTATGGGAACAGGGAAGACTATTGAAAAAGATTCTAACCCAAAGAACAAGTAACATGAAATGGCCCTCTGACCAGAAAGAATTTATAGAAGTGAAAAAAGGAATCTAAAAATCAAATGAAAGACATTGAAAAAACCTTTTAAAAAAATCATCCAAAGAGGCAGCTGGGTGGGGCAGTGCATAGAGCAACAGCCCTGAAGTCAGGAAAACTTGCATTCAATTCTGATCTTAGACACTTAACACTTCCTAGCTGTGTGACCCTGGGCAAGTCATTTAATCCCAATTGCCTCAGCAATAAAAAAAAAGAAAAGAAAAGAAAAGAAAAGAAAAAGAAAGGAAAAAAACCATCCAAGAAAAATAAGAGGATTATGAGGGAAATGTTAACCAACTAAAATAGAAGATACAGAGACTTAAAGATGAAAATAACTATTTCAAAATTAGAATTGGGCAAGGGGAAGCCAGTGAAGATCTGAGAGACCAAGAAATAACAGAACAGATTATAAACAATGAAACAAGAAAACAGGATATGAAACATCTTATAGAAAAACTAACAGATAAAGAGAACAGATCAAGAAGAGAAAATATTAGAATAATCGAACTTCCTGAAAGTTGTGACCAAGAAAAGAATCTTGACACAATAATGGAAAAAAGAATTTAAGAAATTGTCCTGGAGTGATAGAACATAAGGGGAAAGTAGAAACAGGACAAATCCACTAGTCACCATTTCAGGAAGATCCTTTGTGGAAAAAATATAGGAATATTGTTGATAAATTTTTAAACCACCAGATGACAGAGAAAATTTTGCAAGAAACAAGAAAAGATAATTCAAATACACTGGAGCTGCAATTAGACTTGCACAGGTTTAGCAGCAGCCACAATAAAAGACTATGATTCGGGAATCATATCTAGCAACCCTCAAAAGAACTGGACTTGTGGCCAAAAATATCACTGCAGCAAAATACTATGGAGTATTGAATGAGGACAAATGGACCTTCAATGAACTTGTAGATTTTCAGGATTTTCTATGCACCAAAATCAAAAGAAATTTTCTATCAATTACCCATGGATGGGAAGAAGTTAAGTAATAGCAAGACAAATTAAGAAGAATTAAAGGAAAGAGTCAGTAAGATAGGAAAAATATGTGTGTGTATTGCTGGGCATGGAGGGGGCAGAGTATATGTGTGTGTATGTGTATGTATATTGCTAAATATGGAAACATAATTGTTTTCTTTCTTAACTATAACCTGCTTGAGGTGGGGGAGAAAAGAAAGAGGAAGGAGAAGAATAAAATTTAAAAGGTATGCAGCAGAGAACAAAAGAACAATTTACAAGGAAGGAAAGAAAAGTTGGACATTCAGGAATATACTTTCTTCTACTATTATGTAAAAATATATATGTATGTATATCATATATATATATGTACTTTCTTAAACTGGTAATTTGTTATAATATATTTTGAATCCTCCCTGATTTTCAGCTGGGCAAATGAAAATGTTCTCTTTTGTTAAAATAATAAAATAAAATCTGATATCCATAATAAAAAAAACAAACAATGCTACCCCATCAACCAACAGACTTGGGATGGAAAGAGCCATCTACATCCAAAGAGATGACTGTGGGCACTGAATGTGGATCACAACATTATATTCATCTCTTGTTGTTTGTTTGAGTTTTTCTTTCCCATTTTCCCTTTTTGATCTCATTTTTCTACTGCAGCATAATAATTGTGGAAATATACAGAGAAGAATCATTTTTATTGGATTATATGCTATGTAGGAAAAGAAGTGGAGGGAAGAAAGGGAAAAAATGTAAGAACGCAAAGTTTTGCAAGAGTGAATGTTGAAAACTATCTTCATGAATTTTGAAATAAAAAGATATTGTTTAAAAAATGTCCACTGCTGATGCACTCAAAAGAATGGAACAACCACACAACAATTCTTTTCTCTCAAAATGGAAGTTATTAAAGTCCCCTTTGCCTCAGGAATTTTCCTTACAAAGTTCTCAATTACATCACACCCATTCAAGTTCTACTTTCATTGGGAATGAAATGCAATTCAATGATATTTCAGGAATGAAATACAGTTCTTCATAGGATGGTAGTTAAAGTGACTTGCTACAAAGTGTTTCTTCACAATGTTGTAAAGGTGGTGGAAGGTGTCTGTAATCATATTTAGTCTTTGATTTGATGAAAGCTAAACTCTTTTTGGAACACTCTAATAAGCTTAAGGACCTGACTGACAATCATTATGGCATGATGGAAGAAATACTGAACTTGTTATCATGACATCCAGATTTAAATTCTGCCCTGGAATAATTGCTGTGGGAAGATAGGCAAGTTTTTTTCTTGCTTCTCTGTCTTACTTTCTTTTCTGTAAAATGAGAGTAGTGTTACCCTAGTTAAGTTACAGGATTGTTATGGCACAGGCACAATTTATAAAAGAAGTTCTATACAAATGTAAATAGATTCATGATATCCTTTTGCATAATTTTCCTCTTTTTAAGCTCTTCCCTCTCTTTCTTCTTGCATATCTATTCTTCTCCACATTTTTAGTGTAATCATCATTATCCCATTCTTTTCTTCCAAATTATTTTCTTGAATTTCTTCTCTTTTTCTCTCTACTTAAATTCTTTTCCTATTTTTCTTGTCCTTAGTTTTCCTCATTTTTCTTCATTTTGAAAAAGTTATTCTCTCACCCTATAAGATTTATCTTGACATTACTTACTCCTACCCGGCATTGTAAAAGCTATTTCTGGCTACAGGAAGCACAAAATTCCTCATCAAAACTATGCTAAAGCATGACTCTCAAGGCTAAATGTGATGAGCACATCTGTGATTTAGTAGAAGTAATAGTATAAAACACATCCATGTGACTTTAATGCCACATTGGTGTCAAGTTAAAGCATCTTCCCTGCTCCAAACAGAGAAGCATCTACTTCTTCTTACAGTTTATTGATAGTAGAATGAAACCTCCTTTGGGGCAAGGGCAATTAGGATTTTAGTCTTTACATCCCCAGGTCCTGGTATAGAGAGTTTAGGATTAACCACTACAACCATAATTTCTTTGTTGTAAAGTCGTTGCTATTAAGGAAACTCCATCTGCCACTGCAGGAGTCCCTTGCTAATAAATTTTTACTTTATTGAATTTTCACAAGTTTAAATGAATCATTTCATTCTATCAATGATCTTCAAAGTATATAATTTATGGCACTTGTGTATCTGAAAAGATATTTGAGGGGCTTTTGATTTAAGAACAAAATTGAGATATAGTATACCTGGTTCAAAATTTGACAGCATTGACCTTAGGGCAGAATATTAAGGGACTACTGGAACAAGAGATGAGTTGTTCTGGAGCAGAACTTTTTAGAAATCATTATCCAGTCACCAAGTCGAGGGCATTGTGAGGCAGTAAGTGACCAAAAAATTTTCTATATGCTGCTAGAAGAACTAGTGAAAAAATAATTGGAACAGGACTCGTGTCATTTTTTAAACAATAATTCCAGACTGCAGGGCTTCCCAATTTAAAGATATGGGGGACAGGAGGCTGAGATCATCTAAATTTTGGTCACCCAGCCACTACCACTTTCTGACTTTTTCACTTCTCATAGAGTTTGCCCTGATGCACCAAGTTAGAGCTGTGCATGTTCTTACACAGGTTCTCACATGGTATGAAATTCCCCTGCCTCTGGAGAGATCACTGAGGCTCCTACGTCTTAATACCAATTGGCTGTACTGAAAGCAGAGAAGTTGGGAAGGAACACTGAGATAAGCAAAGTTTTTTCTCCAACACAGGGGAACAGATGCATAGCTGCAAGCAGCAGTGCTCCAAGTGTCCATCATGGACTAAGAGCCCTGTCCTGGGTGGAAGGGTTCAAAATAGGAACCTATCCCCTTAGATTAAGAAAGACTTTTCAGTGAGCTTTCAGTCAGGGTAACTCCTCATAAATACATTCTGGCATAGCCAGCACTGCTTCTGTCTTGGATATGTGTTGGAATCTTTACAAACTGCTAACTCATTAGAGTTGATAGATTATTGATCTGATCTTACAAGAAAATGTTTTGGGCCAGAACCTGAAACAAGGTACTAAGTAGAACTAATTGATACAATGCTTGTGTTCACACCTTTACTCATTGGAATTCACATGTTTGGGAGGATTTAGTATGAGATATCCGAATTCACGCTTCCCTTGAAGCTCTTAGGGCCAGAGAGCACTCTGGGAGAAAACCCATAATCCCTCTCTCTGATATATAAGAAGAAAGCAGAGGCCCAGTTAGAGGAGTTGAGCTGAATTTAGATTGAGAGGAGAGTGTCAAGTGAGTTCAGCCAGAAGCCCTCTCTCCGAGGCAAGAAAGATTCATTACAACTTTGACCTTGGTGCTGGATGGAGGCAGAGGCAGAAGCAAAGCACAAAGCTGCAAGAGCCCTTAGAACCAAGGAGAGAGAGAGGCCTCTAAGCTAACCGGGCTATATTGGAGACAATAAAAGATCTGAACTTTTATCACCTGGCTGCATTTGGGTGATTATTACTTTTGAATGAAACTAAGGCTGCCTCCAGAAAACCTCCCCGAGAAACCTGCTCCCAGAGAGAACCATTATTTTAAAAAAGAAAATCACCACAGATATGGGCCAAAGTCATATGATGTTCTGTCTCCACAAGTGTGAGGATCAGAGCAAAGCTTGAATAGTTACTCAAGAAAGACACTGTCCTTGCAGGAGAGTTTTCCCTTCCCAAGATCCTTGAAGATACTACAATGGCACAAACTTGGCTAGAGGGCTGGTGGGCCTTGACTGCAAAGCAATCTCTCTGATGTTCTCTCTGCTTTTCTTTTTCTTGCTCCTACAGCTGCAATTCTCTATGGGCAGAAAGCAAGGGACTCCATTGCGCCTAGAAAAGACTTTCAGCCCCACATAGTCCAGAGATGAAGATCTTGCTGGAGGATGTTTTCCTTTACTTATAAAACATATTAATGTATTGGAAAATGATTTGGTTTCACCCTCAATACAATAATAAAGACGATCAATAAGTATTTGTTCTATTTTATTTTTTTTAACTTTTTTCAATTATCCAGTGTTTTTTTTTCTGTATTGCCTCCAATATCCCATTGGGGAAAAAAGAAAATTCCCTGTAACAATTAAGCATAACATATCAAAGTAAATTCTCACAGTAGCCAAATCAAAGATGAGTGTTCTTATTTTGCTCATCAGTCCATCAGTTTTCTATAATGACATGGGTACTTTTATCAGTCTTTCGCAATCATTGTGAATTGGTGCATTGCTCAGAGGTCTGAAGTGTTCTGGAGAAGTTTATTTTTTTACAATATTAATGTTAAAGTATAAATTGTTCCCCTTGTTTTTACTGTCATCATGCATCAGCCCCTACAAGCCTTGTGATGTTTCTACAAAATTGTGTTGCTTCCTTTTTAGCAGCATAATAGTATTCAATTAGATCTATATCACATAATTTGTTCAATTATTCCCTAATGAAAGGGCAACTCCTTCATGTCCAGATCTTTGCCATTATATAAAGATAAAGATATAAAGATATCTTACAAATAGGTCCTTATATCTTTTTTGACTCTTTTAGGAAATTGTTACTCAAAATATGTCCAAAATTCAGTAAAGTTTATACCACAGATAGAAATTATTTTCCAGAATGCTAAAAATAATTGATTAACCTATCAACAATAAATACTATAACTGTTGCATTATATTCATCACACACATTTCTCTTTTGTGGCTAATTGTGCCAATCTAGTGAATATGACATAAAGATTTAGAGTTGTTAGGGATTTTTTTTTCTTGCATTGCTCCCATTTGGATCATTCATTTATATGTCTATATTTTTGACTCTTTAGTTGGTAAAGAGACTTTTAAAGCTTTTTAATTTTCAAAAGATATGTGTGGATGATTTTTCAATATTAATCCTTTCAAAACCTTATGGTCTAGTTTTTCTCCTCTTCCCCCATCACCTGTCCTAGATAGCAAGTAATTCAAAATATGTTGAACATGATAAAAATATGTTAAACCCAATATATGCACATATGTTTATACAATTATCTTGCTGCACACAAAAAAAATCACAACATATGCACATTTTGGTACATCTTTGGGCATGTTTTCATATTGCTCTTCAGAATGACTGGATCACTTCACAACTCTACCAGCAATGGATGAGTGTCCCAGTTTTCCCACATCCCCTCCAACATTCTTCATTGTCTTTTCTTGTCATCTTGGCCAATCTGAGAGGTGTGTAGTGGTACTTTAGAGTTGTCTTAATTTACATTTCTCTGATCAATAATGATTTAGAGCACCTTTTCATATGACTTGAAATGGTTTCAGTTTCTTCATCTGAAAAGTATGTGTTCACATCCTTTGACCATTTATCAATTGGAGAATGGCTTGAATTCTTACAAATTTGAGTCACTTTCTCTATATATTTTAGAACTGAGGCCTTTATCAGAACCTTTATTTTTTTTTCATCAAACAGCAAGCATTTATTAAGCATTGACTATATGGTGCTAAAATATAAATACAAATGTATAAAGCCACTGGCCTCAAGAAGCTTATACTCTTCTGGATAGATACACTGTTTTTTATTGGTCACATCAAACCAAAAATATTTAGTAGTTCTGTGGACTCATTAATTTTGGTATTCATTATATCTATTACTATTGTTATTTAATATTTATATAATGCTTTAAGATTTATAATGTGCTTAATACATATCTCATTTGATTTTCTCAAAACCCTTTAAAGTAAACACTATTGTTATTCCCATTTTGCTTAAGATGAAACTGAGGTTAAGAGAATTAAAATGACTTGTCTAGGGTCTCACAGCTCATAAATCTTTAAGGTAGGATTTGAACCCACTTTGTTCTTTTTTTTTTTTCCTGTCCTTTTTTTTTTTTTTAATTTTTTATTTAATAATTACATTATATTGACACTCGTTTCTGTTCCGATTTTTTCCCCCTCCCTCCCTCCACCCCCTCCCCTAGATGGCAAGCAGTCCTTTATATGTTGGATATGTTGCAGTATATCCTAGATACAATATATGTTTGCAGAACCGAACAGTTCTCTTGTTGCGTAGGGAGAATTGGATTCAGAAGGTATAAATAATCCGGGAAGAAAAACAAAAATGCAGATAGTTTACATTCGTTTCCCAGTGTTCTTTCTTTGGGTGTAGCTGCTTTTGTCCGTCATTTATCAATTGAAACTCAGGTCTCTTTGTCAAAGAAATCCACTTCCATCAAAATATGTCCTCATACAATAACGTTGTCGAAGTGTATAATGATCTCCTGGTTCTGCTCATTTCACTTAGCATCAGTTCATGTAAGTCTCGCCAGTCCTCTCTATATTCATCCTGCTGGTCATTTCTTACAGAACAATAATATTCCATAACATTCATATACCACAATTTACCCAGCCATTCTCCAATTGATGGGCATCCATTCATTTTCCAGTTTTTAGCCACTACAAACAGGGCTGCTACAAACATTTTGGCACATACAGGTCCCTTTCCCTTCTTTAGTATTTCTTTGGGATATAAGCCCAATAGAAACACTGCTGGATCAAAGGGTATGCACAATTTGATAATTTTTGGGGCATAATTCCAGATTGCTCTCCAGAATGGTTGGATTCGTTCACAACTCCACCAACAATGCATTAGTGTCCCAGTTTTCCCGCATCCCCTCCAACATTCATCATTATTTTTTCCTGTCATCTTAGCCAATCTGACAGGTGTGTAGTGGTATCTCAGAGTTGTCTTAATTTGCATTTCTCTGATCAATAATGATTTGGAACACTCTTTCATATGAGTGGTAATAGTTTCAATCTCATCCTCTGAAAATTGTCTGTTCATATCCTTTGACCATTTATCAATTGGAGAATGGCTTGATTTCTTATAAATTTGAGAGAGTTCTCTCTATATTTTGGAAATGAGGCCTTTATCAGAACCTTTAACTGTGAAAATGTTTTCCCAGTTTGTTGCTTCCCTTCTAATCTTGTTTGCATTAGTTTTATTTGTACAAAGGCTTTTTAATTTGATGTAATCGAAATTTTCTATTCTGTGATCAGTAATGGTCTCTAGTTCATCTTTGGTCACAAATTTCTTTCTCCTCCACAAGTCTGAGAGATAAACTATTCTATGTTCCTCTAACTTATTTATAGTCTCGTTCTTTATGCCTAGGTCATAGACCCATTTTGATCTTATCTTGGTATATGGTGTTAAGTGTGGGTCCATGCCTAATTTCTGCCATACTAATTTCCAATTATCCCAGCAGTTTTTATCAAATAATGAATTCTTTTCCCAGAAGTTAGGGGCTTTGGGTTTGTCAAACACTAGATTGCTATAATTGACTATTCTGTCTTGTGAGCCTAGCCTTTTCCACTGATCCACTAATCTATTTCTTAGCCAATACCAAATGGTTTTGGTGACTGCTGCTTTATAATATAATTTTAGATCAGGTACAGCTAGGCCACCTTCATTTGATTTTTTTTTCATTAATTCCCTTGAGATTCTCGACTTTTTATTGTTCCATATGAATTTTGTTGTTATTTTTTCTAGATCAATAAAATATTTTCTTGGAAGTCTGATTGGTATAGCACTAAATAAATAGATTAGTTTAGGGAGTATTGTCATCTTTATTATGTTCGCTCGGCCGATCCAAGAGCACTTAATATTTTTCCAATTATTTAAGTCTGACTTTATTTGTGTGGAGACTTTTTTATAATTTTGCTCATATAATTCCTGACTTTCCTTTGGTAGATAGATTCCCAAATATTTTATGGTATCAACAGTTATTCTGAATGGAATTTCTCTTTGTATCTCTTGCTGTTGGGTTTTGTTGGTGATGTATAAAAATGCTGAGGATTTATGGGGATTTATTTTGTAGCCAGCTACTTTGCTAAAATTATGAATTATTTCCAATAGCTTTTTGGTAGAATCTCTGGGGTTCTCTAGGTATACCATCATATCATCTGCAAAGAGTGATAGTTTGGTTTCCTCATTGCCTACTCTAATTCCTTTTATATCTTTCTCGACTCTTATTGCCGAGGCTAGTGTTTCTAATACGATATTAAATAATAATGGTGATAGTGGGCAACCTTGCTTCACTCCAGATCTTACTGGGAAAGGTTCCAGTTTTTCCCCATTGCATATGATGCTTACTGATGGTTTTAAATATATGCTCCTGACTATTTTAAGGAAAAGTCCATTTATTCCTATGCTCTCAAGTGTTTTTATTAGGAATGGATGTTGGATTTTATCAAATGCTTTTTCTGCATCTATTGAGATGATCATGTGGTTTTTGTTTGTTTGGTTATTGATATAGTCAATTATGCTAATAGTTTTCCTAATATTGAACCAGCCCTGCATTCCTGGTATAAATCCTACTTGGTCATAGTGTATTATCCTGGTGACAATTTTCTGTAATCTTTTTGCTAATATTTTATTTAAGATTTTAGCATCAATATTCATTAGGGAGATTGGTCTATAATTTTCTTTCTCTGTTTTCAGCCTACCTGGTTTAGGTATCAGTACCATATCTGTGTCATAAAAGGAGTTTGGTAGGACTCCTTCAATCCCTATTTTTTCAAATAGTTTATATAACATTGGAGTTAATTGTTCTTTAAATGTTTGGTAGAATTCACATGTAAATCCATCTGGTCCTGGGGATTTTTTCTTAGGGAGTTGATTGATAGTTTGTTCTATTTCTTTTTCTGAGATGGGACTGCTTAGGATATTTACTTCTTCCTCTGTTAGTTTGGGCAAGCTGTATTTTTGGAGGTATTTTTCTATTTCATTTAAGTTGTCGAATTTATTGGCATAAAGTTGGGCAAAGTAACTCCTAATTATTGCTCTAATTTCCTCTTCGTTAGTGGTGAGTTCTCCCTTTTCATTTTTAAGACTAACAATTTGATTTTCCTCTTTCCTTTTTTTAATCAGATTTACTAAGGGTTTGTCTATTTTGTTGGTTTTTTCATAGAACCAACTCTTAGTTTTATTAATCAATTCAATAGTTTTTTTACTTTCAATTTTATTGATCTCACCTTTTACTTTTAGAATTTCAAGTTTAGTGTTTGACTGGGGGTTTTTAATTTGTTCCTTTTCTAGCATTTTTAATTGCAAACCCAATTCATTGACCTTCTCTTTCTCTATTTTATACAAATAGGCCTCTAGAGATATGAAATTTCCCCTTATTACCGCTTTGGCTGCATCCCATACATTTTGGTATGATGTCTCATTATTATCGTTTTCTTGGGTGAAGTTATTAATTATGTCTATGATTTGCTGTTTCACCCAATCATTCTTTAGTATGAGATTATTTAGTTTCCAATTATTTTTTGGTCTACTTCCCCCTGGTTTTTTGTTGAATGTAATTTTCATTGCATCGTGGTCTGAAAAGGATGCATTTACTATTTCTGCCTTACTACATTTGAGTTTGAGGTTTTTATGTCCTAATATATGGTCAATTTTTGTATAGGTTCCATGAACTGCTGAAAAGAAAGTGTATTCCTTTCTGTCTCCATTACATTTTCTCCAGAGATCTATCATATCTAACTTTTCTAGTATTCTATTTACCTCTTTGACTTCTTTCTTATTTATTTTGTGGTTTGATTTATCTAATTCTGAGAGTGCAAGGTTAAGATCTCCCACTATTATAGTTTTACTGTCTATTTCTTCTTGCAGCTCTCTTAGTTTCTCTTTTAAGAATTTAGATGCTACCCCACTTGGTGCATATATGTTTAATATAGATAGTGCTTCATTATCCATGCTACCCTTTAGCAAGATATAGTGTCCTTCCTTATCTCTTTTAATTAGGTCAATTTTTGCTTTAGCTTGATCTGAGATCAGGATGGCTACCCCTGCTTTTTTGACTTCACCTGAAGCATAGTAGATTTTGCTCCAACCTTTTACCTTTAACCTGCATGTATCTCCCCGCTTCAGGTGTGTTTCCTGTAAACAACATATTGTAGGATTCTGGCTTTTAATCCATTCTGCTAACCGCTTCCTCTTTATGGGGGAGTTTACCCCGTTCACGTTTATGGTTAGAATGACCAATTCTGTATTACTTGCCATCTTGTTAACCCCGGTTTATGCTTTCCTCCCTTCTTTCCCCTTTCCCCCCCTTCCAAGTATTAAGCTTGTGAGCACCCCTTGCTTCTCACAGCCCTCCCTTTTTAGTATCCCTCCCCCCGCCTTAGAGTTCCTCCCCTGCCTATTCCTCCCCCTATCTCCCCCTTCCCTCCCAGTTCCCGTATTCCCTTCCGCTTAGCTTATTCCTTCCCTTTCCACTTTTCCCTTCTCACTTTTCAATGAGATGGGAGAAGTTTCACCATAGATTGAATATGTCTTAAGATTTTTCACTTAAAGCCAATTCTGAAGGCAGTAAGATACCCACTATATTCATCTCCCTCCATTCTTTCTCTCAGATATAATAGGTTTCCTATGCCTCTTCATGAGATGTACTACCCCCACTTTACCCTTTTTCTGGTACAATGTCCTTTCCACATCAATTTCTAGAACAAGGTATACATGTATTCTTTATACATCTATATAGTCAAAATATAGTTCCCAAGATTAATCTTTACCTTTTTAGATTTCTCTTGAGTTCTATATTTGTAGATCAAACTTTTTGTTAAGTTCTGGTTTTTTCATCAGAAATAGATGAAATTCGCTTACTTCGTTGAATGTCCATCTTCTTCCCTGGAAAAAGATGCTCATTCTCGCTGGGTAAGTTATTTTTGGTTGCATACCAAGTTCCTTAGCCTTTCGGAATATCATATTCCAGGCCCTTCGATCTTTTAATGTGGATGCTGCCAGATCCTGGGTGATCCTTATTGTGGCTCCTTGATACTTGAATTGGGTTTTTCTAGCCGCTTGCAATATTTTTTCTTTCATCTGAGGGTTCTGGCATTTGGCCACTATATTCCTTGGTGTTTTGATTTTAGGATCCCTTTCAGTGGGTGATCGATGAATCCTTTCAATGTTTATTTTTTCCTCTGTTCCTATGACTTCTGGGCAGTTCTCTTTGATAATTTCCTGGAAGACAGTGTCCAGGCTCTTTTTTTCATCATGTTTTTCTGGGAGTCCAATGATTCTCAGATTGTCTCTCCTGGATCTGTTTTCCAGGTCTGTTGTCTTCCCCAGAAGGTATTTCACATTTTTCTCCATTTTTGATTTTTTTGGATTTGCTTGACTGATTCTTCTTGTCTCCTCGAGTCATTCAATTCCACTTGTTCAATTCTGATTTTCAGTGAAGTATTCTCTTCACTCACTTTTTTAATCTTTCTCTAATTGTCCAATTGAGTTCTTTTGTTCTGTGGAATTTTTTTCCATTTCGCCAATTTTGTTTTTTAGAGAGCTGTTTTCTGTTTCCAGTTCACTAATCCTATTTTTCAAGGATTTTACTTCTTTATCCACTCTCTCTTTAACTGACTTCTCCAGGCTCTTTTGCCAAGCCTCCCTCTCCTTTTCCCAAGCTCTCTCTCCTTTTGCCAAGCCTCTCTGCTTTCCCCATTTTTCTCTAGCTCCCTTGTGAGAGCCTTTTTAATCACTTCTATGAGGTTCATCTGTGCTGAGGAACAGACGATCTCCTCCTTTGGGGAATCACCTGGGGACTGTCTGTTTTTAGTCTCCTCAGGATTTAGAGTCTGCTCTCTATCTGTATAGAAGCTGTCAAGGGTTAAAGTCCTCTTCAGCTTCTTGCTCATTCTGTCTATTAATCAGAGACAAACTACCAAAGAAAAACAGAAAAAACTGGAGTCTTTCTTTGGGGGGGGGCTGGGTGTGTTATCGAGCTTCCTCTACAGACTGCAGGGGGCAGCAGTGAGGCACTAGCAGGACTGTGCTGCGCCTGCGCTCTGAGATCCCAAAGCGTGCTGAGTCACTGAGGGGGGGAGGGAAGGGGGGGGGCGGCCAGGTCCTGAGAGACTCCAGCTGTTTGGGGTTGTATTCTTCAGCCCCGGTGTTTTTAGCTTCTCTGCTGGGCTGCTGACTTGCTGCAGGTTCCAAACCTGTAGTGAAGCTCTCCCCGCAGAGATGGCTGCAATCACTCCCCACCCCCTCTCCAGTCTGCTCCCGTGCTCTCACTGCCGCTGCCCGCCGCCTGCGCCGATCTAAAACTGCCACAGCCCTCCAGTAAAGACAGACCTTTCGTGGCGGATCTCAAGGATGGCTTCTCTTGGTAACTATTTGTGGGTTTTTTTCAGTCAAGCATTGATTCAGAGGCTTGTAATGAAATGGATAGTGAGAGAAAGCGTGGAGCTTATGCAGCTGTGAGCCTCCTCTCCGCCATCTTAACCGGAAGTCCCCAGAACCTTTAACTAGAAAAAATGTTCCCACTTTATTGTTTCCCTTCTAAACTTGTCTACATTATTTGGGTTTGTACAAAACCTTTTTAACTTAATATTTAAAGTTATTTATTTTTGGTTGAATAATGAACTCTAATTCTTCTTTGGTCACAGATTCCTTTCTCTTCAAAGATCTGAGAGATAAACTGTAATTTGTTCTTTTACTTTGCTTATAATATCACTATTTGTCTAAATCATGAACCCACCTTAACCTTATCTTGGTATATGGTGTTAGGTGTGGTCAGTTCCTAATTTCTGCCATACTAGTTTCCAATTTTCCCAGCAGCTTTTGTCAGAAGGGCCAGCCATAGTAAGCAGGAGTTGGCTGCTTTGTTGATATTTTCATCAGGCCTTGTACCTATTCTGAAAGTTTTCTCTTGACAAGGAGGCATTGAGAGTCCTTCAGGACAACATATGG